>NC_064422.1:27723333-28031666 GCF_023375975.1 Astyanax mexicanus
TTTTGCAAGGAAAGAATGAAAAATAAAATCCTAATAAACTGACTCATAGATTTCAAAATACCTAGTTTTAAGCATACATTGACTTTTGACCTTTATCGGCAGACCACCTTACAGCCTGTGCTTTAAGGGGCAATTTCATTTACTGACTTGCTGACTTAGTGACTGACAATCATACTCTGAAACACACAACTGCCTTTTTCTACCAAGTTTCAGTAAAGAGGTAGCTGAAACAGCTGGTAACAGTTTTTATCAGTAAAAAAGGTGTGATGCTATTTCACGTGCTATTACACTCCACCCCTACCACAGAATCTGTGGCATTAGTAATGCTACCACATTATTAGGATCACCACAACACCTTTAGGATCATCACCATACTGTTACTATCAGCACCATTATTAGCATCGCTATTGTGCCAGCATTGCTCCTGTGGCACAGCATTAGCCTCTTTTAACATCACTGTTGCATCATTAGCAACATGTACAAATGTAGTAGCAAATATGTTGCAATGATATAGTAGTAAGTATGTAGTAAATATTGTCTACATCTTAAGGCTCTGAGGAAATGTTTAAGTCCTTTTTAAGGCAGGTTTACATGAAATAATGCATGAACATAATAGACATAATCATATTTTATTCCACAGCAATTTGTTTTCACAATTGAGAGCATCACCTCCCTATTGACGAATTATTCTATGCAGCAAATTGTGGTCTGAAAAAAAAACTAGCTAATTTTTGCAAGATAGGCTTGGCTATTTTTCTTGTTTTTCATTGTGTAATTGTTTTTATCTCAGTTGTACTCTCTGATCTGATTTCGCTTGCACTATTGCGTTTTAAACAGTGACTGATCGGCTCTGGCTGTACAATGTGTTCAATTAGTGCATAAAATACAAATCTGTTTTTATCACAAAAAAAGGATCACTATTACACCCAATACTGTTCGCCCCACTCAGCCCTCCATAAACATGTGTGTCTCTATAAAAGGCAGATTTAGAGTCTATATCCCCTCTGAGACTAGCGTACCATCTGACTGAGCTCTGGCATATGCTCCTTGACCCTAATGGATGTCAGATTTTGCCCATTATCCAAATACTATTGACAAAAGGCCCAGTGGCCATTTGATCTGCCCACTCTGTGATATGTTTTATATCACTTTGATAAATGGCATTGTCCGATGGAATCAAAGCCGAATCCCACACCTCCCACTCATCCTACACATTAGTGCATTAATAATAAGCTTTACAGTTGGAGTTTGGTACACACACACACACACACACACATACATACACACACATAAAAATACACTGCCAGACGGAGGTTTTGGGTAGACCTATTTTTTAAACATAATTTTAAAGGACCCATGACTCAGCGTTTTTATTTTTAAGCCATATTATTATATTTTTTATATGTTAATATATTTTTACATAAGCATTTCCAACATTTCCATATATTGAATTAAACAGTTTTTGTTATTGCATGTTAACATATATGAATTCAAATAGCCCCTGTTCTGATTTGCTGCTTCATTCAAAAAGCAATTTAGGCTGAATCTCTCCTTATAACTTGAATGGGCGGGGCTCAACATGAGAGTACTCCTTTGGGAATAATGTAAAACCACACATTCTTTTCCCTTGTTGTGTTGTCAGTGTCACGAATGAGGATGGAGGGATGGACGTAAGTGCACAATATTGTTTATTTAAACAAACTAGATTATAAAAACAGAAAACAAAACACGGGTAGCACAATAACTAAAAAAAAAACAAGTTAAGGATATAAATCTAACTAAGACAAAGACTAGAAAAACTGAGGAAACACGAAACTCTAAATATAACTCTAAACATAAAATAACCTGAGAACACAAAGATAACAACCTGAACAAACTTGGACCACTTACATACAGAGGACAAGGATACAAAAGACTCAACACTGAACGCTCAAACAGAGGGGCTTAAATACATGAGGAGAGTGAGGAACACCTGGGCTTGGATAACGAGGGGGCAGGGTTACAAACAAGACACAGGTGAGAACACTAATAGTTAGGGCGGGACTAGGGCGGGGCTAGGGCGGAAACAGGTACAAAAACACAACACAAGCACATGGCAGGGAACACATGACAGGTAAACAGAGGGGCAGGAGCACAAGAGACCAAATGAGGGAGACAGACATGGGCTAAACTGTGACATTACCCCCCCTCAACGGCGCCACTACCAGAGGCGCCGAGAGAGAGGGAACAGAAAAACAAGACAAGGCTAGACAAGACCAGAGAAAGAACCCAGGGGCAGGAACTGAGACAGGAGACTAGACAGGAGAAACATACTGGGACTGGAATGGAGACTGGGGAGGTGGAAAAAACAGAGACTGGACAGGGGACGAGAACTGAGACTGGACAGAGGGCAGTACATTGGGCAGGGATGCAGGAAGGGCAGGGGACATGAACAAAGACTGGACAGGGGACGGAGACTGGACGAAAGACTGGACAGGGGACGGAGACTGGACGAAAGACTGGACAGGGGACGGAGACTGGACGAAAGACTGGACAGGGGACGGAGACTGGACGAAAGACTGGACAGGGGACGGAGACTGGACAGGGGACGGAGATTGGACGAAAGACTGTACAGGGGACTGAGACTGGACGAAAGACTGGACAGGGGACTGAGACTGGACGAAAGACTGGACAGGGGACTGAGACTGGACAGGGGGCTGGATGTTAGATTGGGACAGAGACTGGACTGTGGAGGAGAACCTAGACTGGGCAAGGGGCTTAGACTGGACAGAGGACTTGGGCTGGACAAACTGGGTCTGGACAAGACAGGGCGATGGAACCGGGACAAATACACTTACTGGGACTGACACAAATACGGTGACCGGGATGGGAACAGAAAAACCACCGGGGACAGGAATGGGAACAAACACAGACACTGGGACCAGGACAGGGAGAGACATGGGAACAAACAAAACTTGGGGATGCCCAGGACTGGCTAAAGTCTGTGGGGTAGTTAGAGGGGCCAGCCTGGGCACAGTTCTTGGGCAGAGGTCCGGGGGCCTTGGGGCGGGCCTAGGAGCCCGTGACCTGGGAGCAGGCCTGGGGATAGGCCTGGGGGCATACAAAGTTCTGGGAGTGGGCACAGGGTCAGAGGCGGCCGGAGCCGCGGGCACAGGGTCAGAGGCGGCCGGAGCCGCGGGCACAGGGTCAGAGGCGGCCGGAGCCGCGGGCACAGGGTCAGAGGCGGCCGGAGCCGCGGGCACAGGGTCAGAGGCGGCCGGAGCCGCGGGCACAGGGTCAGAGGCGGCCGGAGCCGCGGGCACAGGGTCAGAGGCGGCCGGAGCCGCGGGCACAGGGTCAGAGGCGGCCGGAGCCGCGGGCACAGGGTCAGAGGCGGCCGGAGCCGCGGGCACAGGGTCAGAGGCGGCCGGAGCCGCGGGCACAGGGTCAGAGGCGGCCGGAGCCGCGGGCACAGGGTCTGGAGCAGTGGGTACCACGTGGGCGGCAGGCACTGCTGGTGCTGGAGCTGAGGCTGGAGCAGCGGGAGCTGCTGGAGCTGGAGCTGAGGCTGGAGCAGCGGGAGCTGCTGGAGCTGAGGCTGGAGCAGCGGGAGCTGCTGGCGCTGAGGCTGGAGCAGCGGGAGCTGCTGGCGCTGGAGCTGAAGCAGCAGGTGCTGGAGCTGGAGCTGGGGCAGCAGGTGCTGGAGCTGGAGCTGGGGCAGCAGGTGCTGGAGCTGGAGCTGGGGCAGCAGGTGCTGGAGCTGGAGCTGGGGCAGCAGGTGCTGGAGCTGGAGCTGGGGCAGCAGGTGCTGGAGCTGGAGCTGGGGCAGCAGGTGCTGGAGCTGGAGCTGGGGCAGCAGGTGCTGGAGCTGGAGCTGGGGCAGCAGGTGCTGGAGCTGGAGCTGGGGCAGCAGGTGCTGGAGCTGGAGCTGGGGCAGCAGGTGCTGGAGCTGGAGCTGGGGCAGCAGGTGCTGGAGCTGGAGCTGGGGCAGCAGGTGCTGGAGCTGGAGCTGGGGCAGCAGGTGCTGGAGCTGGAGCTGGGGCAGCAGGTGCTGGAGCTGGAGCTGGGGCAGCAGGTGCTGGAGCTGGAGCTGAGGCAGCAGGTGCTGGAGCTGAGGCTGGAGCAGCGGAAGCTGCTGGTGCTTGAGCTGGAGCTGAGGTTGGAGCAGCGGAAGCTGCTGGTGCTTGAGCTGGAGCTGAGGCTGGAGCAGCAGAAGCTGCTGGTGCTTGAGCTGGAGCTGAGGCTGGAGCAGCAGAAGCTGCTGGTGCTTGAGCTGGAGCTGAGGCTGGAGCAGCAGAAGCTGCTGGTGCTTGAGCTGGAGCTGGCTGTAGAGCTCGGGCAGCGGCGGGTGCAGCTTGGGCAGGCTCGGAGGGTTCCAACCCGAGGAAAGGCGCTGGGAGCGGAATATCTCCTCGGATTTGCTCGGCGAGGAGCCGGAGAAATTCAAGGTCCGCCTTCCGAGTAGCATGCCACTGTGCTACGTCCATATTTAGGTTGAGTCTTATGTCACGAATGAGGATGGAGGGATGGACGTAAGTGCACAATATTGTTTATTTAAACAAACTAGATTATAAAAACAGAAAACAAAACACGGGTAGCGCAATAACTAAAAAAAAAACAAGTTAAGGATATAAATCTAACTAAGACAAAGACTAGAAAAACTGAGGAAACACGAAACTCTAAATATAACTCTAAACATAAAATAACCTGAGAACACAAAGATAACAACCTGAACAAACTTGGACCACTTACATACAGAGGACAAGGATACAAAAGACTCAACACTGAACGCTCAAACAGAGGGGCTTAAATACATGAGGAGAGTGAGGAACACCTGGGCTTGGATAACGAGGGGGCAGGGTTACAAACAAGACACAGGTGAGAACACTAATAGTTAGGGCGGGACTAGGGCGGGGCTAGGGCGGAAACAGGTACAAAAACACAACACAAGCACATGGCAGGGAACACATGACAGGTAAACAGAGGGGCAGGAGCACAAGAGACCAAATGAGGGAGACAGACATGGGCTAAACTGTGACAGTCAGCTCTCATCAGCACAATTTCACTGATTTCTGTAATTTTCTTCTCACTTTTTCGTATATGATTAACAGACATTTACTTTACAAACTTTACATGAAAATGCTTATTTTAAATGACACTATGAACAGATAAATCTGAGCACACCCAGGACACACTGTGATTGGATTAGGGTCTGATAGGCCCAATCACATTTGGAGGTGGTAAGAGACACACCTAAACATTTTAACAATAGTGTAAATGCAATCATTTTTTTCTGTCCAGACACAGTTCAGCAAGCATCTATTGAAAACAAAGTCAAAAAAGGATTAGAAATATTACTTATAGATAGTAAATAGAACTATATGTGTGGATATATGTGTAGGATCAGCAAACAAAAAACGCTATTTATAGCTTTATAAGTAGCTGATATTTATTGTTGAGCTGTCCATAATTATTAGCATGTAGTCTGTTTTATTTTTTTGCACAGTTTTTTGCTTGTCACAAAAAAACTCTAGTCAGCAATAGTTCACTTTTAATTTAATTGTGCACAAATTAGAAAAAAATCAAGTGAAATTTCCCAAATTGCTTCCTTAAATAACTTTAAAGTGTGTGGTTCTTTAAAGAACTATTTTTTATACATGTCAATGAATATAAAGAAAATCTGTTTTACCAGTTAAAGTTTCCCCCCTGTACATTTATCCATGCAAAGAACATTAATTAAAGCTTTTGCATAAAGGTGCAAGAGGTGTTTGATTCATTAATTGAAAATATGTGGGCATTGTTGGGCGAAAAATGCTTAGATACAGAGTTTTATACCCCTGTTATTTTGCCTCAGAATGAAACCAATTCATTTTACTTTGGTGGGTTCATGAATAATCTGATGACCTCAGATGACCTCTCGTTTTTAATGCACCTTTAATGGCTAGTGGGATCAGGCAATCGTGTGATCTTTGGGGGATAAGGCTGAGCCAGATCCAGGGTCTATCAGCAGCTGGAGCCTGAGAGAGCACAATTGGCCATGCCTAACACAGGCATTAGTTGGTTGATGTACAAGAGCTGGGAATGAGATGCTTTCTAAAGAGGGCATTGGCAGTTGGCTTAAGTTTTCCACCCTGTCATGCTAAAATTTCACAATCATTGTCAAGTTTGCTGTGTAGATTGCCATAACAGGGTGGACACATCCATGCAAGTGGTTAAGCTGTTAAAATGTGATTTCTGTGTAGCCTGAAGTCTTACAAATATAAAAAGAAAAAGAAATTGTTTTAAGGACTGAAAGGCAAAGTATTCTGACAATGAGCATATTGTCGCTGTACAATAAAAAATGCATTTCTCCAAAACAGCAGCTTTAAAGGACAGAGATAAAACCTTCTTAAGTTTTAATGAAAAGCAATGTAAAAAAAATATTTCGAATAAATTTAGAGAATTTCTATTGGTCTATTAATCAAATTTTGACACAGTGTAAGGGACGGGATAAGTTAATCAGAGTTTCCAGCTTCAGGAACCGCAAGTTAACAGCAGATAGGAGGCCACATAAATGCAAGCGTTTTGGTTTGTTTAATATTTTTAACTTTACTACAAACATTGGACAAGAAGAACTTTTGACTGGTATTGTACATTATTATGTAACACAGTTACATTTATACATTGATACCTCAATACCTCAAACTGTCTCCAGTGTAGTTATAATTCTGTAAAAAAATGAGCTGCTGTGTAATAAATATAATCTATTGTTTTTCCTGTTACAGCTATATGTAAGTATATAAGAAATTATATTGTAATTGCGTTGATTGTTAATGTTATTACACAGATTTTACAGACACTATAAGGTACTAAAAGATATGCCTAAAAAACAGATGCAATTTGACAGCTTGTAGTATAGTATAGTATAGTTTACTGTATTATAGTGTGGTGTAGTGTAGTGTAGTACTTTTTCGTTAGCAGTACATCCTTTTTGAACTCTCCTGAACATTAACCGTTTCCAGTTTGTGTTTTAATGGACAGTGACAATATATGATGAACTCATTATTCTTTACTTCTATAATTTGCCAAGATAAATACATTTTCCATTCCATTTAATTTCACTAAAACATAACAGAGAGGAAATTCACATTTTTAATGAAAGCAAGAAGTCTCTGAAATTTTGACAGGCAGCAGATGCTGGCTATAAAAGCTCAGACGCTCAGTCACTCACTACTACAGATTTAAGGCAAAAAAAAAAAAAAACATTTATTTCCTTCAGATGAAGACTTAAAAATGTGGTGATGCAACAACAACACACTGTCGTAACCCTGAGCGGCCCCTCTCTCTCCGCAGAAGCCTTTCTCCAGCCCCTCTTCACGGCGCGCTGTCTAAAACCATTTCAGCAGAGGAGCTGAGCGGTGACAGCTTGTGTGCTCGGGCCTTTGGGGGCCGCCGCGGACGGATTTGGGCTGAGCTTTTTGTTCTCCCACTCCGCGGCCCAATCGCGCTTTTCATGCACTAGCCCATAACAGGTCTCGGATCAGTGATCCTGAAAAGAGCGGCAGAGTGAGGGCCATGTTTCTACTGTCAGGGTACGCTGTCCGATACGCTGCCTCTGCATACAAGATTTATTTTTACCATTTGAATGAATGTTTTGTCCTCTAATCTGCGGGGAAGTCGTGGCTCTTTTCACTCACAGATTTCACAGAGTCATTCATCCACAGGAAAACATGACTTTCTAATCTTTTTGTAAAGCATTTCTACAAAACAGGTTCACTGCTTTTCGTGTGGAGATTTCTTTTTATGCACATATTTTAAATCCATTCATCCACTGAAAACAGGATATTTCTTATTTCGGAAAAGTAACTTATTGAGGTAAACCACTCCAAAAAAATGTTTTTGTTTACTGATTGTCTTAATATGTTTACATTTTGATGATCAAATACATTATAAATAAGCAATAACACCCAGGAGGGAGTGCTATAATATGTAATTTTGGCACATACTGGCTGTGCTGGGGTCGTAGATCAGCACTGCTGTGCCAATATTACATGTTATTGCATGAACCTTGAGCGTATTATTGTGATTATACCACAGTTCCATTATCGCTGTTTATTAAAAGATTTTAAGTTAAAGAAGACGAGAAAATATGGTCTCTTTGGTTATAAACACTCTGCGAGTTTAAATAGGTTCATCGCTGCTCTCTTCGTAGCTGCACTGTTTGGCCTGTAAGAGCTGCATCGTTGCCACACAGGTTACCTTAGTAATAGTACCTTAGCGTAGTTAAACATGGAGAGCTTCGGTTAGAGTGCATTACCGGCTGATAACGGCACTCATAGAACACTTCTCAACCAGTCATATTGCAGGGTCAGAACTAACTGTGGTATAATACCTTGTATTCAAACAATGATTGTGGCACCAAACATAAGTAATTCCAGTTACTGTCAAAGTAATGGAAAAGGAAGGTAAAATGTCCAAATATCTCATGCCTTCAGCAAAGACCTTTGTAAAATTAAATATATCTTTTGCACTCTCTCTGGAGTTGTTTTGGTAGAAGTTACAGGATTTTGCAAAAGCCTCAGTATTTGCACATTAATCAGTTTTTACAAACATTGCCCTGCTGCTTCACAGAAGTTACATAGTGCAGTTACAAATTTTGCTTTAATTATTTAATAATGCTTTAATTTAACATCTTCTCATACAGTCGTGAAAGGCTGAAGCTGACCGTCTATTCCAGCAGCAGCTTAAGGATTTTGTTCATTTGCTACATATGGAGAGACTTTGCTATATGTAGGCAAATAGATATAATCTTCCTTAAAACGTCATCAAAAGCAACAAGCTTTTTTTTTTACAATTTGACATATTTTACTATATATTTGAATTAAATGTTTATTGGGAATTGTACATCATGAAGGATGTTAAAGAACTTACTTTCCTCTGTTTGCTTACTTGCTTTTTGATATGGACTTCTTTCTGGATGGGAGTGAGGTTGTTCTTTGAAGAAATAAAAAAAAATAAAGCAGAAATCATGTTTTATTTGATGACTGTATGAGTTGCATCTGTGTTAGTTTTATATGAAATTTAGCTTACAAAGTGTTGCTGATTCTCTACCAGTTTGTATTATGGAGAAGGCATCTCTGCTATTAAAGTGATTCTGCTACTGCAACATAGCATATATTTAAGTTTGCTCTGTTTTCTGGATTGTTCACATGGGATAAAGTAAGGCTAACCAATCAGAAGTCTGATGTCATGGTTTCAGACCTAATAAATGAGCATCAAGGCAGCGGCAAAACACAGGAATCTTATATTGTTCCGAGTGGAACAAAAAAATCTTATGTAACAAAGGCCATGCAGACTATAAACATGTGGAGGCAATGAAGACATATAACAGAACAGAGCTAAAAGGAGAGGGAATAATAGTAAGTTCTTTACAGAGACTTTATAGAGCCTTTTATTTTAAGTATGTCTAGGGGCAGCGGAGGCTGATCATGTTCCACAAAGACCTTTATAGAATTATAGTTTCTATCACTAATAAGCAGTGTTGTGGAGAAAAGGAAATTAAAAATAGCAAAACGGACAGAAAACAGAGAAAACAACAAGTGTAAATTTATCTACATAGCTGTGGAGTTTCTAGCCCTGTTTACAGAAAACAGGAAGCAAAAATATGTATCGGGCTTGGTGTACAGTTTCCCATATGGTCGAAATTGTTTTCCACGTCCAGAATTGTTTAAAATGTTTGCTTTTTACATGAAAGCATCTTAAATTTAATGTTATATGTGGTGAATATGACAAATAGTATCTATAACTAAACTTCTTAAATACAACTTTTGCCTATAAAGTAAAGTTCCAGAAGCAGAACACAGCAGAAGGAATATGTTTCATCTCACAAATATCCATAAAAAAGAACATGCGGCTACAATGTTGAGTGAGAAAAAATAAGAATATGTTTTTTCACAGCTTTATGTCAGAACATCTCAAGTAAAAATAAACAGTGGCAGAAATGGTGTTAGAGAATAGCAGTGAGGAAGAAATCACACTGGTCTAGACAGGACGGACCTGTGAACACAACAGAGCTGTAAAAAGTCATTTGCATGTGCAGAAATTTATTGCTGTTTTTTAAAGCATATTTTACAGCTTTTGCTAAATTGGAGCACACTTGCTAGCTGGTGCTTTTTTGGTTGCTTTGTCTGGTTAATTAATTTGAGCTCTCAGGACTGAAAGCTGTTTTTTACAGCTGGAGCTGGAAGAAGAACATTGCTGATAGATCTGAGACAGGAAATCTGACCTCAAATGACAGTTTCTCTCCAAATACTAGCACTATGTGGTTGATGTGGTTGATGTCTTCATGATTTCGAATGCTACTACTCTGTTCCATCCGTATCTGTGTTTAAATACAATGTATATTATAGTGATTAGAGTGTATATAAGCCTTTACAATGTACGCTTTTTGGAAAATATGACACTAAGTTGTGCTAATTTTGTGTGGCAGTACTGCCAGATGTTGCTATATATACCAGTTTTCTTTTAAAAGAGAGAATAATTATTTATTTTGCTTTTTTGCAAATAGTAATAATACTTAAGAATACCTTTTAAATACTGTGTTACTGTACTGACACTTATTTTACATTTATTGTATATCAAGCCAGGTGCTGAAACCGTGCCTGTCTCTCCCTGCGATTTCCAGTCACAGAACTACACTACCCAGAACACACCATTCAGTGATTCATGATCATGTGATTCCTTCAGGAAGTAATTCACCCGAATATAAGTTCTGCCCGAATATGACATTGTAACAGATGATATTATTTACACAATTACACAATTATTGAGCCGTGCTGGTTGAATGCAGGTGCTGCGACTAGAAATGGTATAGATTTTTTTTTTTACAATAAGCTTGTATCTTTTCTCATAAACATTAGTTAGAGGTAGATAGGTGTGTCTAATAGAGTGGAGAGTATGTAAGACACGGTGTTCAAGAACTTTAGCAGCACTGCCGTGTCCACTCGTGATCCAATCGTACCACCACAACGCACGCTAATGTTCAGTGCACTGAAGATCAGGGGAAACAGAAGGACTACAGTCTGTAGTTATAGAACTACAAAGTGCTTCCATATGCTTAGCAGAGTTGAAATAATGGACAGTAAGTGTGGAAACAAGGAGGTGGTCATATTAATCTGCATTGACTGCAGTGTTAGTAGTGTTAGTGGCAGTAGTATCTCTGTAAGTGCATCAGCTAGCTATTGCTTCTAGGCACAATATCAGAGATGATCCCTGACTCTGAAATAAAAGAAATTGGAAACATAATTGTGTTAGACTCAAATAAATCAAATCAAATAAAAGGTTAGAGATAAAAGGAAACAAATAAAAGCAGTATGATGGAAGTAATATAAAGATCTGATGTAATCTAGTTCTAATTTCATCTAGAAGCCAACCAATATGTCAGCTGGCAGGTAATATCGATCTTGCGGTTTTATCAGTACCAGAGGAGAATGACTTATAATTACATTGCATTTATACTCATCCTATATATTGTCAACAGTGCCTTAATACAGCATCAAAACGCATCTAAAATGAATCTAAACTTAACATTTAACACAATCAAAAAATAATCATGATGAGAACTGAGAAAAAAAAACAGGACTTCAAAGAGTTCTCTAATCAAATGTATTTCTAAAACAGTGGACAGTGCAGTGAATGATAATGATCATGACCACCGGTGTCTGGCTTGAACTGTCCATGCACAAAGACACTGAGAGTCAACTCTGGAAGAAATTTTATCTACATTCATTGCAGCAGGTCCCACATGCATATACCGCATTCTTTAGCTTTAATAGGTCATAGGTCATATAATGTCAAAAGTCATGGAACACAATATTAGTCTTATTTTCAACTGATTTTAAATTGCTTTTTAAGCTACTTTTACTACATATAAGAAGTTTTTATTTATTCATTTTATTATGTGAGGTGATTTTTTCCTCTAAAAACAGAGAAATAACACCTCACAAAATAGAAGGAAGCAGGAGATGCACATTTTGCCACACTTTAGCAAATAATAAGGGAAACAGTATTCAGATTAATGTAAGACAACGCATAAATATCTTCCATTAGTAACAACAAACATTTACAGATTTACTGATCATTTAAATCTGTCATATGTTACAGTTCTGCTGTCCACAAAGGCTGTTTCTTGTCTACAAAGGGTGTGGTAGATGTTTGGAGGCGGTGGAGGATGGTTCTTCTGCTCTGTCTTAAGAGTAAAGTCAATAAACCCACAGGTTGAAGTAGGCCTTTTCCACTAACACAGATTATACTGGAGATAAGAGGGTCATCATGGGGTCACCAAGACAATCACTCTTCATGAAGTCAATAGCAGCATCCAGCACGCACAGCACATCCCTGAGGGCTCTAAAACCACGTGCAAAAAATGAGTTTTTCTTCCGAGTTCGTAAATCACACCCAGAATGCTGTTTTGCTTTTCAATTCTTCAAGCACAGCTGCAGACATTTGATTTCATATTTGTTGTGAAATATAGTTATCACAGCATAATCTGAGGGTCTTAAATGAACATTCCAGCATCACCAGCCTGATCTCTGTGTGCCACTCTGGTGTAGTAGGGTATGGTATGGTCGATTACCACAGGCAATCATTTTGATACATTTGCTCGTAATCCTGTAGTATCAAATTACACTATAATAGAAGTCTGTGGGCTATGAACACCGGTTCCAGTGGAAATAGTACATTTAACAGTAAAAGCCAGCAAATATAGAATAAAATCCACTTTACAGGCTGAAATCACAACACAAGAGAAGTATTATGAGAGGATACTGAGAGTCTTCACCAGCTCTGGTAATATGAGAAAGCCTCTGTGACTCACTCTGTGTCCCAGGCCATGGCCAAGCCCCTTCTGTTTCATTAGCTACTCCTCCCGTTTCACATTAAACCCCCAATTTAATTTCAGCACAGGGAGAATGAGCCCCTCACACGCCAGCATTCCGCCAGCAAAATCTTTTTTATGGCCTTAAACAGCGGCAGACCTAACGACCTCCTCTAATTACACAGAGTCAATATTGTTGCATTCTAATCCCATCCCAGTCGCAACACACAGAGAAATGGCCGCTCAGCCGTGGCTTCTTCTCTGTAGATGCAGGTTTTGAGCGAAAGCTAGGGAGACTTTCATCTGCTCTGTGACTGTATTCTCAGCATATGTTGTTTGTTTTCTGATCTGTCTTGTCTTTAAGATCGTCTGGTATGATGTTGTTGATTGACCTGCCTACCTAATAATGTGGCTACAAGAACACTTTAGTGCACTATAGCATAATAATGCTTAGTATACTTTAATCTACTTTTTTTCACTAGGGCATGTTGCTGGTATAATTCTGAATAACCAGCATACCAATGTTTAGATCACATCAAATACAGGTTTATGCTGGTCTGATTATGATTCACCAGCACACCAATCTTTATTACATGACAGAATATTAGTAAATACTGGTCTGATACCTGGCTGACCAGCCTACCAGTGTTCACAACAAACAATGCTGGGCTGGGCTGTTGCTGGTTGACCAGCTTAACTGTGTTCAAAGTAAAACAAATGCAGGTTTATGTTGGTCAGATGCTGGTTGGCCAGCATGCCAGTGTTGAAAATACTATATATGCTGGCTTTTGCTAATCTGGTGCTGGTTGACCAGCTTGCCAATGTTCAAAATGCAAAAAATGTATATGATTTTGCTGGCCAAACGAAGGTTGCCCAGAATACCAGTGCTCAGAGCACAACAAATGCCGGTTTATTTGTACTTGGTGCTGGTTGACCAGTTTACCAGTGTTAAAAACATAATAAATGCTGGTTTATGCTGGTATGTTAAAGGTTTACCAGCATACCAATCTCTAAACACAACAAATACTGGCTGACCAGTCTACCATTTGTTCTAAACACAAATACTGGTTAATATTGATCTGATTTGCTCTGGTATAATGCTGCTTTACCAACATATCAATGTTTAAAACATAGCAAATGCTGGTTTATGCTGGTCTAGTGCTGGTTCATCAGAAAACAAATGTTAAAAAAAAACACAACAAATATTGGGTTATGCTTGCTTGGCATTGGTTGACCAGCACACCAGCGTTCAAAACACATCAGATGCTGGTTTATTCTGGTCTGTTAATGATTGACTGGCATACTAACCTTCAAACCACAACAAATATTGATTGTTACTGGTATGGTGATGGATGCTCAGCACACCAGTGTTCAAAGCTCATTAAATGTAGGGATTTTAAGGTCTGGTAATGGTATGATGCTGTATGATCTAGCGTACCTGTATTCAAAATACAACATGTGCTGTTTTTATTGCCTTTTTAGTAGTTTTTTTTTGGTTCTTCTTTAGAAAAGGATTAAACACTGAAGACCTCTGTATTTGTTTCAACTGCTGGAGTTTAAAATTTGAAGCCTTTCATTCATTATTTCTTTCAGACTCTTGTTTTGACCTCAGTCATGGCCTGTGCCGAGTGACATTGAGCAGTGTGCCCTCATCCAATGCAATGATTGATAATGAGGCCTAATCAATATGAGGAGAAGACTCAAACTTTATTAACGTCTCCAATTAGACACGCCAATCAATATTCTGTGTGACATTTCGACAGAGAGACGGATCAGCTGCTACAATGACAAGCAGCGACAGACAGTCATCTAGACGCCAAGGAAACAGGCGCGTCGTTATAGCATTGAACTAGACAAGGGTTAGCGTGAAACAAGAGCTCTGGTGGCTTCTGGGAGTATAAAAGATTTTTTTTTGTTTTGGTGAGAGTGTCTCTGTGTCAAGGCAAAAAAATAAATAAATAAATCTTAAAACACGTGTCCAGCTACAGCCCACACCACCCCCACCTCCATGACCTGCCACAACCACAATCGGATTCACTGCTGTGTTGGATTAATGAAGCGCAACACAAAAGCTTATCGTGCTATCATCGGATTTGCAAAGGATATCTTGAAGTAAATGCCCAGGCGTAGAACCGTGTACGCTTGGCTGCAGCAAAACAAGGGATGCCTGCGTTTGAACGCAGCAGCGTGTAATTCACTCCAGAAACCTATCCCATTCCCACTAGAAATGAGGCAATAACTCAGCTCTGAAGAAAAAGCACTGGGGGCAAAAAGTGCCAAGTACTGTTTAAAGGTAGTGCAGTTCTCAAAATGACTTTGACCCCCAGTAGGGTAAACAATAACTCTCTTAAGTAAATCTGATTTACTACACACTTTAAAAGACAAATTCACTGCATTTGTTTGAAGGAATGGTGAGATATTAACATTGAAGGATAATAAGCAGCGTTACTTAAAAAAATATATGTAATTCAAGCTAAATTACACACTTTATTTATCTCTTAAAAGAATCATTATCAGTTAAAAGGATAAACTGTTCTACATAAATGGCTGCTCTAACCCAGTAAAAGTGTATGTGGTTTGTGTATATACTGTAAATGAGTAGAATTGATATTAAATATGAAAATCATACTGTTACATCTTTTAAACCACATGTTTCAAACAGATCTTTGAACAACTTTTTTATTTTATTTCAATTTGTTTCCCCATTTTTGCCCCAATTTACATGGCTAATTACCCAACCCACTCATTTTCCGGAGTGCAGGTATTTAACATTCCTTGGTCCACAGTGTCATTTCTGTACTGGCAATACATCATAGAGGTAGACAGCACAGTCTACCTCTGTGTGGTAATGTAATTAGTCCCTGTACCTTTTTGGTCAACAGAAGACAAATTGCTATCAGATATTAGCAAGTTTTTTGTTAGATCATTACTGCAAGACCAATGCAAACAAGTCTGGAGCTCCTGCTTTAGGTTTTAAAAGATTATTCATTATGGAATTATTTCTTATTATTATTTCTTACAGGCTGGTAAAAACTGTTTGCAGATTTGAATGCTGATAAACACAACAATAACCAGTGCTTTAATGAGATGGGGCACTCTTTGGGTGGTATTGCTTTAATAATTACACTCTGCATTGTTTTAGATTAAGTCAGTTTTTGTCTGCTTTTGTCAGTTTTTTTTTTAACAAAATGCAAAAAATGACAAACTTTAAGTAATATATATATAATGTAATATATATATATATATATATATATATATATATATATATATATATATATATATATTTCTTTTTTATATGTAAATAATTGACCCATATTTATTGACACACTTAATTGACACAAATATATTTCATAGGTTTGATGTCTAAAGTTTCTTTATACAGCTCTGGAAAAAAAAAATAAGAGACCACTTAAAAATGATGATTTTGTTTTTATTTTACTAAATTGAAAACCTCCGGAATATAATCAAGAGGATGATGGATGATCTAGAATTGTTGGTTTAGAGAATAAAACAACAATGTTCAATTTAATCGCTCATATAAATATAAATAGCAAAATCAGAGAAACTGATTCCGACATTCATTAGCTCTATAGCTCAAAATTTAAATCAAATAAAGCAACTTTAGACACTAAACCAAACATTTAAAATCGGACTATATTCAGGTTAAGGGGAAAAATACATAAATTCAGTTTTTTACTGAACTGTTCCTTTAAAGCAACAACATATACAGACGGACTGTTCCATATGACAATAGATAATGAGCTGAGAGTGAGGCCAAATGTGCAGAAAGGCGTGTCCCTTTGTGAGAGACAGTGGGTGGGATGCATTCTGGACCATCTCTGTCCAAATGGAGTGATTTAACCGCCTGTCATTTCTGCCATAATGTCTGCTCATTAGGGTAATTAATCTCAGTAATTAGTGTGCCATCATTAATACAAGTCTAATGACAAGACCAAGAACAACGGCCACTTGAATTGCAGCATCTGCTGTCATAATCGAAATGAATTCTTCAAGAGCCTGTTGTGTTTTACACACTAGATAAGCAACTATATACCACACATGCTCACGCGGTAATGAGAACGAATGAAAACCTTTATACTAAAGTTAGAATAATTAAAAACACAGAGAGATATTTCTGTTATTTTAAATAGCTAGAATGCTCGGCAAGCAATAACTTCCTGTGCAAAGACTTTCTGAGTTTAAAAGAGGATAGAATACTTTAAGACTTGTATAATCCAGCTAAATATTCCTTAACGTAAGACTTGTCTCTGAGTGGGGTTTAATAAAGGATTAATTCAAACTTTATCCTGCAGATTAATCTGGTCTTATCTGGGGAAGTCAGTTGTTGGAAACAGGATGATGACTTTTGTTTTTTTTGTAGCTACTGTTGCGTGTTGGTCTGTCACTACATAACTCTGAGTCTGCAGTTTAAAATGCTACACTACTGAACTGATGAAGCCTGATGCTACAAAAGACTTCTGCTATTAGACTTTGTGACAAACAAACACTAACCCAAGCTAAAGCCACTGTAGCATACACATAACCTATAATATAATTCAGAGTTACAATATAAATATAATCATATAAAGTGGTATAAAAGGTAGGGGAGGAGCCCAGGATAAAAAAAAAACACTTATCAGGTTGTGCTGCTTCAACATCACTCACAAGATAACACCTAACAATTTATATATGTGTGGTCATTCCCAAATTGCCACCAGAGGTAACACTTTGTGATCTAGTAACAAACTGCAATCCCTTCACTTCTGGTATTTCCATGGTTCTGAATCAACTGTAAATATAGTTTCACTGCATGAAAAGAAACAGTTTAAATTAGTGGTGTAAACTGATATGAAAAAAATTATCAGATTAATCACTTTAATCATCTGTGATTGATTATGATAAATCAAGCTTTTTCTTCTTCTTAGTACGTTTAATATAATAGTGGATATTTATATGTAAAATAATGTTATATTCTTAAAAAAACAGTTTCTTTTAAAGTCAAACAAGTGCTAGATCTTAATTTACACAGATTTCTCTTCTGAAAACTGTTTACTTGGGTGAGTAAAGCATGTTTATTTACAGTAAGCTTAGATTTCCAGATTTCCACTAAGGCTAGCATGACAGAGCTACACTGAGGAGCCCTGAGTGTTCCAGTAAGCCAGGGCGATATTAGCCACGTAGCTTGTTTTAACATGGTAAATGCGCAAACTACAGGCCGGTTATACTCACCTCTGAACAGCCAAAGCTAGCGCTAAGCATGGTTAGTAGAGGTGTGCCAAAAAATCGATTCACATAAGAATCTTGATTCTCATTTACTATGATTCAGAATCGATTTAAAATGTCCCAAAATCGATTCTGAGGGGCGGGTTTTAGACTGATTTTGGGCTGGGTATTTTTGTTGGACCTGGCAACCCTGGGGATAGGGCTTGTCCCTTCAAACTGAGATCTTCCAGACACACACAGAGCGTAGGTGTTTGAGAATCACCGGTAAGATGGCAGAACAAGCACTATATTACCTTAGATTAACGTGTAGTTTCAATGTTTTATGGCAGAATGCTTCATAACAAGCATAAAAAAGATCGCTAGTAGTTAGTTTCAGTAACTGTTAGCTAGCTAACTAGCTAACTTTCCAGTTCCACCTTAAATAACGCTACAGGTGGCAGCGGGCTGCAGCATTTAAGGCGGAACGGAAAAATAACAATAAGCTAATCAGAGCTAATTTCAGCTCCTCATCACAGAGGAATTAAGGAATGGACAATATGAATTAATTTCTCCACCTCCTGCCCCCTTTCTGAGAAAATACAACGACCTTAAAGTTAACTAGTTAATCAGCAGCTGCTCCTGAACTTTAGCGCTTCACTGCTATCATCACATCAGCCCAGCAGCGTCACCTACACACCACCGCTAGTAGCCTGGTAATAAAGCAGTGTTATTTATTATTTATTTATTGTTCATTAACGTCATTGTGATATCCCAGTGATTTCTCTGTCACTGAGGACCCACATTCCTGCACATTTTATTGTTTTTGTAACACATTACTTGCTCCAGGACCAGTGTATATTATGGAGGGTTTTTTTTTCAATAAGATTCATAAGCCAGAAGCAGAAATTTTTATAATTCAAATCGTTTTGAATCAAAAATCGATTTTGAATCGAATCGTGGCCCCCAAAATCGGAATCGAATCGAATCGTGAGATAGTAAACGATTCCCACCCCTAATGGTTAGCGTCTAATGCTAATGCTGCTCCAAAACACCTCTGAAAGGCAAAAGAGCTAGCGCTTAGTACAAACTCCTGTACAATGCTGTACTTAAAAGTGGCTTTACTACTCCTTTCAACCTGACTGGTAAAATTCATACATAAGGTGCACTGGATTATAAGGCACACTGACATTTTTGGGTGGAATTAAAGAATTTTAAGGGCGCTTTATAGTGCAGAAAACACTGTAATAACATTGATAGCATAGCATTAGTTTAAATATTGTAAGTGCTAGCACAAGTGCTTGGATTTACAATATTTTAAATCCAAGCATATGAAAATGCTTGGATTACAGGACATTTTGTGGCCAGGAATAAAACATTTTTCCTGGTCAGACAAACCAAATCCAGGATGATCCAGGAAAATCCTGGACAGGTGGTCAGTCTACCTGCTGCTGAGTTTGCCTTGCTGTCTGTATGTGCTCATAGGTCAGTTATCCATGCAGTATAGAGAGAGTGGAGAATTTTATCAGCCATGCCAGCTTGCAAGATTTACGGCTGCTCCTGCCAGAACCACATGTTGGCATGGCTGCTGTAATGTCGGTTCAGTGTTAGCTTGCATGTAGCATGTACTGTGTGATGCAGGCTAGCATTAGGTTTTTTCACGTAATACAAACAAACCCAAATGTATTTCATTGGGATATTGTGTATGATGACATACCAACACAAAGTAGTAAGTAATTGTGAAGTGAAAAAAAAATTAACAAATAAAAATCTGGAAACCGTGGCAGGTATTTGTATTCATCCCATCTGAGTCAATACTTTGTCGGATCATCTTTCACTGCAATTACAGATGCAAGTCTTATGGGGGTATGTCTCTACCAGCTTTGCAGAATAGCTCAATCTCATTCAGAACAGATGGAGATCTGTGGAGCATCTGTGAACTACAACGTACAAGTCTTTCTAAATGGGATTTAAGTCAGGACTTTGATTGGGCCATTCTAACACATGAATAGAATTTGATCTTTGGCTGTATGTTTAAGTTTGTGGGTGTAATGTGAAAAAATGTGGAAAACTTGAATGGGTGTGAAAAGTTTTGCAAGGCACTGTACACTGTCTGTAGACTATGTTTTGCGATGCTTTATGGGTGTTTGATAGTGAACTATATAGGGAATACAATTAACTGTTGGGTTGTTGAACAGCACTAGAAAATGGCTGACACACTGTATATAATAGGGAGTGATTTAAAATGCAGCTTAAAAATGTGAAAAAAACAACATTTTATAATAGTCTCTGCTATGGGCTTTATTTTCAGCAGCTGAAAAATGCAGCCAACCTATCAGCCTATTAGCCACACTAGATTAATGACAAAAACCTATACAATATCAGTAAAAAATCTAATAGCATACTTACAATCTTCCCACAAGTTTCCCACAAGATGTAATGGAATTTTTTTTACCAGCATTTCTTTCTAGCTAGCTTTACTGACCTATCAACAGTTGCTCTGAAAGACACAGACAGGTCAGTTATCATCAAACGGTGTGCTTTCCTTCAATTCCTTTAGTAAGCTGATCAGCTCTGTGCTGAATTCCTGCTTTGGCTTGTCTTCCCGCAGCGATAAAGCACAGCTACTGCACGTGTGCTGCTCAGCAACAGCGAGAGGAAAAAGGAAACCGTGTCAGTGTTTCAATCTGGGAGGTGGTGAACAGGAGGCAGGTGTGTAATCCCACACTGAGTTTGATTTAGAGGCCTAGAAGTGGGACATTGACGGCGGTTGAAGCGCAGGAATCATTAGCGTGCACCCGCCGTCACCCCTGTAAATCACTCCACTGTCAATAAATGTAGCCTTTAAATATTAATAAAAACTGCTCACATCCTCATATGAGGGCCCATCAGCGGTAAAATATATCCCACAGTGGTGCTTCCTATATTAGTCATCCCTGCACCTCCAGCTATGTCACCCCACTCACAGACAATCATCTACTCAGCGTTTTTCTTAGTAGGCTATTTACCAATTCACCAGCAGACTGACATCTAATACAGAGAGCCCACAGGCCCAGCCTTCATATTGAATTCACTCTGTGTATTACAGTGTCCTGTTCAGCGCTGCTTTGTCTTACTGAAATCTGCTGTACTGGGCCAGGATTTGAGCAACTGGAGGAAACAAAGAAATATGTTGGATTTGAGGAATTCTGAAGAAATATGGCTAGATTGATGATCATAGAAAAACATGTAGCCTAAGGGTTGTTGCATCAAAGTTATTTTCTTTAAATGTATCACTTTTGAGAGCTGTCCAGGTACAAGGTACAGCCTCCCCACAGTGGGGTTAGGTTAAACACAGTGTTACAACTTAGCCTCCCACCGAAAAACAGGAGAAGTTGTTTTGTGCCCCATATAAATAAAAAAGAATGCATTTATTAAATGTTTTATTCACAGAATTGTCAAAAATATATTTTATTTTTTTCTGTTTAACTCATTCTTTTATGTGGTCAAAAAGAAACGACCCGCTATACAATCGCTCTTATGGTTGTCAAAATATGCAGATATAATCCACATTATTAACACACTAATCAATTGCATGTTTAATCACAAAGAGAGTATACTAATTTCTGGAGCACTACAGTGAATGATCCAGTGAAATATTTCTAGCAATTATTAGTCACCTCTAGCATTCGGGTTAGAGAGCTTGTCTGATTTGAAATATTGGATAAAACCATTTTATTCACATATTTTGTTTAATGTGTTTTAACATTTATTAGTAGTATTTTATTATATTTATTATCCATTTCATCCATTTTTAATTTTATTATTATCATTATTAACCACTTTAACGTACCAGAAATAATACTAATAATACTACTAACACTAATAGGGCTAAATAATTACTGACACCTTGTGATATCCAGTTTCTGCTGCATCACCCACCCATAGAATTTGGACTGGAACAATTGCCTTGAACAAACAACATTGATCTGCATTTATTTAACTTTACCAGACTTTTAGTATCTCTTATGACTAGCCCCTCACACTTATGGTATATATGTCCTCTATGATATATGTCTTACAAATATATTATTTGTATCTCTAATTTTGACATTTTTAAGCAAAGAAGCTAATGTTTAGGTTGTGCCCCGATCTCCACTAAATGTATTTATTTAAAGAATTTATCACATTTTAATCAATATTTGTTTTTGCATCTATGCAATGCTTAATTTATCATTCCAGTATTAAAAATGGAAAATGTGCTTTTTATTGTGTTAAATAAGTTTACATTATTATGATATATAGTTTATATGTAATGAAAATCTATAATACATTTTAGACTTAAGCTCTTGTATTTCCTTCCAATTAATGATATTGCTCTTACATCACCCAGAGTATGTATGCTAATAGTGACTAAAAATGGCAGATCTATATAAGCTTGTATAAGTCTATAAGAGTGTACAATTTTAGGTAGAGAATCACAGGCATGTCTGTTGAAGTTGAATGTAAATGTTCACATTTAAGGTATTGAAAAATTGGCGTTTTTTTCACGCAGCTGTCAGCTTGGAGACTGTCGGTGAAAGCAGGGTCAAATCCCCCAGGGGTGAGTGACCTGTCTTATAAAAGCCCCTGCGGAGGCCAGCTGGACTTCAACTTGGAGCCGTGGGACCCCTCGCTCTGAGGAATTTACATAACAACATAACAGACTGTATTCATGAGGCTGCGAGCGTGTCGGGCCGAGCTCGGGCGGGACGGGGCCTCTGATTTCAGCTCAGAATTGATATTTTGGCCCGGGGCCCGGCGTGAGGGATTACACCAGGCTCTGAAAGGTATTGGTCCATCCTCAGATTTAGCCTTTACATACACGTGCGGTGTGTTTGACCTTAACATGGGAATATTGGAGCAACATTTCTCCCAATATCAGATATAGACTTAATATGCAGTCAGAGACTTCACTGACAATGCTTTAAAGAAAGCTATCAATTTTAAATTTGAGGTTAACTACATAAAAAAACTATTAAATTTAACTATATTTATATATTATATATATATATATATATATATATATATATATATATATATTTTTTTTTTTTTTTTCCTTATTTTTCGCTCTATAAGGCACACTTAAACTCTATTACCCCCTGTTCTTTACTAGTGTTGCATAATGCGCCTTATGTATAAAAATAGACCAGAAAACAGATGTTCATTGTTGACGTTCAACGCCTTATAGTGCATTATAATGCTTTATAATATACATGTACAAGTACTATTCAGCTCAGAAAAAAATAAGAGACCACTTAAAATTATGAGTTTCTTTGATTTTAACAAATTGAAAACCTCTGGAATATAATCAAGAGGAAGATATATGATCACAAGCCATCAAACCAAGGAGTGGAGTTCCATAAAGTTACCCAAAAACAGTGTGTAAGACTGTTGGAGGAGAACATGCCAAGATGCATTAAAAACTGTGATTAAAAAAGGGTTTTTCCACCAAATATTGATCTTACAACTTTATAAATATGAACTTGCTTTTTCTTTGGTCTGAAAGCTCTGCATTTTTTTTGTTATTTCAGTCATTTTTCATTTTCTGCAAATAAATGCTCAAATGAAAATATTTGTATTTGGAATTTGGGAGAAATGTCGTCCGTAGTTTGTAGAATAAAACAACAACGTTTATTTTACTCAAACGTATAGCTATAAATAGCAAAATAAGAGAAACTGATTCAGAAAATGTCTCTTAATTATTGCCAGAGCTGGATGTGAAATTGAATATATTTTCTTAGTAAAGTTTACTATTTAAATTATGTTATTAAACACAAATTCACACATAGAGTTAGCCATATGGGTTTATTTTATTGTGTGAAAGAAGAATACAACATTAATCACACAAATCAACAGTACATAATAAATCATATTCTGTTTACATTTTGGGAGCTGAGCAATGCATGTGGCAGTGGTCTGCTTTCAACAGTGCCACTGAATAAAGGTCCACTAGCTCCATCTGCAGGATATACAGGGGAGGAGAAAGGGGCTGAGGGAAAAGCACCCTGCACAAGACACATCAGCTGACTGGCCCCATGTCAGCTACTGGGGCAAATTTTTGTGTGTGTGTGTGTGTGTGTGTGTGTGTGTGTGTGTGTGTGTGTGTGTGTGTTTATTTGGGCTAATAATACAGTACAGTACAGTGGTGTCATGGTAATAAAGGCACCTCATCAAAGCAAAACAAAAAAACAGCAAAACTTGAAGGGTGTGTCGCAACTGCATAGTGTCTATTAAAACCCTGGAACAATATTAGGAAAAATGTCAAATACCAATGCAAGTGCAGCAGCAATGGGAGCAATAGAACATGCGTTAACATACAGTATGTTATGCAAGCCCATACTTTAGTGCTTCACTTATACTGTAAATAACTGTAAATTATTTTTATCAGTTCCATAGGCCATATGGTAGAACCCAGAGGAACGCTATATTTCCCAATAGTTTCTGCTTTGGAAATGCTACTATGAACATCTATAAACATTTATGAACTGCCACCATCTATTTTACACCTTTTTTTTAAATTAAACATTCAAAACATAATAAATCTAATATATAATTTTTATTACAGTACACTTTGTTGAGCTTTAGTAACCGTAAAACCTTCAGATTGCAATATGAGACTCCTTCTCATATATACAGATCTGGAAAAAAATAGGAGACCACTTCTGGTACTGAATCATTTTCTCTGATTTGCTATTTATAGGTATACATTTGAGTAAAATGAAGATTGTTGCTTTTTTCTATAAACTACGAACAAGATTTCTCCAAAATTTAAAATATAAATATTGTCATTTAGAGCATTTTTTTGCAGAAAATGAGAAAAGGCTGAAATAACAAAAAAGATGCAGAGCTTTAAAAGAAAACAAGTTCATATTCATAAAGTTTTAAGAGTTCAGAAATCAATATTTGGTGGAATAACCCTGGTTTTTAATCACAGTTTTCATGCATCTTGGCATGTTCTCCTCCACCAGTCTTACACACTGCTTTTGGATGACTTTTTGCCACTCCTGGTGCAAAAAGTCAAGCAGTTCAGCTTGGTTTGACGGTTTGTGATCATCCATCTTTCTTTTGATTATATTCCAGAGGTTTTCAATTTGGTAAAATAAACAAAACTCGTAATTTTTAGTTGGGTCTCTTATTTTTTCCATAGCTGTATTTTGTAAAGACTTAGAACTGTAAACATGTTAAATAATAAGCACGGTCATGCACATACAGTATATCTTTCTGCCGTTTACTTTCTTCTGTCATGTTGATCTACTTCAGCTGCTCAGCCAAGGGTCCGTCCCTCACCCCCGCCGCCACCACAGCGAAGAAGAAACTGGGCAGCAGTGAGCGGATGTAGAGGGCGGTCCAGGGAATGGGGTGAGCTAGAAGCACCTCTCTTCTCTTTCCATTCACCACCTTCACAATCTCTCCAGCCAGGTCTTTGGGGTTCACACCGTGAGTCGTTACAGTCCTTAAAATGTCTGCACAGATAAGAAAAACACAATAAAAAACAAATCACTAGTGAGGTAAGACTTACAAAACACTGCTGCCTCATAAAGAGTATAAAGAGACAACACCTGCTGTTTAAATTGGTGCTTTATATAGAGTATGTTCACATTTGGCAGTTCAAAGCAATCAGTGATGCGATTACGATTGCTCCGTTAGTTAATTAAAACAACTGAGAATGCTGTGAGCCTTATAATCTCTTCACAATGTCTTAATTGGTCATTACTAATAATTATAAAAATGTACAATAAATCATACCTTCTTAAAAAGTACCCAAATGGACTATTTACGTTCCTTAGTCTAATCAGTTCTTAGTTTTAAAAGAAAATGGCTAATGCACCACCCATGCACTAATACAAAATTATGCCATCATCATTTGTGAAAATGTTAACTGGCAATTTGCCAGTTATATAAAGACTATACAAAAATGGAAAAGGTCTGTTAGAATAGTTTTTTGAATGGGCAACATAAAATATGTCCAAAGAGCTTAATTAAGTAAGTGACTGAAGTAATACACTTGGTTTAGCTGAATAGCAATACTTTGAGTTGGATTGGCCAAATGTACTTGTGTTTTTTACACAGGACTTTTGTGCATAGTTCCATAAACACATCCATCTTCCTCTTAAATATTATATTCAAGAGGTTTTCAATAAAAAAAAAATAATATATATTTTTTTATTAAACTTTCAGTATTTTCAAATTGTAGGATTTGTGAAAACTACAAAGAATGTGAACAGTTTGAAGATAAAACCCTCTGTCCATAAACTTGCCAGCGTGTTTCTTAATGTCTTATTTATTACCTTTTTGACAATATAGTGCAGTAGATAATTTAACTGTCTGTCTTTCCCTGTGTCTAACTGGTGTATTTGTGTATTCTATATGCATCTTATTTGTAATTGGTGGATTCCTATGTCTATCTATATTTTGTGTAAAACTAACCAGTGGATAATCAGGAAATAACAAATTAAAATTAAACTTGTTGTTTAGCAAGTCAAACATATATTTTAGGGGTTGATGGAAATCTCAAGCCTTTTTCATATCATTGTAACTCTTAATATGTAAGAAGGCAGATTCTCCAAATTTAGAAGAATTTTTAACTGTGTTTCTGTGACGGATTATTACTGAGATATTAATAGAAACACTGAGATGAGCAGCGAGGTCATGGACCCCAGAGGGTTAAAGAATGACAGCCCAGAGGATCGTTCTTCACATAGGACTGAATACTTCCTATATAGTTTCTGTGTCTGTTTAAGACTTACCAGAAGACTTATCCACACTAACACATACCAAGATACAACAAACCATGAAAAATATGCGTTTTTATTGCATCATGTTAACAACTCTATTTGTAATTTAAAACTTAATAATTTAAAACTTTTTAAAAAGTATAAACCACACATAAACTTACATAAAACTTACGCAAATGGTTTCCAAATATTATTCCCATTATCACTGTAGAATATCATTAAATCTGCTCAGTCAGTTTGTTGCTTTTGTCTGTTTAGATATGTTGATATACTGTTGAACATATCACTGTGATGATGCTATAATGTATAAAACCCAGGCCTAGTCTGGAACAAGGAACTGCACTATAATTATAAACACATCCTTAAAGGAAACAGTTCTCAAACAGCCAAGCCTCATTTCCATAACTGGGTCAATTAATTCAGCGTTAATCATTTCTTGTATCAGCTAGTGTGATAAATGTAAGACTAGGTACTGTAGCACCAATTAACCTTTAGAGCTCCATTATAGTTTTATGACTATTCTAGAGTTATTATAGTAATTATTAATCATTTAAATACAATTCTAAAGTACACTTTATTTAATCATTCATTTGCTCCTGCCTGGTCAGGGCTGTGGAAGGTCTGGAGTCTGCCTGAAATCACTGCAGGAATACCTGGACTCAGTGCCAGACTATCACAGGGTGCCACATACAGCCAATTCACTAGGGATGCACTGAATATTCAACAGCTAAAATTATTAGTCAAAAAGTGACATAAAAATCTCTTTTAGTGTTCGGCCAAATAAGTGAAAAGACTGAATAATTTGTACAGAACATTAGTATTCTTTGTTGAAATGGTTTGTCATCATTTTAAAATGTTTGGCATTGTAGATTAATATTGAAGTCATACAGACTATGAAGAAAAAACTATATATAAACTAGTGTTAAACAAACCAGGATATGTTTTCTCTGTCAGATTTATGAGGTAGTCATCTGAAATGGCTTTCAGTTAACAGCTGTGTCTGAACTTGTTAAGAGTTAACTACCTGAATTTCTTTCCCTCTTAATGTGTTTGAGTTTATACACAGTAAATCACACTATTAAAAGAAAGCCTTAAAACCCTATCACCTACGATGTGTTTTTAGGGAGTGGAGGAAACTGGATTGGACTTGAGGAGAACACACCAACCCCCTCATAGACAGAGACCTCAGGACCCTGGAGCTGCGTGGCTGTGCTACCATGCCTCCCCAGGTAATTACATATGTGCATAAATAATCATACAAATGTAATGAATTACATTTACATTTGATTAACATTTAAGTGAGAGCTATGCACGCTAATCTTGCCTTTGTTACAACATAAAGAAATATAAAAAACGTAACACAATGAATGTTGAACTGATTGTGTAATCTCTACCATTAGCAGAGGTTACAAAATCCACTGGAATCACTTTGACTTTGTATTTGCTTTACAGCACATGACAATAAATATACCGTAAAATTATGGGTTCCTAAAAATATACTATTATTATCATATTATATTGAATGTGTATATATATATATATATATATATATATATATATATATATATATATATATATATATATATATATACAGCTCTGGAATATAAAACCTCTGGAATATAATCAAGAGGGAGAAAGTTGATCACAGGCCATCAAACCAATTATTTAAGGTCTGAAAGTGCATCTTTTTCAGAAACTGAAGTGGTCTCATAATTTTTTTCCAATGCTGTTTATGGCTTCAAATATCAATATGAGTATGGCAAATAACAGTATCGTGCTATCATAGTTATCGTGGGCAACATATTAGATAATATTGTATTGTGAGATTGTATCCTGGGATTCCCACCCCTAAAAATACCCCATCTTCCACTACTGTTCTTCTACTACAGATTTTTGTGTGATTAATTCAACCACATACCACAAATAATTAAATAATGACTATAATAGTTATATGCAGAATACAGCAACAATGATATCTAAGTGTTATAATATATAAAACATTTCATCCTGCTTTGCTGTGGGAATGAGTTGCTGTCACTACAGTCTGGCATGTCTGCTACAGGTATGTGGGAGAATCTGCGTAATTGTTTTTAACGTTGTCTAGAAACCGGAATGGGAGTGTCTGCAGCCGTATGCATGATGTTTTTTAAGTGTTACTGTATAATTACTCACATGCCCACAGGGCGTTTTTGGGCTGGGAGTTGGAGGGGGCGGGGTTCTGGGCGGTGGCGTTAATGAAGGTGTGGCTGATTGTGCTGACAGAGATGCCGTACTCCTCCACCTCTGCTCTCAGACAGTCGAAAAAAGCTTGCACTGCATGCTTGGAGGGAGCGTCTTAAACAGAAGCACAGTAACAACATGAGTAAAAACACGCTTATCTGATAATAGTAAGCACCAGTTATATATAACTCCAAATAAATGGGACAGGACTGAAAATGCAAATAAAAGTATAGTGTTTCTGACATTTGCTTTGACATTTATTTCATTGCGGACAGTATAAACCTCAGATACTTCATGTTTTGTCTGTTTAACTTCATATAATGTGTCACAATGTTACATTCACAAATGCCCCTGAAATCTTAGCATGCTAAACAGAAGCCGTATGTTAGCCATATGTTCAGAAGTGGCATATATGTTTTTTTGGGTTTAGAGGCATCTAGAGGCATCCACAAACCTGTATTGTGGTCAGAAAAATCAGTATTTCAGATCTTTTTTGAAAGAAATGGACAATGTGAGCTATGATCAGTTATCAAATCCAAAACCCAGGGACTGCAATGGTATAATATTGGTTCAAAACACTTCTGTGATGCAGCAGTAGTGCAGAAATGTATACTCAGATCTTAGAGTAATAAACGCTGCATTCAAAATTGCATTTTCCTCCAGGGACATCCATGCATTTTCAGCAAGACAATGCAAAACCACAGGCTGCACATATTACAAAGGCATGGAAGAAGAAGGTATGTGTACTGGTCTGGCCTGCCTGCAGTACTAACCCAAAATATCACTTCATAATTTGGTATCCTCAGTGCCAAACTGTCTTTTAAAATTTGTAAGAAGGAACAGCAACATTACAAAGTGGTAAATGCTGTACCATTCCAACTTTTTTGGAATATGTTGCAGGCTTAAAATACAGAAATGGATTTATATTAATAAATAAAATGAAGTTAAACAGACAAAACATTAAATATATTGAGTTCATACTGTCTGCAATCAAATAAGTCAAAGTAAATGTAAGGTATGTAAATGTAAATCAATTTTTAATTGTTTTCTCTTTTACTCTACAGTAAAATACATGTAATTTGACAAATAAAAGAAAGATATTTTTTAAATCTTACAAGAACTGCGGTATGGGACAGCCAGTCTTCCTTGGATGCTGTTGACGAGTACAAAGTGACCGGTTCTCCGAGAAATCATTAATGGCAGGATGCCTGGGGAAAAATCAAAACACTATTTAATCATTTGAACATTCAGTTGCCAATAAGCTGACAGTGCATTGTTATAAAAAGTATGTTTAATATGATAATTAATGATTTATATATTACAGTGACAGTGTGGGGAAAAAAATCCCTAAAGTGGCTAATGTGCTATTAAAGATTGCACTACACCAATTAGCACTGTGAAAAAAAAGTGAGCATAAATTATAACACACACAAATACAAGCAACTATAGGTGTGTAGGTGTGTACTATAGGTAATAAAAGACAGTATGCCTTTTTATGATGCTAATTGTTGAGTTAAAATGTCCATGTCCAACCATTTTATAAATAAAGATCTGTGAAGATCTGAAAAAATATTAACTGTATGAAGCTGATCTTTGGAAGTTTAATTTAGTATTTAAAAAGTATTTAAATATTTCAAAAATATTTTTACTGTCTGTGTTAAATGTTTAAAAGATAATCAGATAATCAGATAATCTGCAATTAAGGTTTTTGTGATGACAATAATAAATGTTTAAAGTACAGTCAAAAAATACTTTTTTTCTCATTTTTCCATGCTCTCCCAATATAGCTAGGCCAATTGCCTCACCCTCACTCCTCAGATACATGTGAAGTCAGACACCGTCTTTTTTCGAACTGCTGCTCATGCAGCGTTTCCGAGTAGCATCACAGTGCACTCAGAGAAAGGCGAAGCAACTCGGTTCTGATACATCAGCTCACAGACACAGCCTTGTGCTGACCAGCATCACCCTTTGGAGTGATGAGGGGAAAGAGTGCCATCTACCCACCCAGAGAGAGAGCCAGGCCAATTGTGCTCACTCAGGGCTCCGGCAGCTGATGGCAAGCTGCATGACCAGGATTCAAAACAGCAATCTCCCAATTGCTTGGGATTGCGTTGCTTTGAATGTCTTTTGAATGTCAATTATTAACAAACTTTTGAATATAAGTAATTGATGTTTAAAAGACATTTTTAAAAGTAGTGGCAAACAATTATCTTTGGATGTGTTTTGGACATCAAAAGGGCATCTTTTGGATGTGACTTTCCTCATGTGTAAATATGTTATTATTATATGTTTATTATGATTATTAGCTCAATTAGAAACTGTATTTATCCTCTTAAAATTAAAGAAACACCAGTGGTTGGTTTAGGGCTTTATTCCCTACTGGAATAACAAAACAGGCCAGTTTGTTTTTTGTGTTATTATCATATAGTATCCCTTAGTCTGTATTAAATTTACAGCATATGGGGTTAAGATACCAAAGGATTTTCAGAACACTCATATCTACCCTTTGCCAAACTGATGGGCCCAAAGAAGTTGACGTCCATGACGGTTTTGTCCATCTCCAGGGAGAGGTTCTGTACGGGGGCTTTGACCTTCATACTGCTGTTGAATATCAGGACGTCCACACAGCCGTAGCACTCCCCGATCTCTGTGATCACTTCCGCCATGCTGTCTATATCACTGAAGTCCAGCAGCACCAGCTTGGGTGTGAAGGTCTGTGACAGGAAACAAAGATAACAGCCATCAGAGGGATGGAAACCAGAAGCCATTAGAACAGTTGAAAATGGTCATACTGAGACCCATTTTGGAGAAAAATAGCCTGCAGGTCAAAAACTTCATGGAAATGCTCGACCTCACTCTGCGGTCACCACTTTGAAGTGCCTGGATGAAAGTGAATCATTTTTAAACAAGGGAGTATAAGAGAACTGGATTTATTTAACTATAACTGAAAGATTATAGATGTAGAGATGTAGAGAGTTCACAGGTTAAAACAAATAAAAGGGGAAAAATCCAAACTTAACAATAATTTGATTCCTCCTTGTCCCTAAACAATTTGTGTAATAATCTGTGTAGCATGAAAATGCTTCATGACTACAAAGCAGGAGAAGACTATTAAAAGCAGGGCTGGGCACTTGACTATTTACAAAGCTACATACATACCTACCTACCTATCTACCTACCTCCATATTTTAATACATACCCACCTACCTTTTTACATACCTGCGTCTCTACCTACCTACCTACTTGCCTATTTACCTACACACAACTCTGGAAAAAAATAGGAGACCACTTAATGATGATGAGTTTCTTTAATTGAATTTTTGCACCAGGAGTGGCATAAAGTTATCCAAAAGCAGTGTATAAGACTGGTGGAGGAGAGCATGCCAAATTTGATCAAATATTGATTTCTGAACTCTTTAAACTTTATGAATTTGAACTTGTTTTCTTTGCATTATTTGAGGTCTGAAAGCTCTGCATCCTTTTTGTTATTTCAGCCATTTCTCATTTTCTGCAAATAAATGCTCTAAATGACAATATTTGTATTTGGAATTTGGTAGAAATGTTGTCTGTAGTTTATAGAAAAAAACAACAATGTTCAATTTATTCAAACATATACCTATAAATAGCAAAATCAGAGAAACTGATTCAGAAAGTGAACTTTTTTCCAGAGCTGCATATACCTACTTACCTACATATTTACCTAGCCTCTGACCTATTTACCTACACTGTAAAAAAAAAACTGTAGTTTTTACAGGAAAACGCTGGCAGCTGTGGTTACCAGAGTTTTCCTGTTAAAATTACAGACGATAAGTAAATAACTCTACTGAAAAAAAATGTAAATTAATTTACAGTGATTGAAATCACTGCTAAATTACAATAATCTGTCAAGTTTACACAAATTAAATGTTAATTTTGCATAGCAGTGTTCTACATAAAAATACCCTTTCCTGTATTTTTTACCTCTAACAAATGTCTATATCTATCTACCAACCTACCAACTTACCTACACCCACACCTATTTACCTACCCAACCTACTTACCTGCCTGTGTACATACCTGTTTACCTACCTACCTACTTTTTACCTACCTACCTACGACTCTACCTACCTTTTTATTTACATATTTACCTACCCACCTACCTATTTACCTACTTATGTGCCTATTTACCAACCTATTTATCTACCTGCCTACCAAACTTACCAAACTTCTGAAATATTTACCCACCTAACAAATTAACCATCTATTTATCTACCTGTCTATGTATCTACCTACCTATAAATAAATTCACTCAGTAATGTGAACGCTAATATACTTGTTACTCAGAAAGTTCTGGGATGTGTAAGATAGCAGTAGACTCAGCTGTAGCTGTCCGTGAGGATATCCTGCTATTGTTCATCAAAGAGCAGGAAAAGATGACAGTGACACTCATATATAGTTCCAACCCCAAGCATTTAAGAGCCAAAATAAAGACAAATAAAATGGGGAAAGAGTTCTGACTTTCTGCTCAAAGCCCTCAGTGTCCGTGGCGGTGGTCCTTCCTGTCCCTTTGTCTGGTAGGGAGATAGGACGTCTAACTCAGGTGGGTAAATAGGTGACGTCAGGCTCTCAGCCCATATGGCCCTGAGTTAAGCTTTACTCACTTTACTGGGGTCTGCTCCACTGCACAGTGAGTCATACAGAGACTCCAGCTTATCCCAGCTTGGTCCACACAGCACCAACCGGGCACCACCCTCATGAAGCATCCTGGCACACTCTGCAAGAGGAGGAGGAGGAGAAAGAGAGAGAGCAAAAGAAATCTCATGTTATTAAAAAGTTACAGTTAGTATATTACAGATTGTAAAGTGTATCCTAGTTAAACAGGGTACTTTATACCAGTTTATCTAGAGTATATTAAACATGGCATACGGATGGTATCAGTGGGTGGTGGTGTGCTGCTGACATCAGCAGAAAGTACAGGATCAGATATCAGAGAGAAAAAAAGAATGGATTTGATCCAATCCTGTAATAAATCTGTCTAAAAATAACACACGCTCACGCTGTGGAATGTCAGTGTGTCAGCTGTGTGTTTATTAATGTGAGGTGTTTGTAGTTTGAGCATGATATCATACTTTTAAATGCTCGAGATCTTCATCTTAAGAACTTAACATATTTCTTATAAGCTCTGGAAGAAATGAAGAGACCACTTCAGTTTCTGAATCATTGTCTCTCATTTTGATATTTATAGGTACATGTTTAAGTAAAATGAACATTGTTGTTTTATTCTATAAACCACGTACAGCCTTTCTACTAAATTCCAAATATTGTCATTTAGAGCATTAATTTGCGAAAATTGAGAAATGGCTGAAATAACAAAAACAAGATACTGAAAAAGGTTTTTAAACCTTAAATAATGCAAAGAAAACAAGTTTATATTCATATAGTTTTAAGAGTTCAGAAATCAATATTTGGTGAAATAACCCTGGTTTTCAAGTACAGTTTTCATTCATCTTGGCATGTTCTTCTCCACCAGTCTTACACACTGCTTTTGGATAAAATTTTAAGCCACTCCTGTTGCAAAAAATCAAGCAGTTCAGCGTGGTATGATCGCTTGTAATCATCCATCTTCCTATTGATTATATACCAGAGGTTTTCAATTTGGTAAAATCAAAGAAACTCATCATTTTTAAGAGGTCTCCTATTTTTTCCAGAGCTGTATGTAACATAATCTATAATTAATAATATATCTATATCTGTCAGCACTCATGACTTCATGACTCATGACTCATGAACAACAGTATAAATATAGTTTTATTTTTAACTGCTCATCTTATGAAAATAATACTGATAATTGTTCAAATGTTTAAAAACGTCATGCTTAAATATTATGTCTTAGAAAATCTTTTTTTTTCTTGGAAAAACTTATATTCCCAATTAGCTGTTTTTAACTTTTTGACATCATTTAAGGCTGTTTTTGAGTTCTTGTTTTTCTATAATATGTTAAGCTATTCATTAAATAGACAATATCTCCAAAAATATGTAATAGCTAATAAATAATATCTTTTTATATTGATTCTTTTGGAGGATTTGTAGAGGACTTGTTCTTTTATTCTCTCTTATAAAAAATAAAGAAAACATACCAATTGTGATGTTTACACTTTTGTATACTGCATTATTTATACATAGTAACAGTTCAATTAAATTCAAATCATACCCTGATGAAAACTTTTACAGTTCATAGGAAAATGGAGCAAAGTTTAATATTTTAAAAGGTTTAATGAATTGCACAAATATATTTTTCATTTATTTATTAAGGACATGTTACGTTCATTAGGAAACAAAATGAAACAGTATCGATAAAATTCAAGATTATGTACAACTCATTAGGAGATCTCTTCTCATACTGCGGTATAAGATCTTTTTGTGTCCTGATTTTATCAGAATAGGTCACATGTCATAATTTATACACGAGTGAACCTGAAATTAAGTTGTTTTGCACATACATACAGGAATCCCTGTTTAATAGAAAAAACTATTAATTAATTATTATTATTAAATATTATTAAATATTATTAATATTTCAAAAAAATATATAAATATTATTAATAATGTTTTATTATTTTCTATCCATTATAAATTAGCCAATTTTGAACCTGTTTTAAAGATACTGCGAAAATCGTGATAACCCTCTCATGCATGAATTATAATAAACTCAGTAAGGATTTTTTAAATAAGTGTTTTTATACATCCTTAGGGATGTAAAACAAGGTTTGAAAAAAATATATATTCTATCTTTATTCGATAAAGAAATATTTATCTGTCCACCAAGTGTACTTCATGCATGTTTTATTGTAAAAAACACGTATATGTAATAACTTGGTAGTTATATAGGTATACTGGTAATTCAGTTATACAGTTGTAATATGGTATTCTGTTGGAATGGTGGAACTGAGGAGGATATTGTGACACGAGAAAAAGTCTCTGAACTGTAGAACCTTATAGAATCTTGATTGTAACTGGTATTATCATACTGTATTCTTGTCAAGTCTCTGAACTGTAAAGTCTCTAAACTGAGCATATTCTCTAATAGTATTTTATAGCATGCATCATATTTCCTGTCAAATCACGCTTGTTGTTCATTTCTGAGATTATTTTCTATGATGGTTGCCAAAGCATCCGGTGCTCAACTACCTCAGTAACATTTCCAGACTCCTTACCTTCACTACCACTGCTTGACCCTACTTCTCTGCTTGCACCTGTCTGTACTGGCAGCCATTTGTCAATCAAAGAAGTTGATTCACAGCCAAAACATTAAAAGATGTAAATTATTTTCAAGAACAACATTGGTAGTAATTGACATTGTATTAAAGTTAAAACATAGCTAGTGATGCATGATGTACAATTAAGTGGACAGATGATTAATCTGCAATGCCTCTAAATATAAAATTGAAATTTTGAAAATCTTTACATAATATGTCACCTTAGATGTTATTTGATGTAATTATATTTTTTTACCTGCAATGGTATAATTATATAGAAGGTAGAAACAGAAATAGCCAAGGTGTTTGGTGGTTCTCCCTGTCTGCCAGCCATCTTGGTTTCATTGACTACTTTTTCCCATTACAAGGACCAACCAATGGGAATTTTTTGTATAGGATGATGCAATAGTTTCCACTAGAGTGGACTATTCACAGCAGTGCCCAAAATTGCAAACATTTACAGAGAAATAACACTTTTAAACAGCTGTACACTGTAGTGACCTCAATGCATGAAAGGGTTAAATTATTATTATTATAAATATATTATATATTAAAAATATTATTATTAAAAATACATTAGTTTGTTGTGGCTGATCAGATGATAAGGGGCCACAGATTCTTTAATTGTTAGGTGTGGAACCTGTTTTTTTGTAGTTAAAGGGGTGTGAGTGGGAGAGAAGAATATAGGGGAAGAAAATAGGCTTTTTATGGTATAACGTCAGTTGTTATGTGTTGCTTCTATAAAAATCAGCAATATAAAACATTCACTGTGAGGGGACAGGAAACATTTAAATGTATTTGTAAATATTACCACTGCCCATTCCAGACACAGCATCCGTGATCACCACCACTTTGTTCCGCACTATGGACTTGGACATGAACTGGATGATCTCATTGTACAGGTAGTAGATTCCAGCGAATACCACCACCAGCAGGGGTAATATCATCACAGACGGGATGCCCATCTGCAGAAGAGAGAGAGAATAAAGGAAGATTAGATTATAAAAGGAAATCTGGTGTGTATTCTATTACAATTCCACCTACAAACCAGGAATAAATATTTACAGTGACCTTAGAAAGGCATTTGTGACTCAGTATCTGAGATGACAGCAGAGCACATGGACGTGGGAGTGTTTGGTGTTAAGTTGGTCATTCTGTTGATATTAGTTGACTCAGTAGAGTGGGTCAACTGAAAACACCTGAACCGAGTCCTGCTAGTGTACTGGCATCCTTTTCCTCTCTAGACTGCTAGACCTAACTGCTCTTTACGAGAAACAAGATTGTTGAAGCAACACTTTTATCTAAGCTAGATTATGGTGATGTGATTTACAGATATGAATCAGCAACTACACTCAAACCACTAGATTCTGTATATCACACAACATTAAGATTCATTACTGGTGACTCGTACAGTACACATCATAGTTTACTGTATAAAAAAGTTGGCGTGGTCTTTTCTTGCTCTGCGTTGAGAAACACACTGGTTTATTTTTAATTTTAAAGCACTTTCTGGCCATATGCCACCGTATATCACACAAATGCTTATTAAAAAAACACACCAGACTCACTCCAATGATTGGATCACCCTTTAGGTACCAAGAGTTTTTACTGATCTGGGAAAATCTCTCTCTCTCTCTCTCTCTCTCTCTCATATATATATATATATATATATATATATATATATATATATATATATATATATATATATATATATATATATATATATATATATATATATGCTTTTGTGTTTTATTTTTCATCTGTAGTTTCATTCTTATCATATTTACTACCTTTGATTCTTACTTTTTTTTTTGTTTGTTTTACATCTTATTTAAAAATATCTTATATATCTTATTAAAAATGTTGTGTTTTTTTATTCTTTTTCTTTGTCAATCCCTTTCCAATGTTCCAATTTCTCAGCTACATTATAAACAAGGGTCCCCCTTGTACTCCATGTACTCCATGTTTAAATAAATGTTAATTGATTCATTGATTTATTGATTGAAAGTAACTTATATATCAGACTAACTTAAAAAAGAATATATGAGATAAACATTTTGGACATGTATTGGTCATTATCAGAATTCTAGTAGTCTTTTGGCCCTCATAACTTAAAAAATAAAAAAGATATTTATAAAACTTATTTTTTCAAACTACACAATAATAATTCTAGCATAGTATCTTTTTTTTTACTTTTTATTTCCAGTCATGCATACGTCCACCCTGTCATGGAAAGCTGCAAGGCAGGATGCACAATTTGAATGAAAATTGGTTGAATTTGAATGAAAACATGGTTTACCCAGAGTTGCACAGTTGTTCAATTGTTTATGGTGATTTAAAAAATACAAGAAATTTTAATTAGGAGGATTTTTTTTTCACTACAGAGTGCACAGCCTAAACTTTAAAGGTAGAGACACTATAAAAATATTTATCAAATTTATTATTATTAACATGATGCAAGTGTCCTTTATCCCTTAAAACAGCATGAAGCTTGTGATGTCACTGAGGTTACTCTGCTTTCTAAAAAAGATCATAATAATGGTCTTCATGAAATGTCAGGTTGCTTTGCAATACATTCAAGTTTGCAGTTGCCTTTACAGTAATAAAGCACCATGCAATAACTACAAAATGATCCCGATGTGTATTTAATATTATATATTTAAACTTGGAAATAAATTCTAAAAAAAAAAATAGGGTTGTCAAGTCTTTCGAATCTTAAAGTTCATGTTCAATTCAAGTTGCAAATCTTTTTTTATTTTGTTGAGTCAATTTTAAAGCCTTTAGATTTGTGACTTGGGTCAAACTTAAGTACAAGTCATGTGATTTAAGTGCACACCTTTGCTCAAGGTTCAGAAGTAACCTGCCAGCCACCATGTTTAACAGAAGGGGGAAAAATCCTAGAGTGACCACAACAGAACAGAAAGTTTGTTTAAACATTGTTTAAACTTCCTGTCTTCGGGTCCTTTTTGACCCATAAGATAAAGTGAGTAAACAGAATGTTAAGACTACATAAGGGATTAAAGCACACAGTATAAGCGGTATAAGTCTGCTCACTGAGCTGTGATCTAATCAGCAGACTAGGTACTGAAACCAAGATCAAGCAACACAAGTAGCAAGACAGTGATATGATTAGCAATAGCTCCAACTAATTTTATCTTCCAGCACATTTCAGCTTTATCTGCCTTCAGTTCACTACATACAGCTGCCTTTGTCTCCTAGCACGTCCAAAACTACTGCCTTGTAAAGTGTGGTCGAGGACATGGTTCTAAATATACATTGGCCTGCACTAATCTGCTGCCACAAATGCCACCATGTGTGACACTGGATATTCAAGGACAGTGGACTAGGATTCTGTGGATTTACTGTTTTATTATTAATAATAAAAATTCACAATTATATATTTTTAAATATCTTAAGGGTTTTTCCAGCTTATCTTAAAACACACCTAAGTACAACCTAAGCTGGCAGAGCTTTACAACTGAACACACACAGATATACACACACAGGCAAGCAAACACAGTCTGTAATCTGTCTTATTTTCACTTACAGTGTGTGTGTGAGGAGTTAAGCCTCCAGTGGAAAAGTCTGTTGTTTTCCGCTTAGGTAACCAGCTTGAACCCTTCTTCCTCCTGGTCCATTCACAGACCCCACTCCCTCTCTCTTTCTTGCTGTCTCTCTCTCCCTGTGTGTGTGTGTGTGTGTCTGGCAGGAGCAGGGGTAGGGGGCAGCAGGTCAGGATACAGGGTCTTTTAATAGCATGTGGCTGACTTAGTGATTTTTCATGTGTGTTGTAAGTTTGGCACAGAAGACAAATGGTATCTCCTGGAGATGAGTGAGCATCTGTCTCTTTCTCTGTCCATCTGAATCTACCAAAGTAAAACATATTTACTTATATTATAATATATAATAAAAAAACTAATATCACACATTTTTTCAGTAAAAAGATACTGAAAAGATACTTCTACCTGCAAACCCACAAATGCAGAACAGATGTAAAATTGGCTTCACATAGTATTTGGTTTGTTTAATACTTTTAAGTTTACTACATGATTTCTTATGTGTTCCTTTAAGTGTTAATTTAAATTGTAAAAAAAAACATTGAATTAGAAGGTGTGTATAAAGGTTTGACTGGTACTGTACATATATTTGCGTTTGTATATTATTTAAAATGATTCAATATTATTTACCATGTTTATATTTGCCCAATATAATATTATTGTAAAGTAGGAGTATTTTAGTTTGTGTAATACTTTTAAGTTTACTACATGATTCCTTATGTGTTCCTTTATAGCCTGGATGAATTCAGTGTTAATTTAAATTGTAAAAAAAAAAAAACATTGAATAAGAATATATGTATACAATTATGACAGGTACTGTACATTTATTTGCGTTTATTTCTATGATTTAAAATTATTCAATATTATTTAACATTTTTATATGTACATAATATAATATAATATCATTTAAACGTTTATATTATATTTGTATATTAATTAATTAGTTTTGAATATCATTTATTTTATTGTCTTCTTATTGTGATTGACACCATACATTTTAAATAAATATATAAAGTAACAAATAAAAAATACTGCCTTCAACAAAAAATTTATAAATTGATAGATTTATATATTTATTTATTGTTTATTGTGTATTTTACAGTCTTAGCCCTTGACTTTTTTGATGCTGGGTGGCGTGGTGGAGGGGTCGGATCTCGCGAGATGTGCGCAGAATTCCAACATGACGGTACGAGAGTAGCGTCTCCCTCCCTCCCTCCGCAGGGAGAGATCCGTCCAGCCTGAGCAGCGGGGAGAGAAAAGCGCACATTACTGCCACTAACGCCGACTGTTCGTACAAACCCGGCCAGCCGCTCTCCTTTACGGGCCCAACGTTATGCCGAACCCGTAGCGTTTGGTTTTGAAGCCAGAAGAGAGGAAGATCATGCGGTTTCGAAGGAGACAGAGAGGACTGGAAGCAGCGCTGAGTTCAGGGGAGATCTTTCATTAGCCTGTTAGCTAACGAGGCGGCTAGCTTAGCCTGCTGGAGAAGTTCGAAGGTGGGGAGAGATTGGGGTTAAAGTCGGGCTACCTCATTATTAGCGCTTTTTTGTTGTTATTCTCTTTACAAATGGGAGTTTGGCTTCGTCACACTGGTGGGTACGGTGTGTGAGGCTGACGGTTGAAGCTGAAGGTCTGAAGCGGCTGTTTTGTTTACGGCTCTCTCTCTGTCTCTCTCTCTCTCACGGTAACAGCTGAGTGGAGCTGGAGCAGCCCTAGCTACCGTTAGCGCTCCTTAATCACCCCGTGTCTGCTTTGTGAAGGCAGGGCAGCAGGCCATGGACTGAACAGCCGCTCCTCCACCCGCTAAAAAGGTATTAGCACGCTAACGTGCTGGCTGGCCGCTTGTCTGTTTACACAAAGTCGGATTCAGACCTATAAATTTTATCTCCGTGCTCCAGAAAAGCACACAGAGACTCGGGGCTGGACCGTGCAGAGGAGAGAGCCTGTACTTTCAGACCATGTTCTGGATGGTGGAGTCGTCAGTCACATATTGGACGAAAGCCTCGTGAAGATCACACCCGGATTATTATTATTATTTCTATTCTATTCTGAGCCGCCACATTTGGGACCTTAACGCAAGCTGTGGGAATCGATTAGCCAGCTACAAACATAGACGGCTGTTCATCATGTCTACCGCGAAGGAAAACCCTTGCAGGAAGTTTCAAGCAAATATCTTCAACAAAAGCAAGTGCCAGAACTGCTTCAAACCTCGGGAGCTGCACCTTCTGACCGACCAAGACCTAAACCAGGTAAGCAGCAGTGTTGACTGGAATGACTGGGTTGTTGTGCTCGTTAGTAGGAGGCTGGTTTCTCTTATTCGCCTCATTCCCTGCTTTAAGCGTGACTGGAGTGGAATAACCAGGCAATTCTAGGAAGGATTAGCTAGGTTAAGATTCCCATGTCGAGTTGTGTAATCATGGGAATATCCACACTTTCTGAATTGTTAGCTGGATTAGAGATTATTAGACATTAACCTGTTAATGGTAGGAATGTTTTGCAGTTTTTTAAATAGTTTTTGCTGTTTTTTTTCACTACCATGTTGCCACTGAGGGAAGTTCACATTTTGCAGTAGCCCAAGGTACAGCAATGTCAGACAGAGTGGCAATAAAATAAAATTTAATATTATTACAATTCTAAACAGCTATATGATCAAATAAAAAATTTATATGAATTATAGAAAACAGGAAAACCTTGTGTGTATTAGGGATGCAGCAATTAGTCGACATAATCAACAATGTCTATTTAAATTTGTTGACTACAAATTTCATTGTCGACTAATCGTTAATTTGTAATACTTCAGCATTACATTGGGGACAGAAGTGCAATGGGAGATGTGCAAATGGCTCATTCACACAGTTTACACTTAACTTAGTCTGTGTCTCCAAAAGTGCTTAAACAAAACAGATATACATATTTACCCACTAAAGGAAGGAAACTCACAACATTTGAATGTTTAAATGGCTTCTGAATCTTATGTTCAGCTGTTTCTATTTATTTATTTTTTTGAGATGGAAAATATAGCAGAAATAATCGCTGACTAAACGACTAATAAAAAAAAAATAGTAATCAGATTAGTCGACAACCAAAATAATCATTAGTTGCAGCCCTAGTGTGTATTGTGCAAGTGTCACCCAACTATAAACAGTACAGCAGGTCATTGATGCTTTTCCCACAGAAAAAGAAAAGTGTTTATTTGTTGAAGTTCACTGAAGTTCATGCTTTTCCCCATGGCAGCATTGCAAAAAAGTACTTGGTAAAGTTCTGTGGCCTCTGAAAAATTGAGTTTGATCATCTGTGCTACCATACTAAAGGGATCAGGCTAAAGCAAATCTTCTCTTTGCCCTTCTTCATCAAGTTAAAGGAGTGGATAACAACATTTAATAGTAATAATGTCATCAGGTTGTGAGGAATGGCTCAGGATTGTGCTATAAAGTGGGAAAGTCAGGAAATTAAGGTGAAGTTGTGTTTTCTGAATTCTGCTAATTAAAAGCATTCAGTAGATTTTCCTGTTTTGATGAATGACCTTATAAACATGCATGTCTGTACGTTTGTAAGTAAAGGAGACCATAACTTTAGATTACCATCCAAATATAATAATACTGTGGTGAAAATCCTCATCGTTAACTGATCACCAAATGTTTATTACTAATTTTGTAGTGCAATTAACATCCAATTTAACAGAATTAACAGAACCCTCAGAAAATATAGGGAAAACTGCAGTATTTGACAAATATGAGTCCTTCGGACCTCAGTTAAGAGGTATAATGATATAATGGTATAAAAGATGTATATATGTACAGAACTTGGACTGGTTTCACCAAAGTAGAACACTTGCACTGTAAAATGGCTTTCTAGAGTGGCTGTTACATAGTTCTTTTTGTTTAAAATCAGTAACAGTTAATTTAGTTTTAGGTACTGGAGTTATTCTCCAATTTCTCTCAAACCATACAAACACAGTTAAGACTGTTTCTTTTTTCAAAATATATACATACATTTTCTCTCTTCGTTTTAGTTTCCGTCAAAAGAATTTGTCCTGAAGGATTTTGTTTTCCTTCAAGAAATTCTTTCTTCACTGCTGTATTTGGTTTCATTAAAGCAACAGCCATTCACAAATGTGTCTCTTTTAACAGAGAGTAATAGAGTAATCTGACCAGCCTGTGTCAGCATCCAAAAATTGTCAGCATCCATTTTGTGGAGCCATCCAGTAAATGGCTGGCCAGTTGTTTGCCAGCATAAAGGGGTCAAGGGAAAACTGTGCTTCTGCCAAGTCTTTAGCGATTGGGATGCTTTGAAGAGAACATCTCCAGACTTATTTCAGGTGCTTCGTACTGCGGTTTCTAACGCTGATATGCAGGCCTTAATTGGTCATTTGGCCTTAGTGTCTCTAGGTTTTCTGTTTTTAGATGTGTAAGAATGCATCTTGAATTGATTTAAATTGAATTTAGTTCTCTGTGGAATGTGCTGTGTGAAGGTATTAACTCTTAGAAACTTGAATGTGATTGTGAGCGAGCCTGAGTAAGACATACGGGCTGAGCTGGTCAGTGGATAGCTACTTTGACCCCAGGAAGTTGTCTTAACCCCACATCCCCTCATGCAATGAGAGAACAAGAACATTGTAATACTTTTAGTGACAAAAATAAAATAAACTATGACCAGCTGTTAAGAGCATCACTGGTACAAGGTTTAGGATGGGCCTAATGCGTGTTCTAGAAATATGATAAGTAAATATGACACACTAGCTGAGTTTGCATTCAGCTGTTTCACAAATATAATTCACAGTTACAAAATTTCTCCAGAAAAAATGTGAAAGGCGTGTTTCCTTATATTGGAGTTGCATGAGGAAATTGTAGATGACGTAGGCAACCTTTTAACACGTAAAATGAAGAGCTTTAACTCCTTTAGGCAGTTTTTATATTGCTATGTTGTTTGCAGTTCAGATATACTAGGCAAGACAGAAGTGGCTCACCTAATGATTCTGAAATATTGGTTAGGCTTCCCATAAGGCTACATCTAATAGCAACACCCATGCCAGTTTATAAAAGAACGTAACTTACAACTTCAAAAAAACCCTGTACTTGTATTTTTTTTATGAATTTTGGTTTTCCATGAAAAATTCCACTTTTTTAAAGGTATATTTGGGAATATTTTTAATGCATTTTTTTAATTCCCAGAAATGTACATGGATATTCTATGTCTCATAACCCTATCTAAGACCCTTTTGATTTTTGTCTCTCAAGACACCACACACATTGCATTTTCCACACACAACAAAACACACATTGCATAAATTCTTTGGATCATTAAGGACATCCCACAATTGACCACTCACACACTTTATAGAAGAGCTGAAGACCTAAAGCAAGGTCAGCATCTTGCTGGCCACATGTGGGGTGTGTGTGTGTGTATGTTTGTGTCTCAGAGAGAGAGAGGGAGAGATAAACAGCCATTAACCCTTGCTCTGTGTCTTCCAGATTACATCACTTATCAATCCCCCTGAGATGAGGTAATGTTGATAGATGTACCGCTTAAAAGCTCTACCATCTTTTAGAAGATCATACTTCTGACGTAACTGCCAAAAAGTATGCTTGTGACCTAATAAAGTCAAAGAGGGGGTTTGGGTGTCGGTTGAATTTAATGGTTTAGTAACTTGAGTGGATGAGATGGAGCATATTTGCTCATTTGTTTCTGTAATTTCTCGGTAAAGATTTAGTAATCATGGATGAAGAACTTGGTTACTTGTGTGAAAGCCCTGTCAGGATTATGACTTCTCTGCATGAGTTGATTAGTTAATTACTTAATGTGGTTGAATGTTTTTGTAGTAGACGGTTTTTACATGTGTGTTTGTACAGCTGTTTGGTAACCCTATGAGCTATTCTCATTTTTTTCTGTTCCCATCTGCAATACAAATAGATGGATGTGCGCCCACCCTGAATGAGAAAGTAACATGGCTGCAGGAAGAGGATGTATAACCATATAAGGTTTCGCAGAGAGGCTGTAAAAAGGATAGCGACTGTGGATACACTTCAGCTGTGTTACTTAAGCTTGGATGGATTTCCCAAAAGCATATTGGCGCAAAGGTCTAGCAAGCATCAAACTGAACACTGAATCAGTTATAAGATGATCTTACTTCTAAGACACTAATAGGAAGCTGGCCCCAAAATTGGTTTAGATTTTACAAGTGCAGAGGTTTCAGGACACAACAGTTGCAAAGACCTAAGCTCTCAATAAATAGCTCGTACATGTGGCGTTTTCACCTCGTATCCTTCTTAAATTAAACAAAATTCCTCTTGGTTTGAGGAATTTCCAACATTATGAAAGCATTCTTGATATCTATAGAAGAGCTTCAACAACTAACCAACATTTTTATACAATTGATTTTAGATGGACCTAGCAGTGTTTTTGCACTATATACTAAGTATCCTTCTAAACCAAGAGCAGGGCTGGATGCCCCAATAACCTTTCATGGCAAACTTGGTAGTGCATCATTATTCAGGACTTGTGTAACATTCTGTGCATTGGCCTTTTAAGGTCAAATTACTTTTGGAGTTTTTGAAATCCGCAACATTTGTAATGATATGTAACTCTGAGCACCAGCTATGGACGTCTGTGAATTCCTTTAGTTTCAGTTTTTAGTAAAGCTTGCTAGCTCTGCTGATACTCACTGGGCTGAGTGATGTTCTCTCAAAAGGGGTATCAGGTTAATAGTTTTAAACCTTTATTCTGCCTTACCCAATGCGGGATAAGCTAGATTTTACAGGTTATATGTAAATATGTAGGTTATATGTAAGTTTGACTTGTTCTAAAATATACATACAATCTGAATTGATCTCAGGATTGCCTAAAGTACCATACATAGCCATTTGCTCTGTTCTCCTCTAATGATGTTGATACATATGGGCAGTGTATTACATTATTGATCAGTTGACATGATTTGTGCAAACCGCTATTGAACCTTAATGAAGAGATGTCTGCTGTTTTATTATGCTACGTTTTATTACTGCAAATACATTAGTTACACAGTTGTGACTGCTAAAGCTGCTTGTTTATTCAGCTACAGATACTGACAAAACGTTTTTTTACCTGACTACATGAAAACAGTTTTAGGCTGCTCTGCAGTTTCTGTTTTCTTAAGCAGTTGGATGTTTTCGAAAAATCTGTGATTGTTTTATGTGTTATGAGCTGCTTTAAGACTATATGACGTGACTAAAGGCTGGTTGTTTCTATGTGCAGTAATGTTATACTTTCTTACATGATGCCCATAAGCATGCTTTCTTTTTTTTTTTCTTTTGCTAATAGGTAAAACTGTTTGAATAGAAATGCAGCGCTCTACAAAAATCAGTCAACTTAATAAAAGCAATGTCATATGTATTTTTGTTAATTCTGCACCTGTTACTTCAAGTACTAGGATGTCCATATGTCTTGACTAGGTGTCTTGTAATTAGTCTCATGCTTTAAATATGAAATATGTAGTTATTCATTGACTAAGAACATTAATTATTCTAAAGCATAATGAACCAAATAATAATGGATGATTATGAAAATAGTCATGCTTTACTGCCATACTGTATACATTATTAGTTTATAGAAATCTTTTTGTACAGTTGAGAGAGTCTTGTGTCTCTTCATTGTGGTTAGCAGTTCTGTTAAATGCTTGAAGCTAAAATAGAACCAGTCAGAGCAAGCAGGTCTCATGTCTCATTATTTGTGTAGTACTACTCTGGCACTTGATTGATCAGATTAGTTGTATTTACTTAGTGTGCTCATAGAAACAGGCCCTCAGACCTGGCACTGCAATGCACCCGTCTTTCTTCTCGAACAAACCGCTTAGCTTACGACCTTAATTGGTAAATTGAACAACAGTTAACCATTAACATCTCCAGTGTCCAGCAGAATAGTGTCAAATACGTGACTCATACACTTGGCAAGGAAAGAGTAACCTAATAAAGAGATGAAAGCTGAAAGCCATTAACAGTGGATAAATGCACACAGGGATGTTGCCAAAATACAAAATATAAGAGTAGTTTAACAGTGACTAAATAAATAAGAATACTATATAATGAGTGTCCATGACATGTGTTGAGTAGAAAGGCTAAAAGAATAATGCTATAAATGTTAGCATTGAGCGATTCAGTTCTTACTGTTTGTCCACTAACAGTATTGATATGACAATACAGTTAATTCAATACAGCTAAAGGTTTCTAGTGCCTAAATAGTAAGGACCACCTAATTTTTTTATTACATCTGTAAGAATATCATTGTGAGTTATTTTAGACATGCATAAAGTACAGGCCAAAGGTTTGGACACGTCTTCTCGTTTTCAATGCGTTTTCTTTAATTTAATGACATTACGGTTCTCACTGAAAACATTAAAATTATAAATGAACACGTGGAGTTATGTACTTAAAAAAGTTGAAATAGCTAAAAATAATAATTGTATATTCTAGTTTTTTTTCTTCAAAATAGCCACTCTTTGCTCTGATTACTGCTTTGCACACTCTTGGCATTCTCTCAATGAGCTTCAAGAGATGGTCACCTGAAATGGTTTTCCAACAGTCTTAAAGGAGTTCCCAGAGGTGTTTAGCACTTGTTGGGCCCTTTGCCTTTATTTAATTAACTTATTAAAGATGAATGCTGTTTTTTAAAGCTGCAGCACACAATTTAAACCAATACACTTTTTGTACAATGTTTATTTAGTTTCCTTTGTCTTTGTGCTTTTTGGGAGTGGGTAAATGGAAAACGAACAAAGTGTCTCAGACTGAGAAACGCAACACTATTCCTGCCAATCAGCAAGAGGGAAAATGTGTTTCCATGCACTGGACAGCGAAACTGCAGGAGAGACTATGCACTGTGTTTTGATTAGCTGCTGTAGTTGTGGCTAACACAACGTAACTAATGCTAAACTAGCTAAATTTGCTATTGTTTAATGGCCTTGCTCAGTAATTATTACAATTTTATTTTATTTTTGTTTTTTAAACTACACAAAGATACATATACATTTTGGAGGTGGATCTTCTGAAGCTACACTGAAGGGAGAGGTGTGTGTGTGTTGCTCTGGCATTCAAATAACAGTCCATTATTATGCAACTGACTTGCTGGTTGATAGTAAAGATGATTTGGTGATTACCCGTTTTTCTAATCATGGAGTGGATGGGTGTGAAAGATTCTTCAAAATAAGCTGAAGAACAAAGACAAGAATAGAAAAACTTAGATTTTTGAGGACTGGAATGGTCTTCATCAAAGCTATCAGATTTTGTGTGTGGGAGTAAACAATAGAGTCCAGATGATACTATAACCATTGCCCTGAGCATTTAGTACCTTTTCTTGTGTCATTTTTGGAAAATGGTCTGCTTTGTTTATCTGAAGCTCTCCCGTTAGCATCAGGGAGCTGGATTGCCGGGTGTGGGAGGCCGAGGCGAGAGGTGGGAGGAGGGCTTGTGAAAGGAAGTGTAGGTTGGGAAACTGGAGTTTCCCAAAGGTCGCTAGCACTTCAGAAGCAGCAACACAGTCTGCAAGAGGGGGACTGGTAGGCTGAGGCTGGGAGGCCGGGGGGTTGGGGGATGTCTCGAGGGGGGTCCTGAGCCGGCAAGACTCAGAGAGTGCATCCAGGGGTGAGAGGGATGCTGGGATAAAGCGGCCCACTGGGAACGGCCCGCGCCCCTAGGATTTAGCCTGGGAGGAAATTGGAAGTTAAACCTGATGCCGGCAGGAGGCTGCAGGGTTAGAAGAGGAGCTCTGGAGAGGAAGCAGGCCTTCAATGTGTGGAGGAAAAGTGCAGGGGCGTGCCGCCGTTCTCTTGGCCCCATGGCACACCAGCAATGCAACACTGCAGCCACAGCTGTGTTTTGTTGTTGTGCCTTTTCACCCTCCTCGAAAGAGGAAGGAGCTCTTGGTCCTAGTTCTTTTTTTGGACTCTCCCGGATTGGTGGGTCTCTCAAAAACTGTTAAATTGCTTATCTCATCGATGTTGCCTTTGTTGACGTGGTTGTCTTGATATTGTGGTATTGGCATGTTGTGAATCACGCTAGTGATTATTGAGGAGAAAAAACATTTAACACTTTGCACTGGGGAGCAGTTAGGGACAAGGTGTTTTGTTGGGTATAAAAACAGAGACCTCTGGTTCGAGGCTTGCTTCTCTAAGTCTGGCACACACTCTACAATTATTGGTCTGATTTTAACTCCTATTTTGATCTTTGTGAAGTGAAATCTGAAGTGATTGAATCTTTGGCTACGTTGACATTACAAGCCTCAGATTGGAATTGGCTATCTTGACGGTTCACACTCACTAATTTAAGTGACCTGTATCTGTGTGTAATGTGAACGAATCTGTCCCTAAAACGCCTCACATGCGCATATTAATACGTGTATAAATGTCACCTTCTTCTCCAACAACAAAAATCGGCAACTCATAGCTTTATAAAGGGAAATGGATGAGTTAGCAGCTCATATGTGGAGTATCTTTTGCTTGATTGGAGAGTAAACAGCTGGTCTGAAGTACATCCTCAGGTCGAGGAGGTCAAAAAGGTCAGGCGGTTTTCTTTTGCTGTTTTTGCAGCTATAGCTGCCCAGCTGCACCAAGAGATGTGTGGGCACGAGAGAGAAGCACGTAGCTCATGCATAAAAGCATAAAGATGCATGAATTCCTATTTGACCGTTCACATTCACATCACATGTCCGTGGATTGGATACGTATCTGATTTAGGACCTTTATATGATAGTGACTGAAATCTAATTTGAAAAAATCGGATTGGGCACAGTCACACAGCCATAAAAAAAAAATCAAATCTGAGCCATATTGAGCAAAAAATCTGATTTGAGTCACTTCAGCCTGGTAAAGTGAATGTAGCCTTTGTTGTGTAATATTATATATTATAATTCTTGCTTTTCAAGCCATATTTGAAATAGCTTTTATTTGCTTGAAAATATAACTTACCTCCAAGGAAATGATGTTTGTTTTACCAGTCAAACATTACTCCATGTATTTTGCTTTGTTTATTTTTTTTGTTTTGGTGCCTCTCTTAAGATAAAAGCACTGACAACATGGACAGCCAGGTACATAACGTTTCACAAGGATGCTTGCCGTATTTGGGGTGTGGGAGATTTCTTTGTTGTTCAAATATAGGAGACCTGATGTTATGTCCGAGATGTGCTCCAATCTGTTGGGATTTTCAAAATCCTTAGTGTGTACCAGGTTTTAGGCAACAGCTGTTCAGAATCGAGCTTGCAACTCCTGTTTTACCAGACCAGCGCTTTAGCCTCTGAGCTATGGAACCCTGTGTGAATGGGGCTAGATTCACAGCTACTGTTGCTGATTAATTAATGTAACTGGGTAATTTGCACATTTTGCAGTAATTTAAATCAGAATTGCCTATGACTGTGCAGTCACTGGAGAAAGAGAAACTGTTTGAAATAGTTTGAAAGTTTGTTTCTGTGTTTTAGCAATATACAGTACAGTATAAACTAGGGCTGTCCCTAACGATTATTTTTTAAACGATTATTCTAACGATTATTTTTTCGATTAGTCGACTAATCTATTTATTGAGAAACATATTTAAATAATTATTATTTTACGTTTTAAAGCAAACGATAAATTACTATATTTATATATAATAACAACAACAACAACACAAGCCTACTAAACCAAACCCCACACTTATAATCACTTACATGTACAACACGTTGTTTAGATCTATAACGCTAAAAATGGATAAGCTCCCATACATCACAACCGTGTGTTGCACTGTTTTCTGTGACCGCTAGATTTTGTGACCACTGGCAAGTAGTTCTCAGCAGACCGTGAGCACTGGCCGATTCGAAACGTGTTCGTTTCTAATGTTTACCCCGACTGGCCAAAACGGTTAAGTTTAGGGCTGAGGGTAAGGTGTAGGTATAGAATGCTTCCGTTTTGCCAATGAACGCTCATAACCGTGAGCACTGGTCACAAAATTCCGACGGTGACAGAAAATGGTGTAACACCGCAGCGCCGACGGCGCTAGCTAAAATAACTTAAGGCAGCTTAGCTAAACACCTGAACTTATGAATAATGCTACTGTTTCTGGAAACTGCGAAATGCCATGCACAAATATAAACCAAAAATTTATAATTTCTGCCCGTGGCAGGTTTAAAACCTTTGGTAGACAGTCTTAAGTCTTTTTAAGGACACCCGCGGAGACCCTGATGTAAACGGTAACTTACTGTGTGACCCTGTGGACATAGTGCTCCTGGATGTTTGCGCTTCAAGTGCTCCTTTTGCACATATGGCAGAGGACCACATTGTTGCCCTTTTGCGTGAAATGCTCCCAAACTTTAGATGCCCGCTGGCGTTTTTTTGTAGCTGGAGATTGCTCTCCGGAGTCCAAGCTCTCTAGAGCTTAGATTCTCTGCCCGAACCCGACATGACCCGAGGCCCGCCCGGAAATCCGACCCGGGCTCCAGAAAATAGTCCGAGATGTAGGCGTCTGTTTTTTAATTATATTTTTATTTAAAAAAAAAGCGAAAATAACGAAAACTGAAAGTGAAACTAAACTAATTTATTTATAAGCGCTGTTTTCACTACCGCAGTTCTACAGAGGGGGTGTTGTGCCGATTCTGTCCGCGAAGCGGGAGTCGGATTCAGCAGGGAGTCGGATTCGGCACAAACGCGGCAGCACCTCGCGGTCCGCGGTGTCAGTTGTAAGCTCTCGCGCTAGCCGCAAAATACGCAGAAAACACTGAGGGAGCTGCAGAATTATGAATGGGACTAGAATATGAGCACGAGGAGATCAAAGAGAACCTTCACATGTGAGTAGCTCTCACCAGAACACGCAAATCTCTCTCTCTCTCTCTCTCTCTCTCTCTCTCGCACGTGAACTCCTCCGCGTTTGACTTGCAGAACTGTGTTTAGCTGTTCTTAAAAATCATTTTAATTAAATAATAGTTGTATGCCTCTATATTACAGTGTAATTTAACATAATTCTGATCATATTTCGCTCATTAAAACAGCCCGAAAACAGCCAGTCTGAATTTTTGGGACCGATCTAACCTCTAATGCTCTCCCCAGGCGCCGCCATGTTTACGACGCGCCGACGCACGTTATGCAAATCGATGTATTTTCGTAATCGATGACGTCGATTATGTCGACGCGTCGCCCCAGCCCTAGTATAAACAGTATTTTACTATTCGGTGGTCTGCCATTCTGTACCACCTCTTTAGTTGTGAATCAGTTATAATGAAATGAAAATGTCTAGACGTGAATCAGAGTTATTGCTTACATTGGCCAAAAGCTGCTAGCTTCAGGGCACATTAGAACATTGATAAACAATTTGTGTGGAGCTTCATTGCATCATTACACTATGCTCAGCTGTCCAAAGCATTTCAGCTAAATGACAAGCAGTTATAGATGACACATGTTTGGTAATGGAGAAGTCGACAGTGCTGCACAGTTGATGCTCAGAGCAGAAAGAGCACTTTTTTTTTTTTTTTACTTTAACCGGTTCAGTGCTGTTCTGCAACCGGCAGCTGAATGCTAATATCCCACTCAGCTTTTCTGACGTGGCTGATGCAGCCATGTGGACTTGTCCCGTCCTGCACTGCTGTGTATGCGTGTACTGATGCTGGAACCAGTATTGCCTTTTTTTTTCTTAGAACTGAGTATTAAAGCTAAAGACTGGACAGTTCTGAAGACAGCAAATGAGGAAAATATGCATTAATACAGTTTTCTGCACAGGGGTTCATACTGGAAAAAAATATGGACATAATTTAGTCATGCAATATCAATATCAAGAAGTCCTTCTTTTGCGGAGTGCCATGACTTATTACTGTATTGCACAAACATCTCCATTCTCTCACTTATTTAAATAATTTAAATGTCAATAATTTTGACTAATAACATATTATTAAAAAACAGAAACTAAAATGGGTCCAAAATGACTTGTTTTACATGATGTCCAGTGTTCTTTCTCTTGTTACCATTTTGTAGATGGAATGATTGAGTATGACAGTGCTATGCTAATGAAAATGAAAAAAAAAGAATAATCATAAATAATGTTCTTATGTCTCTTGATTATTAAATTATAGATTTTTCAGAAATATATAGACATGACCTTAATCAATTTAGCTGACCTCTGTATTATCCTTTATATTTTACTCTACTAGCAAGGAGACTCCATTAACATAAACATGCCAATATATTACCCTTGTTTATTTTTTTTTCTATATGTTAGGTTAATTTTATATGTTAAATTTTATATACATTGTTTTATATCAAAATATTCTTGAGATTCAGAGGTGTAAATATATTGCACAAATAAAGAATATTACAATCACAGGCTTAATAAATAAATAATAAAAATAGATGTGTGCAAAAAGCACACAGCTTGAATAATAGCAAAACTGAACACGTTTAAAAATCTGTTCCTCAACCCAAACGATGTACAAATGAACATCTCCTGTGCATTTCTGTATGAGCGCTAAGCTTCTAGACACGATCTGTATATGTTTAAATGCGTGAGTGCGTATGTTTGGCGTAGTGCCACTTCCTAAGGGCTGATCAGCTTCTATTAATCTATGTGGTGGTGTGTGTGTGTGTGTGTGTGTGAGTGAGTATGTGTATATATTATTGATTTGAGTGCTGTTTCCTGCCTTTTCATATCCAACTGCAATTAATCCTGCCTGAAAGAAACAGAACAGTAATTGTTCAGCAATGATCGGGGATCTGGAAGATCTGGCTGGTATAAATCATCTAATTAATGTTATTGTAACACCAGGATGAAAAGTCTGGCTTACATCTTATCTCACATGATGATGATGCATAAGCGCACTGCTTAGTTCTCACAGTTGTATTCCACTCAGTTGCTGATGAAGCATTTTCTTGTGTCTTCACAGGCCAAACCTATCTATGGAGGATGGCTGTGCTTGGCTCCAGAAGGAACGGATTTCGACAATCCCATGCACAGATCTCGTGTAAGTATTTAGATACAAAATTGGCTGTTTTGCTATGTCCATTCTGTGCCTTATGTAGTAGATGTTCATGAGATGACATTGTTCTGCCAAATACTGTGGACGTATAAATAGGAAGCTCATAATAAGCCGTAGAGATGGCATGAAGCAACTTTTTATTATTGGCTGATACTAATATCCTTTCTTTGTAGGCTACAAATATATAAAAATGAACTGTTTTTTTTTTCTTTAAAGTAAAGAAGAAGATCTTAAAATATTTTGCACTGATTATGTAAACATTCTGCTTTCACACAGGAGGGAATGCAGCCAACATTACATCCTACAAAACGTTCATGAGCAAAATCTCTTAGAACAACATTTAAAAAAAAACTCAGAGTAACACCTTTTTTATATAGTAATGCTTGTTATTTCACATCGGAAAGGGGACACACATTGTAAGACATTACTCATTACTCAGCATTATCTGTCCTGCCTGCCCCCAGTACAAAGTCTGGTTAAGGTCCCAGTGAGCCCATGGTATGGAAAATCCCTGGCTGTACTCTATATGTATGAAAGAGTAATTGTAGATAATGACCGCCAGACATATTTTTATTAGTTCACATGGGTATACGTTATAGCATCAAAGATAGCTTTTTTTTTCTCTCTCTCTCTCTCACTGCAACATGCTTTGATGGTTTTCTTTATTTACTTTACGTTTTTTGTTTATTTGTTTTTTCCTTAAATCAGATGGCTTATAGCTTATTGTCATGGAATTTAATTTTAAAATACTCACTTTCACTGTTTATTAAGATGTTTATTTTTTTAGATGGCATGTGCAACAATAATATCATATATTTACGGGATTTTATGCACATTCTTTCTTTAAACCAAAGCCATAATAATGATGCCAATGTTACTGAATTTGTAAGACTGCATTGATTACAGAATATAGGCTTAAGTATTAAAAACTGTTACATTAGCTGTAGATTCTGAGCTGCTATCCGTTATTGCTAATATGCACACATACATTTATAGACATTTGTAACAGTTTAAGGGACCTGTCCTAACCCACAACCTTCTTTTACTGCAGAAATGGCAGCGGCGATTCTTTGTCCTGTATGAACATGGCTGCCTGCGCTTCGCCCTGGATGAATCGGTAAGCTCTCGGAAATTCCTTACTATTTCTGAAAACACTGAACTTTTCTCAGTAGAAAGTCTTTCTCAGAAAAAAGAGGTTGTTTATGACTGCCTTTACTGCTTCCTAGCTTGTTAAAATGCATGCGGGAGAGCACATGGAGTGTAAAGAGGAAGTGAGGTATCCTCCAGCATCGTCACAGTTAGGGCGCTGGGGCTAACGAAAGCCTTGCTTAGCCAGTTTGACTCGTTGGAATGTGACATGGGTGACCAAATTAGCTGCCTGATCAGCTCAGAGATTACAGCGTTTGTATATAAACAGTGAGGCCCACACACGGACCTGTCATGAAGATCGAGAGCCACGGGGCCTCAGCACTGAACCCCTGCAAGCCCCAGGGCCCTTTTCCTAAAACCAAATGTGACTCCCTATCAGCAGCTGCAGGACTGTTAGTTTATAGCAGGGCAGTTTTATTATTTGCATGCGTAGTAGCCGGCAGATAGCGGTGAGCTGGGTGTTGCCTGGCTGATGTCATGTTATCTTTTGCGTTGACTCTGAGGGGAAACTGCAGAGCGCTTCAGCAGATGCTAGGGACGGCCGACATCGGTTCGGAGCTCTGTAGCTTTTCCTTCAATTGTAAGACTGTGAAAATTCTGTCAGGCCTATTGTCTTCACAGGCTTTTCATCTGTGCTGGGTGCCCTCAGGAAAAGTCTGGAAATTAGGTCAAGAAAATGTCTGCCTTGCACACTGAAGAAGCTGAAATTAAAAATAATAAATTAAAGTGGTTATGTAATTCTCTAGAGCCTTAGAAAAAAGAAATACAAATTAGAAAACTAGATCAGTAGATCAATGCATCGTAGAGGCTTGTGTAATAGTGAACATGGTTCTGCAAAGCATACAGTATAGCTGCTCTTTGAAGTTTGCACAGTATTATTATTGTAGTGAATGGTAAAGCTCTGGGGGACATTTTCTGACATTCAAGTTGTCAAAAATTGATTGGCAGTTGGCGGGTATTGCAGTTGATTTTATTGGTTAGCCTGAAGAGAGCACACTTCTGTGCATCCGCTTACACACAAAAATGTAGAACTGATGTGGTTTGTCATCAGTGAGCTGATCTCTGCGTGGACCTGTGCTTAGCTGGGAGCTAAATTAACTTTTTCAGGCAGGCTAAAGCAGGCATGATAAATATTAAAATACGAGCATGAACGCAGTTAAGTTACTCAAATGCCTGGTCAAAAAGTAAAAGTCACACACTAATATTTTGTCAGACCGCCTTTAGCTTTAATTTTGGGCGCACAATCGCTGTGGCATCTGTTGACAAACTTCTTCAATGTCATAAGATTTATTTGAATTCAGTGTTGCATTAATTTTTCACCAAGATCTTGCAGCATTGATGATGGTAGAGTCTGACCACTGCACAAAGCCTTCTCCAGCTCATCCCAAAGATTCTTAATGAGGTTAAGTTCTGGACTCTGTGGTGCCAATCCATGTGTGAAAATGATTATCTCCTGCTGCCTGAATCCCTCTTTCACAATTCCAGCCTCATGAATCCTGGCGTTGTCATTTTGGAATATGCTTGTGCCATTAGGGAAGAAAAAAAGTCCATTGATGCAATAACCGGGTCTATATTCAGTATATTCAGGTAGTCAGCTGACCTCATTCTTTCAGCACATACTGTTGCTGAACCTAGACCTGACCAACTGCCGCACATCATTTACTTAAGTTTTCTTAGCCTGACAGTGTATTATAATACACTTACCACAGTGCAGTACTGTAAGTTTCAATACAACATTGTGTATCACAGTACATCTGAGGATCAATTAGCATTTATTATGGTTTAGCAACTAGCATTTACCAGCTGGGTAAATTGGTTACCACGTAAACAGTTAAATGAAAATGTACTCGGAATGATTTATTAAAACTGTGTGCATGCATAACTATGTTCAGGCAGTGGGTGATTAGTGTGTCTGCTCCTCTCAGCTGAGGGGGGTATGTAGCAATTAGCATACTGCCCTGCTGTAAGAGTAAAGTCACAGAAATGTAATTATACACACTTTTAACACAACCATGTCTGCAGTCTCTCGCTCTTTTATTAGTTTATTTACAGACCGTGGAGAAGAAGTGGTCACATTTAGACAGGGCTAACATTAGTATGTTCAGAGTTGGGTCACTATTGGTTGTGTGTGCAGAATTCTGTGTTCAAGGTCGCTATAGTTGAACATTTCTAAAAGTGCAGCTTAAGCGGCAGCTTATTCATACTGCAAGTTGCTGGGTTGAATTCCAGCAAAAATCATTAACAGAAGCCTATACAAGTCAATAGGAATTTAATTTAATGCCGGCATTAGCTGATGTCCTGAGCATAAGGTTAGGACAATAGTAGTAAAACCTTTATTTTAAATATTATCAGCAGATATAGCTTTTTTATTGCGGAAAAATGCAGTAGTTTCTCAATTGTCTCAGTGTTTGAAATTTTCCTCCATGTTGCTTCCATTTCACAGATAGGACAGGGAGGAGTCACGTGACTACACAATTGACAGAGTGTTTTTAGGGGGTGGTACATGAGAGCAAGCGAAAGTATTACTAGAATAAGAAAACATTAAAGAATAATAATAATAAAAAATCTGTATATAATGAAAAAATAGAAATCAAAGTAATCAATATTGGTTAGAAATTAGGAATCTTGATTTTTATTTATTTTTTCTATTGGACAATTAAATTTTGTCTTTAAAATGATGTAGCTCTGTTCTGATTGGCTGTTCTATTTGTTCTGTGCTTCATTCAAAAAGCACTCAGGGCTAAAACACTCCTGATAACGTCTGCATGAATTGGTGGATTTAAACTGGGATAGTGGGCTAAGGATGTGCAAATGCAATGTGTTTTATGATATCAGAGAGACAGGACTTATTTTTTATATAATCTATTTTAACAGGATAAGTTTAACGTAAAATGAAGGCCCTTTAATATGAAGGCACTTTTTAAAAACTTTTGCAGTATGCATTATACAGTATGTAGTATGTCATTAATAATTTTACTGCCACCTTTCAGGTGTTTCCAGCTGTTTGAGTACCTTTTTTCCAGTAAAAGAGATGTGTTCTTATATGTAACAAGCCACAGAAGACAATAGGTCTTCTATTGTCATTCTGAGATGCTTGTGTTTAGTAAATTCAGAATTCATCTGTGCTGTTGAATCGTTTAAGGTAATTTAAGTGTTGATTTACTTTAGTAAACTTGAACTGCCTATGTTTCCCCATGAGCAACCTTTTTTCCCCTGTGGTTTAAATAAAACAACTGCGTCTGCTTTAACTGTGCCTGAATATGGTCGAAAAGGTTTAAAGCAGGTTTCTTCTGCTAATCCCACTAATCCCAAATTTGTTTCCATAACTTGTCTGTTTAGCTAAAGAGAAGCTGGCAGACAACCACCATTCGTCTAATAGGCTCAGCATTAAACGCTGTAAACATTGCGTTGCGTTTGCCAGCTTGAGCGCGAGCTCTTGAAGCAGCCTGTTTGAGCTGCTAGATGGAGATGTTCTGAATGCGGCATCCAGGCTCAGAGGAGCATTCCCCCCTGATATGACCATATTTGGTGAAACAGCTAAGAGGGCTATTGGTGACGTTGCTATACTCTGAGAACGTTTAGCCCCCTAAAACCACATGGAAATGTAAAATATGCTCCGAGATTTTCATTGCACTGAGGGCCTTACCACAATACCTATTTTTGTAACCAGAGCCTGAGTTTAGAACAGCCAAATCAAATCATCTGGAGAAGACAGAGGGGCAGAGGGTCATCGCTGTGCTAGTTTTAAACCAGTCTCTGATGTAACAGATGTTCCAGAGTCAGCGAGAACACTTAATTTTCTTCTAAGAGTCGTGGACCAGCGGGGACAGAACACCAGGTGTTGAATTAAATGCTGCCGTTTTATTACCTTGACATATTTTAGAAGTTTATCAGAGGGAAGGATTTGCAGTGAAGTTAACACACTGTCTTTCTTTTGCCCTTGAAACTTGCTGCATTTGAATTGAATGTACAGCAAGTTGAGGCACATATGTGCTATAAAATGTGTGGTTACCAGGCTTTGTGGTTGCTGAGATGCCTAAGGATTTTCCTATGCAGTTTTGAATTAGCTTGCGTTTGGAGATTATCAGCCATTATGTTTGTTTAAAGGAGAAAAATAGGTTTATTCCCCCCATAATAAATGATTAGTACTTAGGTGTCAGTAAGAATGTTTTTATTTTCCATAATAACATGTCTAAAAATAATCAGCTAGTTAAAAAAACTGTCTGAGACAATAGAAGGATATGGTATTTGATCCTGTGTTTTGGAATCTGCCTCAAGATAATGTAAAACGTATGAATGGCAGACTTGGCAGACTCGCTCTCTTTGTGTTGTTGCCAAGATCAGACATTTCGTACTCCGACACTATAGCTATCCTTTAGCCTGTGTACAATAACACTAGAATGCCTTTTTAACTTCAGCAAATGATTTGCAGCCTTGCCTCATGTTTACATCTCTAATCTCTAAAAAAGCTGTTTAAAGATTTCCACTGCAACATCTGCAAGATCCAAGTCATCTTCGGGTGAACTTTCACCGCACATATATTATTACCTACATTACAAACAGTCCTGGTTAGCATATGAGCTCTCCCCACGCTTTATAGTACTCACTGTCTCTCGTGATATTCGATCTGACAACATCTCTCACATTCACCGTTCCCGTACTCTCAGAGCTTTGTGCTGAGTGACGTGCTATTCTTTATTATACACTCCTGTGCCTCTTCCACTGCTGGTGTCTCATTACCCAGATTTTTCCCCCCAGAAGCACTCTGTGCAGTGAAACAGAAACACTGCTGCAGTTTGTAACTGTGACACACTGTAATTGCCATATTTGGCAGTCCCTGAGGTTTGCTGGCAGCTTTTAATAAAGCAGGATCACTTAAAATGGCCATAAAAGGAGCCAGGAAAAAGACAGCACCTGTTTTACATCTAGAGGCCGCAGAATGTCTGATAACAGCTCAGGCAGAAATTGCAAGATGGTCCACCATGAATCTGAGGCTCTAAGCAAGGAAAAGTCCAGTGGTGGACGCTTGGGTGCAGATCAGTGGATTGTTTGTAGGAACTAGGTGAAGGTTGTTGATAGTGTAACGTTGTTTATTCTACTTTATATGAGTCTATACAAGGAACTACAAAGTAAAAGTGATAGTGCTGTAGATTATGAAAGATATTTATATAAATGTATATTATATTAATTTATATTAACTTATATAGCAACTATTTATCTAGCTATGGTTAGATTTTAATGTCCATAACCATTATTATGCTTGGAGAGCTTGAACCATGTTGATTTTTACTAATCTAAATAAATATACTACCCAAGCTTTTTGCTTACACAAGAAGCCAAAACCAACATCTGTACTATGCTACCTCCCTAAAATATTTCCCTAACTCCATGGCGGTTTGTTGATAACCATGTAATGACCTTACAGTACACATAGATAAGCCAGGCCTTTCACGAAGTCACAAGTAGGACATGTCTTTGAAATTATACACTGTTGAATGTTACAAAATGCATAGCTGTAAGTTTTAACCAGTGGATTTTATAGGGCCGTATGATTTCTGTGGGGCAGAGAGCATGGACCAAATTGCAGTTGATTTCAAATATAAATTTAATTTGTTCTTTTAGCAACTATGCTTATTACACATGCTGGCATGCTCCTGTCTTTTTGCACATGCATCACAGTTAGTGGTGGAAGTGAGAATGCTGAAGTGAAAGCTGCAGCTGCGTTGCAGAGCTGCAGTAAAAACATAAAGACTAAGCAGCTAAAATTATACTCGCATGTCTTCTATTTTTCTTTTTGCTGATTTTAAAAACTGAGCAGTTCGGATCCTCAGCAGACATGGTTGCCCTGGGTTTGTGAACAAGCCATGGATGCAATTTTTCACATTTTTAAAGCATTTTATTTATAAAGTGGTAATCACAATTAATTTCAATAAAAACAGTGCTTCCCTGCTACATTGGAATTTTGCAGTTGTCTGTGTGAATTATAATTGATGATCCTTAAAGGAAAACCTGTTTAAACAGAAATTTATAAATTTATGAAAAGATCAAACATAATTCACATATTTAATAGGACTTCCTATTCCTATTTCATTTAATGACCTTACAGTAAACATAGGTAAGCCAGGCTCTTCATGAGCTCCTGACACGTTTGTGGAATTATACACTCTTAAATGTTACCGAAGCAGAGCTGTTCGCTGTTAACTGACACAGCGTGTTAAAATTATTTATTTCATGCCACTGTTTCCAATGTAAGGATGATGTTATGTGAAATAAACACTAGGGTACATTGTAAGGTAAATATACTGCTACTATGGGCTTTGTTTGTTTGACCTGTTTAGTATAGTTTGGTTACTAAAGATATAAGTGGTATTTTATCGATGTTTTTCTTTTGTAATGGACCTTTGGATTTACTGAAAGAAAAATTTCCGTCTGGTTTCCCTCACAGCCAAGCACACTACCGCAGGGAACTGTCAACATGAACCTGTGCACAGATGTGATCGATGCTGAACCTAAGACCGGCCAGAAGAATGCACTGTGTATCATCACTCCTGATCAGGAGTACTACATCCGGGGAGATAACAAAGAAATTATCAATGGGTATGTAGAAGTTACCCACAGCACACTGGCTTTCATTGTCAGCAATAATGGATGGAATGCAGAAATGTAGCCCCTGTGTGGCACTCCCTTGTAGGTGATTATTTGTCTATTACCAGGTGGAGTGAACAGCTGGTTGTGTATCCAAGGACCAACAAGCAGAATCAGAAGAAGAAGCGCAAGGTGGAGCCGACAACTTCGCAGGTGATTTCTGTGGGCCTTTTATTCAGTTTAATGCATGCTGTGTGCATCAACTGGAGTTATTGTTAACTTTTTGGTAGTGAGCAGTTAGCTGCTAGTGTGTAAAAACAGTGCTTTAGTTTTTAATAAAGTGCTTAGGTAAACAATTTCTTTTTTCCAGGAGCCTGGTCCGGCTAAGGTAGCTGTGACTGGTTCAGGCATTCCCGAAGCAGAGAAGGTTCCAGACTCCAGCTCCATCATATGGCAGGAGGAGTTGCACAACAGAGAAGCAGATGTGGCGCAGGTGTGGGCTTCCACAGAAATGTCACCACAGAGCGCAATGTTGCCCTCTGCAGGTATGGATGACCTTAAGTCAAGTTGGGGAATACGTGGATTATATTAGTAATAAAAGAAAAGGTTTTATACAAGCTTATAGTTATTGTTATAAAATTTTACACGATTTAGGACGTACAAAAAGCTCTGTAAGGTATCCATGGGGGATTTTTTTAAATTTAAATTTAAATTCAATATATATATATATATATATATATATATTAGTAAATAGCTATTTATTCTGTAACTGCTACGATTATTTTGGTGCAATAAAATTAATCCGCTCTCTTTTTCTCTCTCAAGCCGAGGAAGTGTTAATGGGTCGTGGTTCGGACCAGGGCTCAGTGAATGGAGACGAGGTGGATCGGAGCGGGTTCTCCTTCCCACCTGTGGTCTCTCATCCACCCCAGGACCTCCTGTCACCCACAGGAAGCTCTTCTAGCCGGCACAGCGGGGAGCTAGGGGGCATCCCACGATGCCTGTCTCCGGCGCCTAGCGACCCCTTTCCTTCAGGCAGCAGCCTTCTGTCCAATGGCTCACACATCAGTGGTTCCATGAGCTCCCTGGACTCGGACGCCAGCGGCAGCACAGTCACTAGCACCGAAAGCCACCCGGCCGAGCCTCTGGGCCGAGCACACCGGGCCCTCCACGACCCCCCTTACTCACGCCGCCTCGAGGGAGAGGCACGCAAGGCTGAGAAACGAAGTCGCCTCCGCAGCCCTGAGAGGCAGAATAGAGAGCCTCTCTTCAGCCCAGAGAGAAGGTGAGTCTGGCCCGGCAAGAAGTGTTGCTTTCACTTCAGCCTACGTTTGCCACTGTTTCTCCTTATAAAGGCATCCTGCAACTGGAGCCTTTTCTTCCCTTTCTTCTCCTTTTCCAGCCTCTTTCAGACACTGCAGGCAGGGTAGATCTAGATGTGTGAGGGTACCAACAGAGGAGATAAAACTACACATACCTTATTAGGCCACAGAAACACATAAAAGCTGCCCACAGCAAAGGCTAGTTTTGCATGCTTTTGCCATGGGATAAGGGTCAGTACAAGCGAGTACTTCCCCACCCTCAGTTCCCAGTTTCTACATTGCTTATGTTAGAAGTAAACACATTTACGATAAACAGTTCATGTGCTCTCGACGAGAGGCCGTCTTTCTGGGATTCTCCTCTCCCACAGCTCAGAGGTCAAAAGCCTCTGTGACGAGTGCTTCAAATAAAGATGCTGACATGCTCCTCTTTTCGTCAGGACGCAGAGAACATTCCGATACCCCTTCTCATGAAGACTATTCACAGAGAGGCAAAGAGAGTTAAATAACTCAGAACCTGTCCGATGGAGAGAGACTGCTTCCATTTTGTTTAATTTGGGTTTATGGGAACTGTGCCACTCTGTACCCAGCAGCCAATGAGGCTGAGAGCAGTCATGTGACATAAATGCCTTACTGACTAGCTGTCTTATTTCCTTTTAAGGAGGACCTCCACCACTCTGCATTCCCCAAAAAAGGGCAAAATTCAAAATGAGCAATTTAATATTTCCAGACACCACTTTCTACACTGAATTCTTTGAGTCTTAAAGAGTAAGAGGAGAATACCTCAGTTATGCCGCACTATTAACACTTTCACTATTAACACTTTCATTATTTTAGGATGCTTTCTACAAAAGGTTTCATTTAGTTAAGATGATGCTAGGCCTTTCACAACAATGAAATGATCAGACTTGTTGCAGACCCTAACATTGGCTGTGGTGTTTACTCTCATGTTTGTTTATATAAGAATGATACATATATATATATATATATATATATATATATATATATATATATATATATATATATATATATATATATATATATATATATAACTTTTTTTATTATTATTGTTTTATTGCTGAAAAAACAACAATTATTAGAAAAGTATGTTTAATTAAACGTCCGTTGGTCTTTTGAAGGGTGTAATTGCATCATTATGTTATTATACTACCAATATCAGTGTTTTTTTTTCTTTACTTATATATTGTCCTAAAATATTAATTATAGGACTAGATTAAGATGTAATTCTTTAATGTAATTGCACTGAATGGCACTGTGTGTTTACTGTATACAGTAAGCAAGTTAGTCTATTCCATAACACCTAATTTAATAGGAATTCAGTATTTGTCTCACTGTATTTGCTAGTTTGGGCTCTGTCTTTTATTACCTATTTACTTAAAAAAACAGTTCACTCTTATATAACCTCAAATCCTGGTTGTCTCTTAGAAAAAAAATGGCAGGTGTTCTTCCTCTCTTTCTCTCACACAGCGGACGTTCAAATGTGATAGAGAAGCTGGAGGCTTTAGAGCTGGAGAACGCTGAGCGGATGGAGGTGGAGGAGACAAGTCGCGGCGAGACCAGACAGGGCCGTAGTGAAACTAGACGCTTCCAAAGACAGGTAGAAGACTTGAGAAGAGTTCTGTCTCTGTCTGCACACACAGTGCAGGTGCTAGGCCTGTTCCTGTTCTGCTACCACCAGTCAGATTGTTTGCATTGAGGCAAGGGGGTCCGCTGCATACCGACCTCATTGTACACTCTAGACTGTGATCGTTTTACGTTTTCCTCAGTCTGTGCTGTTTTTGGGACAGAATTTCTTTATAAGGAATTCCTTTAGCTTTTTCAGTGTTCAGCGTGCACACCCACATATTTTTTTAAAATGCTGTTCTTTTGTTTCCACTTAGGCTGGTTCACTGCAAGGTTGGTGTTTACCCAGAACAATGAAAAAGATAGAGATTTTGATAAAGGATCACATTCTTATGACGCGTGTTTGTGATAATATCTTCCATGTGCTGCTTAGGTTTTTGCATTTTTCTGAAAATGGGTCCATTTGGTAAATGTCTTGAGGCACAAGTGTTAGTTTTGAGTTGACTAAATAACAGACTCCATTATCCCAAAAATCTGCATATCCCCCTGTACTGAACCTTATTAAAAAAAACAAAGCCTGGGCAGAAACATTTTATACAGTCATGCAAACGTTATGGGTATATGTTACTGTAATTACTGTTAAGTAATTGAATTTGGGCATCCTATATGGTCTGTGCTTAGTTCTTAGCAGTACACAGCTCTAATGTTTAGATCATGTTTAGGTCACTTTAGCATGCACTTCTTGAGATACTCCATTGTGGATTTTGAGGTGATTTATCCCGCATGTAGAAGCCAGTGCTACAGACAGTGTGTTGTAGTGCTGTGCAGTACGACCTCAAATGACTTCAGATTACTTTAAATTATATTGATTATGAATAATCAGTTATTCTTTTAATTAATAACGGACATAACATTTTCTGTAATATTATCTGTGAGCTGCTGCTTGAGTTGCTCAGTTGTTTTTTTTTTTTTTTTTTTTTTTTTGCTTGAGTTCTTCATGTTGCTCCATGTTTCCGACTTGATGGGGTGGGGTCATGTGACTACACACATGGTCGTGGTTTATTTTTAACTGATATAGCTGATAGAAGCCTACAAAAGAGTACAAAACGTGTCTGTGCTCTAAACTTCAAATTTTCAATTAATCTGAACAAAGGACTCTTTTCCAAAAAGCACCAGACTGGATTGGGTGTTCCTTCTTCTTCCGATGTTGAATTTTGGGGTGAGGTTTCAGAAAACATTAATTTCAGTGCAATATAAATTTATTAAACACAGTGGTTAGAGCCTGGTTTATGGATCAGCATCCAACTGGGAATGGACTAGAACCTATGGCTAGAGCTATATTAATTGAAAGTCCATGACACAGTGCTGTTTTGCAAACCCAGTAGTGCAGATCACTGATGATGTGATGTGTCCATATAGATCAGAATTGTCCAGGAGTTGCTGCATACTAGAACAGTGCACCTCCACTTAAGGGTCTGAAAAATCTTTCTGAATGTTTTTTGCAGACAAACAGTTTTTTTGATTTGCCTTTTTAGCAATCCTGTGAGAAATTCTCTGTGAAAGGTCCTTTACTCTTCCAAACCTCAAATTGAACTTCTTGACCGTTTCTTAAAACTTGCATTTCTTAATTACATTAGAAACTGAATATACAAGCCAAAGCCCTAAAAAGTTAATCAAGGTCTGTGATCTTGCTGAAACCTTTCTTAGAATCAAATCTCTCAAACTATTTCATGCTGCTACTTTCATGGACAGTGCCCCAATTTTTTAAATGTTAAAAACAATGCTTTATCTTTAACACCACACCTTTTGGACATCACTTTATCTTTATTTATTAACTTTTTAACCAAAGTTCCTCTAAAACTGACGGTTTTTGCAGCTGAGTTTCCATAGATGAATTGTATGGGAGGGGAAGCGAGCAACATTTAGTGTTCCACAATATGCAATCTGTAATTAAAAAGGGGTTAAGTATCTGCTTGTTTGTGCTTGTTGTTGTTTTTAATAGGATCAAAAGCTTGACCAAGCACAAGGTGTAGACTTCCACCATTCCACTCTGCCACCACTGAGAAGAGCCAAGTCACTGGACCGCAGGACAACAGAGTCAGTCATGACAGTAAGTACTCTCCCCTTTACTGCGACTTACTGCCGGAGTCCGAAAATTAGCCTGGTGTTTGCGGGGGAACGCTGATATCATTGAACATTGTGTACTAAGGGTGTGAAGTGAATGGATTTGGAAAGAAAGTGCTCACAAAGACTCTGTTGTTCTGAGAGGTTCAAAGGTCAACGAGAGGCATGTTTTCTAGGAAAAAGTGAACTGCTGTTTCGGAACATTTCAGCTGTTGTACAGAGTGGCACAGTTTAGCGTGAATGACGTTGGATTTTGATGTTTTTACACTTCTATTGTTGCATCATATAAGTTTTTGTTAATTGTTTAGGTGTTTATATAAGCTACAAGCTTACAGTAGTTCATTTTGTTAAAATCAGACTATGCTGTTTCAGTTATTGATTAGGCTGGAATGTTTTGTGCAGTGCTTTTCTGTTTGGAATGCAACAAATGTTTGGCAATCGAAAATGACAAAAAAAAATGTATATTGACAAATTACTAAATTAAACTAAACTAAGTCTTATTTCAGTGTTTTTTTTTTTCATTTTTTTCAACTGATTGTATGCTAAGCCTTTAGCATCATTAATCATGCTTATCTTACAGAGCCTTTCTCTGTGTAAATTTCCCTCACATGTGACTTGATTAGCACTGTTGAGATAAATGTATGATTAGAATAGCACTGCTAGAGTAAACGTATTACTAAAATTGTACTTTTAAGCGATCTAGCTAGCGAGTTAGCTAAATGTATGACAGAACAGCACTACTAAAATAAACTAATCTTTAGGATAGCACTGCTGAGGTAAATGTATTGGGGTTTGTGTGTTGGGATATTGATGTGAATGTTGAATAAATATTTTTGAATTGCAGTTTTGTAATCGTTTGAAAACAAAACAAAAAATGCATTTAGGCAATGTAAAAAAATAAAAATAAAAAGCTTTAAATCTTTGGATAAATTTTATTTTGTTCGTTTCTGACAAAAAATATTCCTTTTAATGCATCCCTACTTTCTAGTAGAAATTTCACTGGTTTCTATACTGAGACTAATCCTGGTCGCCATCTTGTTTCTTTGTGGCATCTTTTTTGTTGTTGTGAGAACACGGACGTCCTAATCCTCCCGTGTGTGCTGCTGGGTGTAGCATACTCCCTTCTCCTGCCCAGGTCATCTCTACATCCTCCCTGCATTCAGCCACACATTCCAATCCCTTCTGTTCGCCTTCATGTCTTCTCTCCTTCGCTCTGTCTGAGTGTTCTTAGTCGAGAGTGGATATGGGTGTATGTTTGTTTAATATAAGTGCATATAAGTGGTGTTTCAAATGCTTTGGTGGTGTCTGTCTGTCTGTATGTGTGTGTGTCTGTCTGTTCTCAGACTGTCTAAACTCTCGACACCCTGTGTTTTCCGGGCACAGTGCACAAATGCCTGTTTTGAGTTTCATGTCCACTGTGTGGATCACCTGAAGGTTTATTCACAACCAGCAAACATGCTGCGGAGAAAAGATGCTGAGAATTAGAAGCATGTGGTGTGTGTTTGTGTGTTTTTATTATCTCCCCTTTTCTCTTTAATCTGGTAGAGATCTTTTGACTTTGGAGCTGTTCACAATCTTCAAGAGTAACTCAAGTGACTCAGAGTCACATAATTGATAAAATGATAGATAACAATGAATCGAGGTAAAGAGAGCTGGTAAGGTTGGTCAGGGTTGTCTTGTTGAAATGTCTGAGCTTGTGGAAAGCTCCTTGTGGAGATTGTTCCTGAAGATTCTTGTTCAGGTGTCTACTTCAGTAAGTAAACTGTTGATAAAACCTGCAGAGTGCCAGTGTTCAGCTCATTCTGCATGTAATACTGTGTGATCTCTCTGCCTGAATGACTCCTCATTGTGGTGGTGTTCATGTGTGTGATAATTTGTCTCCTTTCTGCTTTGCAGCCAGATTTGCTAAACTTCAAGAAAGGCTGGATGGTGAAACTTGACGAGCAAGGACAGGTAAAGCCACCACTCCATGCCTTGTATAAAAAGATTTTTTATTCCCGCAACATAAAAAAGGTTACTTCTCAACCTTCCCAAACCTTGACCCACCAGGTCAATCACAGACACAAACATACTAGTCTCTGGTGTTTTTTTCAATGTGGAAGCAAAGGCTTCAGGGATGATCTCAGCCCAAAATAATATAAACTAACTTAACCATAAGAAACAAAAGAAAAGAAAATCATAGCATAAACAAACCACCAAAAAAAGTATAGGCTACACTCTCACAGTATCACACTATAGAAGGTTCAAGCTAAAGGTACAGGAAATTACATACCAACAAAAAGCATCAAAACAAATCAAAGCTGGACAACGTGGTTATAAACCATCCTCCAACACTAGTCCACGCAATCAGCACAGAGTCTCGTTCGGCTCAGCAATCACACCTGAAGACTACTAGGTTACGTTTACATTACAAGCCACATGGCTCGAATCTGATTTTTTTTGCTTGACGGTAAGTATGTAAGTGAACTGTATCTGTGAGTAATGTGAACAAATCTGTCCCTGAAATGCCTCACATGCGCACATTGATACTTGTAGGAATATCACCTTCTTCACCAACACAAAAAACGTCATATTTGAGAGACGACTCGTAGCTTTATAAAGGTGAAATAGATGCGTTAGCAGCTCATATGTGGAGTATCTTTTGCTGGAGTGGAGAGTAAACAGCTGGTCTGAAGTTCATGCTCAGGTCAAGGAGGAGAAAAAGACCAGGCGGTTTGCTTTTGCTGTTTTTTTGTAGCTATAGCTGCACAGCTGCACCAAGAGATGTGTGGGTACAAGGGAAATGCACGTAGCACATGCATAAAAGCAAAAAGACGGATCACTTCTGATTTGATATTCACATTCATGACACATGTCCATGGATCAGAAACGTATCCGATTTAGGACCCAATCTGATTTAAAAACTCGGGATTTGGCAAGTTCACAAAAAAAAATCTGATCTGAGCTACATTAAGCAAATAATCTGACTTGAGTCACTTCAGCTTGGTAATGCGAACATAGCCTTAGGTAGTAAGGGAAATGACGGAGCTCAGAAAAGTAAGAAGGCGAGAAAACATGTAACGAAACAGCCTCTGCACGTAAAAAGATTATTGCAACTCCTAATCAGAAAATGTCCATGTTTTTTCCTGATCAACCTTGCAGCAATGACTTTATAATGTGTGCAGCATGTGGTTTTGTATATATCTTGTAGGAAAAAAATGCACAGCCCTCCCTGAAAAAATATCCACTGCATGTAGCTCTTATTCACTCAAACATGTTATTCATGGACCTCACTGAATGTTTACAATCCACAGATACTTTATCTGCTATACTGTTTACAGTGGACTGATACTTCATCTTACTTGCTCTTTTAACAATACACATTACACATAGTATTTCTCTGTAGTTTCTGTAGTTTTTATCAGATTTGTATTTTATTGTATAGTTCTTTACTTATGTACATATTGTATATTATTATTAGATTTTATTTACTGTTATCTTTGCCGTTTCTCTACACTGGTGTGCTTCAATTTGTGCATTTTCCTGGGATTAATAAAGTATTCTGCCTAGATTTTTTTTGCAATGTGTTGCAAGCCTGAAAAATGTTTTAAAACGGCATTTAATCAGTCTTACAAGCAAACCATGTACAGCTTAAGTACCTGAATAGTTATTTTACAATAGAACAATTTGTTCTTTCTTTTGCTCTCTCATTTCTTTGATCTTTATTATGTTCTTTCAAACAAATAAATAGTATGTATTTAAAATAATCTAATGCTTATGAGTTGACCATGTTCCAGCTCATGAGGTTGGACCAGAGGCCTGCTACATCAAAAGGTTGAACATCTGCAGCAGCTGCTTTCAGCTCTTGCCAAACCTGTGAAACAGCCATTGCCCTTGTGTCCATTCATCCAGTGCTAGTGCAAGGCTGAGCCTTTCCTGTTTAATATGTGCACTGACAAGGATTTGACGGCTTTCATTTCTCGTTATGAAAAATCTTCACCTTTCTCTGTGGTGAGGTTCTTCAAAGTTGCGTGCTCACATGTTTGCTGACGTCGCTCTCAAAAGGCTAAACAGAGCTTTGAAAGGGCACCGTTAGACTTTGATAGCCATGCTTCAATGGGGGAAAGTTAAAAGGTTATGGTTTTTATGATCTTTAAAAGCAGACTATGTGTCTTAAAAAGCACATGCAGACCTCAGATACCAGCAGTACTCCTAGCCAGCAGCATCCATTTAATCAGCGACAGGATGTCTTGTTGATGTTGACTCTTTTTTTTTTCTCTCTGTCTGGTCATTTTCAGTGGAAGAAGTATTGGTTTGTACTGACGGACCACAGTCTGCGATACTACAAGGATTCAATTGCTGAGGAGGTAATGTTTTATTTTCTATTCAGGCTCAACTGCCTGGTATGTTTGTGCTTTGATATTGTATGTACTTTTTGTCTTCCTCGTTGTTCATTCATGAAACTTTGAATACATTGTTTTTGTGAACAGGCTTCTGACCTGGATGGGGAAATTGACCTCAGTACATGTTATAATGTAACGGAGTATCAAGCCCAGCGAAACTATGGCTTCCAGATTCATGTAAGTATATCAGGCTTTCTTTAAGACCGGTTTATTAAAAAAAATAAGTAAAAACATTTAGAACCCTAGTTTAACAAACAGAGTTTCTTGAGTGTTTTTCAAATATTAAAATAAAAAAAGAAAGGTACAAAAGATTCAAAAGAGAGTTATTCAGTTAGTTGCAGAAGCTAACCAATATAGCTACAGTTTGACTTAAACACCTGTAAGGAAGGGAGCGTGATGACTCTCAATAATAGCTAGACTTCCAGAGTCAGGTTTAGTCTCCTTAGTTAAGTTATATAAGCAGTATAAGGTACTAGGTGTATTTAACTAGAATTTGGAAAGGTCCAGTTCCAAACAAAGTTGCATTGAGAGTTGCATTGTAATGCTTTTCAATAAAAAAAGATATATTTTTTGGTACTAATAGATGCTAGATACTAACAAAATAAGGCATAGATTTTATAATCAGTAGAAAGTCTTATGTCCATTTTACAATTGTGGTGCTGGTGTCTGTTGCATTTTTTTATACAAAATAAAAGTGTTGTCTTCATCAGGGAAACAAAATCAGTTAATGGACAAACAACAAATAGGGACCCTGTTTATGCTTGTGCCTTTGTGCTGACTTTTTTTTTTTTTTTTTTAGATGCCCTCATCCAAGTGCTCTTTTTGTGTTTCTATAAATGTGTTAATACTTCCTGAGCTGATATACAGCTCTGTAGTTTGTTCCTGTTCCCTTAATCAGTGAGTTAATTATAATTTACAAAAAATAGTTAAGACAGGATAAATCACTACAGAAGACTTTTACAGAAGCATTGATGTTGCTTGTTGAGGAAGTTACAAAAATACAGCCTTTTTTTTTGTTTGTTTTTAATACATACACTGATGGGCTCTGCTGCAGTATAAAGAGAATTATTATTACAATAATTGAATTTCTAAATAAGATATTACATGTTTCTTTAAATATAAATTGATTTGGTTTGAAATTGTAAGAATCCATGGAAAATGCCATTTTTAAATGTTTCCAGTGGTTTCATAAGTAGGCCACCAATTTGATATTAATCAGAAATGCTCGGCATACTCTATTCTTATGTTGTCCTTTCTCATCAGACCCAGGAGGGAGTGCACACCCTCTCTGCCATGACAGCAGGAATACGACGCAACTGGATTCAGGCTGTCATGAAAAACGTGCGCCCCTCCACTGCCCCAGATGTTGCTAGGTGAGTAATTTTTGCTGCTGTGTGGATGTTCAAGTTATATTTGTCTTTTTTTAATTGTTTATTTATAAATGAACTGTAACTGAACAGAGCAGTCAATCTTCAAATCAAATTAACCTACATATGTCTATGTTGTACAGCCTGACTGATGACCATGCTCCCTGTGGCCCTTTTGAGAGTCTTGTCCGGCCCGACATCACTCAGGACTCTCCCTCCTCCGAGACCTCCTCTGTAGAGCGAGAGCCCAAGAAGAGTCGTGCACGAGAGAGACGGCGCGAGGGCCGATCTAAAACTTTTGACTGGGCCGAGTTCCGCCCCATAGCTCAGGCCCTGGCCCAGCAGAGAGTTCAGGAGGTGGACGCTCTTCAGGCTCAGCTGGCTGACCCAGAGCGCAATAAGAGGAGGGAGGAGAGGCGGAGGAGGTATGAGAGTGTGACGGGGAGCTCGTCTTTCGAACCCACTACTGACAATAGCAAGATGGACTTTGAGAGCGTGGGCGTTGTGTGTCCGCCATCCCCGGAGCGGCAGCAGAAAGTGGAGGATGAGATTGAGCAGCGCTGGCAGCAGGTGGAGAAGACTCCCATCAGGGAGGAGAGGAGGGTTCCTCTGGCCACATCACTACAGAACAGAGATTCCGCTGAACTTGAAAAGCTACTAGAGAACTACAAAAAGGGGGTGTGTTGGTGTTTCATTTAAAATAGAGAAAAAAATAACACTCTTATTTGCTTAAAAATAATTTACAATAATGCGGTTGTACATATATGTGAAGCCATCACAGGTCCAATTACACTAGTGTTTGTATCCCTTGCCAAAATATTTCTATGTTCTGCACCAAATACAGTTTAAAACATTATTTATTCTTCTTTTCATCTTTCTAAATCAGAATCCGTTGGAATTATGAGGTGCCTAAAGATTTTCACCACTACACTCCTAGAACCTGAAAGGGATTCTTCAAAATTTCAGAAAATACACCACAATTCTGTAGCAGGTCTTTAGCATACAATTTTTTAATGAGTTAATGAGATTTTTAACTAATACAAATACTGAAAAATTAGTGTTGCATAATAATTTTTTTATGGAATATGAAGTGGTTATTATATATCATTACTCCTAAGATGCCTTTTGGCACCTATAAATCTGATTATATTATATTATTTAAGTTTGCAGGCAGACTGACCCAATTCTAACTGTAGTCCAGACATTATTAATATCTCATGTCTTGTGCATTTTCTGGATTTACAGGTAGAAGATCTAAAATCTGAATTAGAAACTTGCTACCAGCATCTGGCTGATTCAAACCACCACAAGTTGGAATTAGAGGATCAGCTCAAAGCTGCTCTAGAACGGGAGCATCAGATCCGTGCTGGGTACATCTCACCGGTAAGCCCAAATTCATTTTATATCACAGGCTTTTTGTGATTTTTATAGATATTCATATTTTTATACAGTGGTTGAGTGCCATTATTTCCATTAAACAGACTTTGCATGTCTCAGTTTGAGAATATAAACAAACTTTCATCTTTACCATCGCAGATACAAAGCTGCCAAAATGTGCCTTTGCATGTTCAAAGTTTCTTGCATGTAAATGAACAGATTCATTTTCTCTTTATGCTTTTGCCTCTTTACCTTTTCTTGTTGGTTTAGAAGTAATGACAGTTTAATATTGCATGCTACATTATCCATTACATTACCTCAAAACATTACCTTTATGTCTTGGCCTTCGATGTATCCTCCAGATACATTCATTTACTGATTTCCCAAAGAGTTTTGCAGTTTGCAGTTTGGTTTACATATTTATGATTTTTGTCAAAGTAATGAATAATATAATAAGCCAGTAAATAAAAAATGAACATACACTTTAAGGAGAGCTGAGTTTCTCTCTTCCTTCATTTCCAACATTCTCTTAAAAATAAAGAGCACTGATTGATCTAAATTGTTCTGTGTTGTAAAATGTCACAAATGTGCTTAATTATGAAAACTTGTCGAGGGTCAATTCAATAAAATCACCAAAGACCTGCTTGACCACCTTAGATATGCTTAATACTTTCAGGAAATAATGTAACTGTGTCCAAGATGGTGTTAAGGACTGTAGGCTTGATTTTTCATTAGTTACATAGTTTAGATTCTTAGTGATCAATCAAATTTATTTAAACAAATGCTCTGGAAAAAAAAGATATCAGATACTTAAGATATATTATTGCTTCAATAAAAAATCTGAGGGGTTGTTTGTTTTTGTTTTTTTATGTATAGGAGAATATGGTTAGTTTGCCAACTAATTTAGAAGATTAAAATTCTTTGTTTAGTTTAAGTTTTTTAATCATAATATTACTTTGTAACGTATTTGACACTGCTGTAATGTTTTGCTTATTTGTTTTTGACCTTGATCTTTGAGACAAAATCCTAGTTGTAAGCAGTAAAAGTTTAAAAGATGGGAGAGTAACATTTGTCCAGAGCAAGAAAATGTTAAAAACTAGTAAGACATTAAATGGTAATCATTCATCAATATGCTCTAGCCATTAAATGTTATATTAAATTTCTTACTTCATCCAAGGAACTCATGAACACTCAAGCCTAAAGTTTTTCTTCCTCCTGGGGCATAACTATATTTTTTCCCTAATGTATTAAATAGATCTGAAATGGTCGGCAGAACCTTTTTTTCTCTGGAATATGGTGATTTGAGGCAGATTTACCTTCAGAAATATGTAAAAGCATGCATGATATTATTGTTTTGAATAATAATTTATCTGTGTAGTTTCTGAACAGTTAAACATATACAGTATTGTGGATTGAAAATGCATGCATCAGTTTATGGAGGTGTGTGTTTGTGTTTGTTTGTCTTTCAGTTTTAAAGGGTTTTTTTTGTTGCAGTAAACATATTGGTTGCAAGTAAAATTGAATTTAATTAAGACATCAGAAGTAATTTGGATTACATGTGGTTAAATTTAAATCTTTGGTTTTAATCAATAGGAAACTGCTTTAGTTTTAGATTTTTTTTTCTGGCTGTGAATGGTGATATTCCAGCAGTCACTAGACAGACAGTAATGCAGTATTTTTGATATTTAATTTTGCTCATGGACATGTTTTTTTAGTTTCACTAGTTTACAGTTTGATATTTGTATACAGGGTATGTAACCAGACATGGTCTTGCTATAATCAACAGGGCTGTCCCAATTCAGGCAAAGATTAGTTTAAAGTGTTTTAAATTACATGAAACGTTAAAAAAAAAAAAAAAAAAACTTAATAAAATACTAAAAATAGGGGTGTGAATGGTCCAGTGAACTAAGGCGCTGCCACTATGGCAGATCGGTAGATTGCTGGTTCAAATATTGGTCAGGCAGCTTGCCATTATCTGCCAGAGCCCTGAGAGAGCACAACTGGCCACAATTGGCCTTGCTCTCTCTGGGTGAAGGATGGCGTTCTTTCCCCACATCACAAAGGGTGATGTCTATCAGCACAAGGCGCCTGTGAGCTGATGTATCGGAGCAGAGTCGCTGTGATGCTTCTCGGTAATGCTGCATCAGCAGCAGTTCAAATAGAGGTAGTCGCTGACTTCACATGTATCAGAGGAGGCATGTGCTAGTCTTCACCCTCCTGGTGTTGAGGCATCACTTTTGATGGGGGATAGACAGATGGCTAGCAGCTGAACCGGTTGGACAATTGGCCAGAATTTTGGAAGAACAACGGGAGAAATTTCTAAATAAATAAAATGAAGCTGGCGTTTTAAAGTAATTTGTAGCTTAGTATTTAATTTTTCTTTTACTATCTTGCTTACTGTATTGTCTGTGAAAATACAAATGTACAATGGGATACCTGACAGACACTTTATATTTAACAACACTGATCAGACTTTGGGCCTGGAACCAGACATCCCTGCAACCTAGTCTATAAAATTCAGTTGTTTAAGTTGTTTGTTCTGTAGCTGGCACAAATATTGTTTTCCTACAACACATGGAAAGTTCAGTACTACATGCTTGCGGTAATGCTATGCAGTCTGTTTCAGATTAAACCACTAGAACTAATTTTGCATTACTTACTTCATGAAGTAACTCTTAACCATTTAATGTGCATGCACTGTGATTTTACTAACCATGGCCATTAAGCCTCTTTTTCCAGCACTCTAATATGCATCATTTAATGACTGAAGCTGGATGTGTCCATTCTCGCTTTAACCTTAACGGCTGGACAAAGACATTTTTGTAATTAAATATGAGTTTACTTTGAATCCTGAAAGAAAGTGTTGATGTAATCTACAAATGAAATGATCCTTAATCACCTCTGCTGAATGTTAACCAACTGTCTGGTCCCCTTTTCCAAGCTGGAGTCACCTTTGAGTCTTGAGACAAAGCCCCAGATGAAGAGGCCAGAACTGGTTAGTTCACAAGCTCAGAGCTTAACAAAGAAGTACCAGGAAACCAAAGAGCTTCTCCAGCTGCAAGAACTGAAAAAGCGCAACATGCAGGCACAGCTTGGCCTTTCTCTTTCACACCTGTCCACCACGGAACCTCACTTTTCTGACACCACAAAAACCTCCACCTCAGAGACACTTTCTTCTGCACCTATTAAAAAAGCAGTCACTCTTGTGCTTCTGGATGATGAGGGAAAGATCAGAGAGCTTGAGGATTTGATAGATGTTAGTAAGCCTTTGTCAGTTAAGGAGGTGATAAGGCTGCTGTTCTCTCACAGTGATTCAGTACTGTCTGATTTTCCTCTAGAAAAGAATGAACTAGATAGGTCAGGCGACATTACAAAGTGTCATGAACTTTTGGAGTGTCTTAAAAACCAGCAGGAAATAGAGAACGAGACCGTGCGGAAGAGTTTGGCAAAGGCTGGGGACAGCATTCGTAATTATGAAGCTCGTCTTATCACCATGGAGGACATGCTGGGGAGGGTCCAGAGACAAGAGGGTCTCAGAAATCCTTGCACGTCTCCTTGTCAGAGAGATGAATCTACTCAAATGACCAACCGAGGTCTGTCTCAGAGGGTTGAAATACTAACAAGTGAAAATGAAGCGCTGAACCAACGGTATCAGGAAATTGTCAACCAAATGAGAGAGGCAGATAGGGAAATAGACAGGCTGAAAGCAGAGCTTCAAAGACTCCACAGTGGGCACCCTTATCAGAAGGGTAGAGAAAACCAGGACATGTTGGAGAAGGAGGACTTAGACGTTACAGCCTTGAAGAACTTTTATGAACAAGAACTCAGCGACAAGTCAAAGCAGCTTCAAGAAGCTCTAGTTAAGATGGAGGTCATGAGCCACAGTTTAAAAGAGACAGAAAAACGATTACAGCTCAAGGAAGCTACTCTGAAAGGCCTCGGCTTTCAAGTGTCTGAGAATGAGCAGAATGAAACACTGCTGGAGAAGGAGCAGCTCAGGCAACACATCAAGGTCATGGAGTCCAAGCTTTCTGAAAAGGAAATGTTGATTCATTCTGCTGATCAGACTTGTAGAGACCTTCAGGCACTGAATGAAGAGCTTCAACTGAAAAGCCAAGAATCTGAAAGAACTTTTAATCAAATGCTGATAGAGGCTAAAGAGGAGATTCGAATGTTGCAAGAGAAAGTTAGTGTGGAGGTGGAGTCCGATAAAGAATGTAGAGGAAATAGTGAGTGCCAGGAGTTAATGCAGGCCAAAGAAGAGATGATTCAGGAAGTGTTGGAAGGGTTTAAGAGAAGGTCTGATGCACTTTACCAAGTGTTGGGCATGTTGATGAAGGCCAGTGAGGAAAATCAGGAAAATCTGTCCAGCGTTGGTGTTGAGGAGGAAGGTGTGGGAAGGAGTTGGGCCGGCATGGTGAAGGTATTGTTTGAACGTGATCTTTTAAGTAGAGTTTTAGATGGTATTGAGAGTAGTCAAACTGGTGAAGGAGATTTTGTTATAAAAGATGTTGTAGAGCGTATGTTAGCGGAAAATAAAATCCAGTTTTCCAAGATGAAGCTGTTTACGGAACAAAAGATTGGAGAACCTTTAAATGCGGGAAGTGCTGAGCATGGAAATTTGATAGGTGATCAAGGAAAAATGACAGATGACGGTATGCTTAGTGGTGTCATTATGAAAGAACTTACTGAAGCAGTGCAAAGTAAGGTAGCCCTGTTGAATCAGATTGCTTTGAGCAGTTATGAACCTGGGAATGACCTCCTCATCCAGTCCTTGCCTTCAGCTTCTTTTACTCCTATCTTTGCATCTCAACAAGGACAGTGGATTCAGTGCATTCGTGATGCTGTGTTAGATGTAACTTGCAATTATCTTCTAATACGTCAGAAACATCAACAGAAGATTGAATTACAGTCAGTCCTGGATGCAAGCAAAGCTGACTGTGCTAATTGTTTTCAGTTAAAAGAGCAAAACATGGAGCTGAAATTAAAGCTTGAGCAATTGTTAGACCACCAGAATCCTATCAGTGACGACTTACAGCCAGTGACCCACATCCAGATTGAGGGGGAACCAATTGATTCTCTGGACAAGGCAATTCAGTTGCAAGACACGGTAGCTAAACATAAGAAGGAGCTTAGAGAGTTGAGGGAGGTCTATGAGAAAGAAGCAGTTAATCTACGTCAAGAAGTAGCCAAAGCTGGAGAAACCCTAAGACTGAGGTCAGAGGAGAATGTGAAAGAGATCGACTCTCTGACCGTCTGCATGGAGAATCTGAAGGAGAAGCACGAAACTGAGCGGAATGTCTTGGTAGAACGTTTCAACCAGGAGCTAACTGAGCTTCACGATGCATTGGGCCATTATGGAGCTGACCTTGCAGAAGAAGGCAAACCTGATCCAGCTTCCATCAAGCAACAGATCCAAAAGCTAGTGGCACAAGTGTCTCTCATGACCGAAGAGATGAAACGTCAAGATCGCGACGGGGAGGCTGCATTACTTCGTCTGAAATACGCGAAAGACCTGGAAAACCTAAAGGTCAAGGTGTTCCTTGTCCTTGTTGTTCTCCATCCGTGATGGCTTGTATCTCCTTGTGGCAACTTAAGACTTGACCCTTTCCCCATCCTTTTCACTTACTAATTCTGCCATCCTTTTCTGCTTCACCTATATAACTCATATTCAGCCTTGCATGGTCGTTAACCTTCGGCATGCTTGTAGCTTTTGGTGTTGGCTATGTGTCGAGGAACCCATTTTGATAGCGCTTAGATAGTGCGTAGTCTCGCAGTGCCTCCTGAAGAGGAGGGGGATAAATGAGTTCCTCAGAAATAACACAGCATGCTTCATGGCAGACTCCTAACTCCTGAGCAGTTGTTGTGCAACAGTTCTCAAAGTCACTCAGTTCAGCCCTTTTGAAGCACATTTAAAACTGTGTAAATAGAAAGCAACACGTTTTTTTTAAAGCAATAAAATAAAGTATTTTGTTTGCTTTGAGCTTTAATGAGTTAAGCATGCTCTGTAAATTGTTTTAGCTTTAAGTGAGGCTCTGTGCTGGGGACCTGATTGACTTTGATATGGTGCATTTATTTATTTTCTTACTTACACCTTATTTAACATCTTTCCTTGCAACTGTAGATTAATAATCAATGAATGTTTTTTTGTATTAAAACTATAAACTACAGTCTTATATACCAACTTCAGTTTACGAGGCTGAAAGAATCAAGAAAATAAGGAGCAGTTGTTTGTTCAACACAAGTCCTGTGTCTTAGAATCACTAGATCACATGTTTCTGTTCTGTTCCAGCTCCCAACACACACAAGCCAGGCAAACAGGGGCAATGGAATGCTGATTGCCTGGCTCAGGTGTGCTGAGAACTATAATAAAACAAAAATGTGGATGGCCTGGTGGCTTTCAAAGATGCACTTGACTTCAAAGACTCATTTAGAAGTTTTAGTTGAAGTCAGAGAGAACATTTGATTTTGGAAATGGATACTTTCTTAAGCTGATTGTAGACGCTATTATTTAAACAGTGTAAGTACTTGGCTAGACCTGGCTCTGTTAGTGTGTATAATTTTAAACCTTTCTTAGATTCTTTTGTGATCCAAATAAATATATTACACACAAATTAATTACAAATTGGAAGTAAAAGGCTTATTTATGCTCAACATTAAATACTGCTATATAAACACATGGGGGGCAATCAAAGAAATTCAACATTTTTACACTATTTTCAAGGACATTTACTGCACTGCCTCACGTCTTTTTTTTTTTTTTTTTTTTTTTTTTTGGCTGTAGTAACTACATTAGCACATTAGCACGACCACCACTGTCACCATGATTTTTGTTGTCAAACTTTTAACTCTAGTAGATGTTTTGTTTAACGTCCATGCCAGTTTAAAAGATTAAAGTATGTGGGCATTGTTGGATACAATATTTGATAATTAATTATAGACATTCATTTTCATACAATTGAGGTAGTATAAATGATCCTTAATATAAATCCATTGTACAAATATATCTCTTATAAGGTAGCAATTTTTTATTCTGTTGTATTTTTGGCACTCTAGCATATACCTAACTGAGCACAAAGGTCCATTTTTAGTGTGGTGATAAGTGTCAGGAGTGGAGCTGACATGAAGCATTAGTATTTACTTCATTATTTATTAGTGTCATACAATTAGTTCTTTATCTTCTTTATACATTTGAACTGTCTAGGGTTAACAAACACGCCGGCGTGTCATATTCTTTAGTATCTTTGTGTTAATATATTTGTCAGTCAGGCAGCATATCTTCTGCTTCTCACAGTGTCTGTGACTGTGTCCATCTGTTTTGTGTGAAAATGACCAGTAAACACTCTGTAAATCACTAAGGACTTAATTATATAATTGAGGAATGCAGCCTTCCAATTAAACTTGCTTCTTCGTTAAGTCAAAGAATCAGGCAGTGAAGCGCGATTCTACTCTCAATCCTGATTCATACCCTCTTAACTACAGATTCAAGTCCGGTTTAATCCTGTATTAAGATGCAATGGTCAGGGCAGATGCTTCAGGTTCATATATAATTAAAATTGCAAAAAATATTAATAGAAACATAATTTTTGATCTGCCAATGTGTTTGTTGAGACACTGTTGGCTTTTGTTGGCTTTGAGTGATGCCATAGAAAAATATTGATTGTTTTTTTTAAATTAGTAAAATACCTTTGCATTTATTTTTTTAAATGTTTATTCTTCACACAGTCTTTTGCATCTCTTAAGCCCTATCCGGACAGAATTAGTTTCTCAGGTTGTTCTGGGGTAATTTTGTATTTTATGTGGGGTCCTCTGCGATTTTATTCCCGTCCAGAACTATCATTTGCGTGTTTATCACACACACACACACACACACACACACACACACACACACACACACACACACACACACAATACTGAGCCCACAACTCTCTACTCAATAAGTCTTAATTGCTCCACAGCCACCACTGACCCTACAACCAATACCAAAACAGATTCTTCTATGGTGTCACTTAAAGACCTCCTCTAGCACTTTTTTTAAAAGTGTGTAACTGACATATCAGTAAGCAAAAGAAATAGCTTTTTCTATATATTTCGGCAGTTTAAAAACAATATATAATGTATGACCTTTTTGTTTAATATTATACTCGTATTCTTCAGTGCAGTGCAAACTTTTAAGCCTCTAAATAGTTATATATTAAACCTGAATATTAACCCTAAAGCAGCCTTTTGTTTGTATATTTATTATCACCCAGTGGTAGTATCATTTTTTTTTCCCAAACAATTGAGGAAATTAGGCTTTCCCACTAAGAGATTCTGATGAGTAAACAAAGAACAGTGTGGCCTGGACAGGAAGCTGCTCTGTTCACCGTGGGAGATGGCTTCTTTTAAAGCAGAGGTTCATGAGACAGAGCCCCGTCTCTGGGACTTAGCCCTATGAAAACAACCGCCCTGCATGCTCATCTGATCAGGCCCACAGAGAGTTGGACAGTTTCGACGAGCGAGGACCAAGATTAGAGGCTATTCAGTCGGCAGAGGAAGTGGGTTTGTTCAGACGCAGGAGGAAGGCTATTCAAATTCCCTCTTGCGGAAACTCGCGCTGTAGTTATAAAAACGTGGTGAATATTTTGCTTTGAAACTGCTGATAAAAGATTAGAAAAACAATCTCCTTCTATAAATGTCTTGTCATTATTAGTAAACAGTTGATCCTATGCACTAAGCTTCAAATGAGCATTACCAACACATTACCAACACTTTGGAGTTTGGAGCTGTTGCTATTTTTTTAAGGCTTGGCCCTCGTTCCAATAAGGATATAATAAAGACGGCTAATTAAAAACGCTTCCCAAAGTATAATTAGCCTGTGGAACAACTAATGAGCAGTGTTTCGGTAAAAATGAGGGGGGAAAGGAAACATTAAGGCTGTGGAAAATAAGATTGCACCAGTTTAGGAAGAGCTTCAAAAACCTTCCTTAGCAAAACTTCCCTCTCTCTCTCTCTCTCTCTCTCTTTTTCTTTGGCTTTTATGTGCTGTCTGTGTTCAGTGTAGACCCTTAATTTTTAGCTTTGTGTGGAAACCTCTCTGCAGTGCTAATGTCTGTCTGTGTATGTGTGCGTCTGTGTAACTGTTGTCTTTGTGAAACGACAGCATTCTAGTCCGGGCCTTCTGCTAAATCGTGCACTAAACGGCGCCCCCTGTTGCCTGCCTCCTTATTGTACCTACAGGCCACATGTGAGCGAGGCTTTGCTGCCATGGAGGAGTCCCATCAAAAGGTGATAGACGAGCTGCAGAGAAAACACCAGCGGGAACTGGAGAACCTGCACGAGGAGAAGGAGAGGCTTTTAGCAGAGGAGACAGCGGCCACCATTGCTGGTGAGTTTTGAAAAAGTCTGGTGCATCAGTGTTGTGACCAACACATAAAAACTAAAAAAAAGAATCAGTGTTTCTGTATGTACAGGTCTGGCAAAAAAATAAGAGACCACTTCACTTTCTGGATCAGTTTCTTTGATTTTGCTATTTATATTTTTGTTTTATTCAATAAACTACGAACAACAGAGTTCAGAAATCAATATTTGGTGGAATAACCCTGGTTTTTAATCACAGTTTTCATGCATCTTGGCATGTTCTCCTCCACCAGTCTTACACACTGCTTTTGGATAACTTCTTTTGCACTCCTGGTGCAAAAATCTAAACAGTTCAGTTCGGTTTGATGGCTTGTGATCATCCACCTTCTTCTTGATTACATTCCAGAGGTTTTCAATTTGGTAAAATCAAAGAAACTAGTCATTTGTTAGTGGTCTCTTGATTTTTCCATAGATGTATTTTGAATATTTCTGTACTATTTTATTTTCTAGCTATTGAAGCAATGAAGAACGCACATCGAAATGAGCTGGAAAAAGAGTTGGACAAAGCGCGGAAGGCAAATAGCAATACTGAAAATGCAGACATTGAAGAGATTCGCAGACAACATGAGTAAGTATTCCACTTTTACCACATTAAGTAAGCAGATGTCATGCTGATTTGTCATTATCTGTATAAATAAGTAATAGACACCAGGTTCTCTGTTTTTGAAACAGTACACACGTTGTAATTCAGCCCAGCTTCACGTTCCTCATCAAACACTGTGCATCAGTTTGGGTAATAACAGGATTATTGCCTGTAATGAGATGATACTGGCAAATACGCACGGCTTCCTTTTATAAACTAAAGTAATTGACTTGTTTGAAGTGTTTAGGGTGATTTGACCAGAGCCTGATTGTGTGACTTGGCTTGGTTGCCAAGAGCATTCTAGAGCAGTGAGGTTAAGGGCTTGATGAACTTGCCAAAACTGGTATTACCCAGCATTTTCATTCGGATGTTGTTTGGTTTATTGGCATGGTAATAATAGTAATAATAATAATCTGCCCACAAACCATACATTGGCACAGCTTCTGTCTAGACACGTTCAGTTCAGCGTTTGTTGTTGGGCAGCAACATAAATGCAGCGATGAGTGAAGTCACTGTTTCCTGGCATGTGTGTTTGGTAGGGAGGAGCTGCTGTCATTCCAGAGGGAGATTGAAGTGCTGTCAGAGCAGTACTCACAGAAGTGCCTGGAAAATGCTCACCTGGCACAGGCACTAGAGGCAGAGAGGCAGGCCCTGCGCCAGTGCCAACGAGAGAATCAAGAGCTTAATGCGCACAACCAGGTGAGTAAGAGCACTGATTGCAGTTGAAGAGTGGAGTGTATGGCAACAGTGAAAAGCAAAAATATACAGTGATTTATTTAAAGATTTAAAAATATAGATTATTTGAAATGGAACAGGAGAAAATAACAAATAGTTTATAAAATAACTTGAATTTAATGAATTTAATGTCTACAGGTTTCTTTACAATTTATGCTGCTGTTTTCCGTATTTAGTCTAAATGTGTCTAAATGTGACTATTAACAATGCCTGTGTTCATGGCAGCACAAAATGGACATCTCAAAAGATTAAATAAAATAATATAAAGAAATAGGAATTATATGATAATGTCAACTTAAGTGTAATACTTGCTTCTTATATGTTTTGTTAAATTGATATGTTGTGCTATTAAGAAAATACAGGAATTTTCTACCAGATTTTACCACAAATCAGTAATACAAAATGGAATGATCTTAATAACATGCTCACTAATATTAGTAATATTCATTACATCCTGGCGAAGCTGAAACAACATAGAGTGAAACCCTTCCCATGATGTACTTAAAGAAAGCATATGATCATGTAATATAATAAAGTAGCTCATTGTCAGTTTGACCATCCTTGTTTAAAACACCTAAACAAGCACAGTGGCTTCCTTTATGGCCGTCTTTTTCATTTTTCTGTGTTGGATTTTACATATTGAATTTGTACTAATTAGTTTTAATATTAGAAATAATTGTGATCATACTAATTAGTGGTAGTAGGTGTATTTGTGATGATTCCATTAAAGGCTAGTTTAAACTTCTGCGTCAATGTATGCCGTAGCCTGACTCGCACCTCTCCAGCAGCTCTGATTGGTCTGCGAATTGTGTCAAATTGTGTTAATAGTATTTAGTGTTAAGAGTAGTACTAGTAATAAAACTAGTTACTGATATTAGTAATCATTGTGATAACAGTAATAATTTTGATTAGTGTAGAATAGATGTATTAGTAGTTGTTTGTGTCTTTTTTCTTTTAAGAATATTTTTAACCCAGAAGATCTAATTGTACGAGCTATATAAAGAAATTAACACACAGGTTTTTTTTTTTTATTTTAGAAATGATTGCATTAAATTTCAGGTAAAAATGTGGCCTTTGCCCCTGTGTGCTTATGCTTATAACATGTGAGTCCAATATCAATGTGTTTGGCTTCATGTTGAAAGGAGCTGAATAATCGTCTGGCTGCTGAGATAACAAAAATGAGATCAATGGCCAGTGAGGATGGAGGAGAAGCTGGAACAGTCATTCAAGGAAAAGAACTGTATGAACTGGAGGTCGGTGTTCCTGTTTTTTAAAACACCCTTTTATGTAAAATTCTTCTTCTGTACATTCCAGGCTCTTTACTGATGTGGCTGTTTGCTTATTTCTAGGTAATGCTGAGGGTGAAGGAGTCAGAAGTGCAGTATCTGAAGCAGGAGATCAACTCATTAAAAGACGAGCTACAAACCGCCCAAAGAGTATGAGCTTGTTTTTGTGTTTTTCTAATTCATCAAGCAAATTTATTGAATATATTTGAATGTACTGACCGCACTGGGAACCTGAAACTGATTTGCTTTTGGTGTTTTAGGATAAGAAATATGCAACAGATAAGTATAAGGACATCTACACAGAGCTGAGCATTGTGAAGGCCAAAGCTGAGCGGGACCTGGGGCGGCTGCGAGATCAGCTCCAGCTGGCCCACGAAGCCCTGGGAGAGCCTTCACCAGAGGAGGTGCAGCGAGGAGGTTATGGTATGATCTCAGATCCTGATCCTGTCTGGTGTTGAAGCCATGAAACCAATCACAGTGACAGCATTTAATCTTGGGATTAGAGGGATTTTTAATTTGGAGTACTGTTTTATGTGTGATCTATATGAGTTTAGTTCATCATTCATATCACTGACTTTGTGTACTTTGATTTCAGATATCATGAAATCAAAGAGCAATCCAGATATCCTGAAGATGGCTGCAGTGGCTGCGAAACGCTCGGAGCGTGCCATGAGGTCAAAGGTATGTGCCTGGACCTACATTGAATTCTGAAACTGAATTCTGGTTGAAGTCTGTAGCCTGTTTTGTCTTCCGCATATTTTTGTGATTTATAAAAAACAAGTGTAGTGGAATTGAACAAACATAGTCAACCTCAGCACAGCTTACCTGTCCGATTAAAGCCACTGGGAACACATTTTATAGAGAAATTTGTTGTATAACACTAAACTTGGGTGTTACCGAAGGCATTAAGTTCCCCCAAAATCAACGAATTGCAATTATTAGACCTACATTCGAGTACATTCCGGTTGTGTTCTTAATATTCTAATGAATATGCTTGATTAATAGGCCTCTATCAATATAGAACATTTATAGAAGCTGCATATTTTTTCCGTTTTTCTTTGATAGGCAGTTGTACTCTCCCTGTTTAGTTGTAGATTCTTAGTTTTTATACTTAAGCTTTCCAAGTTACTTAGACTCAAAGAGAGGGCAGAGGCATGTAAGCATTGTGATTGGCCAGAATATGCTGATGTAAATCTGACTAGAGCTGGACAATAATGTAATATCAATATATTAAGGAGGAACCGAGAGGGGCAGGAAATTAGACTAGAAGTAGTTAGATTATTTGGGGTGTTAGAAGAACAAGTGCTTTTTGAAAAGCTCTGGCTTTATTTGTTTCTTAAAGGGAGTGAGAGATTCTCCTGCTCTAGTAGTGGAGGGTAGTTTGTTCCACCATTGGGGAACTCTGTATGAGAATAGTCTTGATTGCTTTGTGTGAATGTTTGGCAAAGTGAGACGACATTTACTAGAGGAGCGAGAGGCACTGTGATATCTGTGCAGAGATCGGGTCAATAAACAAGAATGACAGATAGAGCTGGGTGTAGTCAGGAAAGCAATGGTAGAAGAAGCCATGTGAGCAGATAACCTGACCTAGAGGGGTGGTGTAGATGGAAAAGTGAAGGAGTCTCAGTACTGAGCCCTGGGGAACCTCAGTGGATAGTGAGTGGGCTAAGGGCCGCTACATCCTAGCCACGACACCTTGAATGAGCGCCTAGTGAGATATGATTTGAACCATGAAGCAGCATTGTCTGAGATGCCCATGTTTGAGAAAATCATGATTGACTGCGTCAAAGGCGGCGGAGAAGTCCAGCAGAATGATACTATGTCTTTTAATAAACATTATTTACTGTCACTTAATGATACTCATTACAGAACACATTACTTGAATTGGCAAACTCAGTTTTCAAGGGTATGGACATTCTTTCTTGACATCTATTGCAGGTTTTTTTGTGTCTTTTTTATATTGTTCATACTAATATCTGAAGGTTAAGAAACATATTTTCTGATAAATTGTGTCCATATCGCCCAGCCTTAAATTCATTAATTAGGACCACCATTCTAGAAATGGTGAAAAGAACAGTACTGGCGAAATACAGCAGATATGTGTTGTACTTTGGGAAGATATTCATCACACATTCTTTGTACATTTACACTGTGGGCCCTGAGGAGCCAGATTAAAATAATTAGACAAAAGACTTTAATGTAGGTTCCCAGGGGCTTTTATTATGTTATAGTGTATTGTGACATTTAGTTTACCACTCTCTTAAATTCCTTTAAAAGTTTAATACATTTTTGTAGCACTTCTGAAATATTCCCTTTTAGTGATGTTTAAAGTATGGAAGCTATATGTTGCTTCAGCTTTTTCTGTATTACTTCTTACAGGAGAAAGCCTGGTAAGTAATGGTGAGGTGTGTCCTTACATATTCCCTCCTCTAACACAGTGATGTGGCTGTTTGTTTGTGTGTGTGTTTGTTTTCCCCATTTCCCCTCAGTCTGTGAATCGTGACATGCCCTGGGACAGCTAAAGACTTAAAGGTGAAGACCTACTGACTGCTAATTTTAGGTGAATTGCTTGGAAATAGACAGACAGAGAACTACAGAAGACTCCATCTTTTACTGAGGACACTGGGAACCTCAAAGATAGCAGATAAGGCTTAATAATGGCTTAATGAAGTAATAGGCAGGCAGTCACTATCACTGTGGTGGTTATGGGTGTTTTGGGGGGGTCTGTGCATGCGTTATGTTCTTTACACCGTTCCACCATGTGCACTGAGAAGAGCTAATGATGTCATCCCCTCACATCTGCAGTCACCTCCATTCTCACTCCCTACTCACACAGTATATGGAAAATGTTAATGTAATTATGAAATGTTATAAATGATATGTTGTGCACTTTTTTACTGTTCCAAATGGGCTATTTCAATTATTTACACTTCAAAACAACATGGCATTTGTAAATCAGAAGGTCAATGGTAAATTTGTTAATCGGAAGGACCTGCTTAAGCCTGAAGAACCATCATGCAAAATGTAGTTTCAGCTTTAATTGTACATACCTGGCACAGATACACTAGCTGTCAAAAAGAACTGCTCAGGTCTGCATGTGGGATAGACTGTTTTGTTTTTGTTTGTTTTTTTCTTGTGAATTACAGCAAAAGTAAATTATTATTAGGGGTGGGTGATATGGCTCTAAAATAATATCACAATATTTCAGGGTATTTTTGTGATAACGATATACGAATATAGGAAAACTAAAATAATTAATTTGTTTCAGGAATATTATAATAGTATAACAATAATCATAATGTGGCAAAATAAATAATATAGCATAAAATAATATAATGCAGCAAATACTGCCCACCCCTAATTTATATACCTGTATCTATAGCATCCAAAACCTTTGGTCAGCCGTCCCAGACACGGGAAGAAAACAGTTCTGAAGCTTCAAAATGGACTGACATGCTGATCCACCAACCAACCACAACTAAGATGCTTTTCTCTCTCTCTCTCTCTCTCTCTCTCTCTCTCTCCCCCCCTCCCCCTCTCCCCCTCCCCCCCCTCCCCCTCCCCCTCTCCCTCTCCCTCTCCCTCTCCCTCTCTCTCTCTCTCTCTCTCTCTCTTTCTCTCTCCCTCTCAATCTCCATGGCTTTGCAATGACTCCTTGCATTACCAGCAAGCTATTTGGCTCTTTTTTAAAGGACGGGATTTTATGTTGAGTGTTCTCCTTATTAATCACGTATACACAGTTTTAGCATATGTAGTGCTGTTGTCCAGAAAACATTAAAATTGTGCTATATCTGTCAGCCCATGGGAGGCATTAGTCCGGAGCCACAGGAGAATGCTGTATGGTAATTCTGAAACTGGAACAGCACCCTCTACTGCATGTTTGAAATCTAATACATACAGACTTTTGAATGGAGTTTGTATGAGTGCTTGAAAGGCTATGACTGATGCTGTTTCTCAAGTACAGATGAGAACACAGGTTGAGATTTGGCACTTAATCCTCGCTTCCTTTCAGTTTCTTGCACAGTATGTGTATTGCCAATCTTAGCAGATATAATCTGCCTTTCTAAAACTTATAAAGGCCAAGCAGTTGTGAGGTAGTCCACAAAGCTAGAGGAAGGCCAACACATCTTGACACTCTTGTCTGATTTTCTTTTTTTTGTTTCTTTTTTTTTATTTTTGTCTGTATGTCTATGTTTCTGTGATCAATACAAAACCATTTGAGCAATTCTTTTTGACTGTCATGTAAATGTATCCAGAAAAGTCAGTCCCAATCAGCAGGTTCCTGCGCTGCTAGTATAAAGCATGTTTATTTATCCCAGTGGCCATTCACACCCTTCCTGTTTCACACAACCATGCAAGTGTAAAACGGGTGGAACTGCCCTTTCTGCAGTTCTTCTGAAGCCAAGATGAAGGAATTGCATGTCATGAAGTAACCTTTAACTGGGAAGTGAAAGTTCACACGTGCACGGATAAGTGAGCTTTCTCTTGTCTAGTCATGAGAGAATGCTTGCTGCCAGCATGTTACTTGGATTATTCAGATTCCTGTCGGTGTTGAATCATCCACAGTTCCACCAAAATGACCTTTTTACCTTCTCCTGTCTCTCTTCTCTTTTCAGAGTCTCAAGGAAGGCTTAACGGCAGAGCAAAGACTCCACTTGTTTGACAACAAGGACACTAAGGAGTTCTGACAATGACGCGTCCTCCTGACTTGCTGCATGTTATAACGAGGCCCACCGTATTTTAGCCGCGCAATTTAATCACTTAGAAACACACACTGGTCACTGCACACGGCATATATTAAACATGGTATGAATTTTGAGTTTTATGTCTGTAGTCTGCATTCTGTGCACTTCAGTTACTGTGACATTTTTTTTATTACCATGTCTTAATGTAAATATTTGTTTTTAATGAAGCCTCTGTCATGCATACACTAAAACTGACCGTGTAAGCTACTGTTTTAACTCTTTAGTATGTGTGAATAGCCAAAGGATAAATAAATATGTAATGACTCAAATAATACTTACTTAATAAAGAGTAGAAACAATCATACCTGCAGGTTTCCTTATTACGCTAGATGTGGTCTTCACATTCCCTCTGGTTTCGTATTATTCGACCAATGGTAAAAGGTAAATTGGACAAATTTGACACTGCTTAATACCCAGAAGTGAACCTGTACATGCTGAGTACTGAATGTTTAAGTATAGGACCATTTTTTGAGACATTGTCCAGTAAATGCAATGAACTTTTGAGGGCTTTTGTTAGTGTAAAAATATATATGAGTTTATATAGGGGTTCCCTTATGTAATCATGATGGTCAGTCCACTGATTGGGAGGTCATGGTTGTTTAGGATTTTATTTTTATTTTGTTTGGTTTGTTTATTTTTTTTCCTTCATCTTGTCTCACTCTTCAAGCTGATAATGTCTGTAGTGTTGTTCAGTGGCAGTCCCTTGTATTTATTTAAATGTCTTTTTTTTTGCTAACATTTGCATTCCTCTATACATTATTATTGTAAATATACCACAAATGTACACCAACTGACAACAGGTTTATTAGCAATAAATATTTTTGCACCCTGTATGTTGCATATTAATCTTTTAGATTTGCACACATTGAAACTTGCATTCCATTTACAGGTATCAGGATTATACCTGCATATGGATAAACCACATTATAATGGACATGTTGAAATGGATCACACTCACTCAAAAATGTGTAAACACATTTAAAACAAATCCAATCACTTAAATCATATTAAAAAGTGATCTTAAACACAAATACATTTGTGCCATGTTAAAGCAGTTTAACTGAATCAGTCTGACTCATTTGACAACCAAAACTCCACTGTACAAACAAATAACTAGCTGTAATTACTGCATAATGAGCAAATTTGCATAATTAGATTAGATTTCAGTCTGACTAACTGGAGATGCATTTGACAATCATGCATGTAGCTTAAATATAATCAGGATACAATCACAATACTAGTCACATGGGAACAGTGGAAACTGCTTTTTCTGAATTTCATTTTATTATTTGTCTGTTTTGATTGATCAGAAATAAACAGGAGTGAATTTAAAACGAATGGGAACACTATATTCTCCCACAATGCACTTGTAATTTATGGTAAAACACTGTCGATCACTGCATGATTTAACTGGTGAAGAATTTAAAAGGGAAGAGTTTATCATCTAGGGGAAAAAAACTAAACAGAAAATATGTTGAATAATAATGAAAGTGCATTAGAAACAGCAGCGGGAGAACTTCAAGTGATGTATGATGGCACAGCAATGGCTTATCACTTTCTATTAGTGCAAACAGTGTTCACATATTAATGTTTTCTGTACTAATCTGCTGGACTTGCACTATTAAGATTATTGTTATATACTTAGTACATAGTATTACTGTTTCTCTGCATTATTAGAAAATGTCATGATATTTTCCCAGGTAGTTTATTACAGGAATGCTTAGATTTCTAAACAACATACATGTCAAAGATTATTATTCTATGCTTTAACTAACTTTTATTCAGAGTTCAGTTTCTATGTATGGAGTTTAAACATGGCTCAGCCTCTAAAAATAGTACACTGAAATGGTGTTTTTACCGCACACATTTGTTTATGCAGTACTTATTGTGCCAAATGTACAATAAGTACTGAATTAAGGTGCGTTTAAATGCATTATGGCCGTTTACTCCAACATGAGTATAATTACATTCCTACTAGTAAAACCCTCCAGTTACAGATATCTACAATTATTGTTTTATTAGTTATTCTAGATATCGACACTGAGTCCACATAATGTGTCTGTAAATGAATTCTGACTAGCGCCAGTGCTTATGTGAGATATATCTAATGTAGTTTGACCTGTTTAATGTGCATAAGTTTAGATCTATAGCTCCCTTCATACAGAGGTGATTTAAAGTGTGAGATTTGAGACATAATACAGAACAATGTTAAAAGAAGGTCACAAGACATTATTATTAAAAGAATAAAAATATAATGAAAAGTAGGACCAAAAATAAATAGAATAAAAATACATTTTTTAAGCTAAATGAACGAGAAAAAGTTCTAAAAGTGTGCAAAGGAGTCAAGGCAATATTAAATAGTTATAGGTAATATAGATTTTTGTCAGAATTACATTATACATAACTGCTATTAATGGAAAAAAAGTCATTTTACATATATGTAAAAAATGTCATTGTTATTATTATTACTTATTAATTAGGCAGGGGAAGTTTATATCTACGGCACCCTTCATACAGAGGCGATTCAAAGTGTGAGACATAATACAAAACAATGTTAAAAGAAAGTTACCAGACACAAATTAAATAATAAAAATGTAATGAAAAGTAAGAACAAAAATAAATTTAAAAAATAAACATAAAATTGTATTTGTATAAAACAAAATTAATAAATTCTAAAAGTGTGTAAAAGTCAAGGCAATAATAATAAATATAAGTTGGTAATATATATAGATTTAAGTGTCAGAATTGTATTATAGATTTCTAAAATTACTAGCTTTTATTATTATTATTATTATAAATCTCTGTAAATCAGTAGTAAAATATGAATAGTTATATTATAGAATAACATTAGGGTTATGTCGTAATGTGACGCAGCTATAGTGTCTCTATAGCACTAATATTGTTAAAAAATAATAGTAACGTTAACAAATATAACTGTGGCGGTTATGGTTGTCCCATAATAAAAATATCCCATGGCTGGTATCTAAAAATGGAGTTTATAGTAATAAAACTGTATTACTAAGATGCTGAATTAGATTTTTTTTTATCAGTAAAAGGTGAGTAAAAGTAAAAGGGCATTCCACAGCTGATTCCTCACATTACTACAAGTCCCATAATTCTCCCTAATGGCCTCATCACTGACAACTCTGCCTGTATATGAGCTCAGCTCGGACTCAGCTAGCCTAGTTAGCTCTACCATGGACAGAGGACTTCAAAGTATGACAATCTCCTACTTGTGTACAGTCTTATCTGAACTCAGCGGCGCTGCGCTCTTTTACAGCCGCGCAATGATGAAGTGAACAGTGGAGTGGAGTCGGAATGGGGTTTGGACTTGTTTTATCGGTGTGAATATTAACCCCACTTTTCGGGTAAGTTTTAACTAATGCACTCTTTTCTTTGTTTTAGCTTCAGCTGGCTGCAGCTGTCCTCGCTGAGAGTGTCTGACTCGGGTTCAGCTGCTGATTGTAAAGCCTTAGCTTGGGAATTGGGGGTAGTTCAGATATTTAGCTAAGCTACTTTAGCCCGGCTGTGTTTTTCTGAATTTACTTTGTTGGCTGGAAGACTCTCAACCTGTCTGTCTGTCCAACTGTCTTGAGTGTCTACCTGGTAACCTTTTTACTGGTCGGACTCATGTTAGTGCCAGAAGTGTCAAATCTAGCTCCTTATAGTAAAAAGCTGCCCCAGGATTTTGTTCCAACTGCGTGGATGACACAGGGCTGCGGTTAATCCATTCGGGCAGTTGGAACCAAATCCTGGGGCGGAGTTTTACTGTATGGATCTGGATTTGGCACAGTTTGTTACTAGCTAGGTAGCTTAGCTAACGTAGTTAGCTACCTCAGAACCAAACAATCTCACAGCACTGCGTTAACGACATGATACGTTTTGTTGTTGTTTTATGTGTAGTTGTAAGCGTTTGAAAAGCATTCGTCAGTTGTAAATTTGTATTATTTTTATTATTGTTTAAAAAAATGCCAGTTAGCTAACGTTAGCTTACTCGCTTATGCTAGTTAGCATGCTAGCTAGTTGAAGCCAGACAGTAGGTTATTTTGATAACCACGTTGTTAGGGGGCGATAGAGACTTCGCTAACTAGCTTAGCTAAGCCATCTAGATAGCTGACTAGCGTTAGCTTAGCCGGCTATTGATCTCCAGTAGTATCAGTCCTCAGTGTGTTTTGACAGCAGGACTTCAGCTGCTGCAGCTGCTGCTTCTGTTGCTTTTGCTGTTGGTTCTCAGTCCTCCAAGACTAAAATAATGTGCGTAGCTAATAATTAAGAGATTCGTTGTTCACTATCTGTTTTTCTTTCTCTAAAACTCTGATGCGTGCTGTCCAGTTTCTTTACTCGGTTAACATTAACCAACGATATCTGTATTCACAGTAGGTGGGTAACCTCGTTAAGCTAATTAATCTAGCTAAGGGTTGTTTATGATCAATGACAAGCCGTTTTCCATAAAAGAACACCACTCTATCTCAGTTTATGTCAGTAAAAACTGTACATTTAGATACCAGCAATGAAAAGTTTACTATTATTATCAGTTTTACAGATCTGTGAAGTCATTTTAACTAGACGTAATGCCAGTATGATATGTCCTTCATTTAACCCTTTCAGTTCTGAGTTGTGTTCCAGTGATGGACAAATATGTAAAAAAGCTGTTTTCTACATCTGCCTTCAAAATTAAAACTAATAGCATAATATAAAATCCAGTTAAATCTAGTTAACTAAAATATTTATTCTCCATTGTTTTGAAAGCCTGCATTTAACATTTTTTTCTATTTGATAGGGCTGCAACTAATGATTATTTTGGTAATCAACTAATCTGCCGATTATTTTTCTGATTAGTCAACAATTATTTCTGCCATGCCCTGTTTGCTCTGTTTGCTGAGGGTATGGCTCCTGTTTGTAGGCTTTACTATTGGTTCAAAACAATAAAACAGCTGAATGTGGGATTTAAATGCCCTTCAGATGTCCAGAGCATTGTCCTTTATTGTCCTGATATTTAGTGAAAAAAAGGGTAAATCTGTTCTGATTGGGCACTTTTGAAGACGCAGGCTGATTTGAGTGTTACCCATCTAACATTGTGTTTTTGTCCCCAGTAATTTGTGTAGTGCTACTAATTGACGGTTAGTCAACAACAGACATTTGGAGTTGAAAAATTCGACACTGCTGATTATAACGACTAATCGTTGCAGCCCTAATATTTGATATTGATCTTTTTATGTCACAAACCATTCCTACACATTAAAATAAACATGATTTATTATGTAAAATCACATAAAATTAGTAAAGATGAGCTCTTATTACTTTGCCTTATTGGCTTAGTGAAGTGGATGGGGCTAAGCTACTGACACAGGGTTTGAAAGGGTTATATATGACGAATCATATCTTACCATTAGATTACATATGATTAAAAACACTAATTTTAGATACCAGCGAGGAAACATTTGCTAGTAACATAAGTTCTGCAACTGTATGAAGCCATTCCGTAATGCCAGGACATCCTTCATGTTAAGTTAAATCAAATAAATTATTTTATTGTTTATATTTTTTTTATTGTTATTTTGATACAATTTTCACAGTAAACACAAAGAAAAACATGCAATAACATCATGAACTATAGCGAACTATACAAGGCAGGTGGTAGAGTGAGGTAGACGTCCACAGTGAACACATATGCCAAATTACGTCTTGGCCTGGAAAAAAATAAGATGTTTTAGCTGTTTGTCAGGTTAGCTGAAAAAGACCTCTGGGGAATCTTTAGCAACTTGTTTCCCTCTCAGCAAGGGTGTTATAACAGCATTTATTAAAAAACTTAAATCATGTTTTAGGGATACAAAGGCTTGTATAGAGTGGGAAACTTAGCTAGAACCCAAACCTGACAACCTGGTGGCCAATTTTTGTTCTAAGGAGCTACCACATTTTAGATTTTAGCTCTAACCCTGATCCAACACATTTGATGTGGAGAAGAAAGCTCTCCAGGCTCATCTGAAGCATGTAGAGCCAATATCTGTGTGCTTCACAGTGGTAGATCTCTAGGCCCAAGCCCAGATGCTTTCAAGCAACTGTCAGTTAAATTGTTTATTTGCTTTATAATCAATAATAGTTCTAAACCCATGTGTATTTTTGACTTGCAGCTGATATGGAACAGCCACAGGAACAGCCTCAGGAACTCTCCTCTGCCTGCAACCTGCCCAGTGTTTTTGACCTGACGAGGAATGGCGAAGAGTGTCTGTTGAAAGCCGGTTCTATAGAGTCCTTGCATGTCGTCCAGCCTCCAAGCTGGTATGTGAGTTCTGGGACAAGTAATGCGATGGTGCTCCCAGTGGATGATTCCCTCCCCCAGCCACAGCCCAACTGTGACCAGATTCAACCGGACAATGCGTTTTCGAACACAACTGTCACACTCTCTTATGTGAGCAGGTCTCATGTCTTTTCTGGTCAAAACCCACTCTCAGAGCATTCCCAGATTTACGGGGTTCCACTTGGCAAGACATTCTCTCTGCACCCTGCTGCCTACGATGCTGGCCAGTTGGTCACTGATGCAGGAGCCGCTCCACTCTGTGTGGAGTTGGACCAGCATTGCCTCCAGCCGATCTCTGTGCCAGTTGGATTAGCAGCCTGTGCCAACTCGTTTGAGTTTGTCACTCCAGCGCAGGTTGTTGAGAATGTTGCAGGGCTCTGTTATCTCCAGCAGGCTCATGACCTCAGTGGCATACAAGATGTTGAAAGCCTTACTTTGGAAACCCTTAGGTCTTTGCAGCAGAACAACCCTAATGAGTGCAAGATTCCTCTCAGCCTGGACGATATGCAGAATGGCACCATTGGCACTCTGTGGGATGCAGGAGCTTTTGATGGGAGCTTCCCAGCTGGACACATTGCAAATGCAGAGGATCAACAACGGAACGGAAATCCTGAGGTACTGTTCCTGATCTCCAGATCAGAGGAGCCAGTTGTGGTACAAAACAGCCAGGCACCTGCAAGCCTTGCTATGGCTGTAAACCAAGACTTTATAAGCAGACCGGAGGATCCTGTGTCAGCCCCTGTTGCCCCACTGGATGAGGCAAAGGATGCATTCTCTCTGCCACAGACTGCAGGATCACCAAGTGAGGAAAATGTGAAGTCATTTAGTGAAACTGATAACACTAGGCAAGGTGAATTAAGTAAGGCAGAATCTGATCTGACCACAAACCTGGAAGAAACAGGTTTATCATCCGTCAATGAGGTTGCATTACAAATCGACACCAGAACTAGCAGTCACTGTCAGCTGACTGGGAATACTGCTGACATATGCAAGCCTGAACAGACGGAACAGAGCAGTGATTTATCTGAAGTAAAGGAAGATGAGGCAGAAGAACTGGCGCCAACAAATAGGAATACTGATTCGAGCTGTGGTGTGCTTGCCAAAAAAGACACTTTTATAAAAAAAGAACTTCCCCCACGGAGTAGACGAGGTAAGAGATTAGAGGCCATTGTTCAGAATATCTGCCCTATCAGGTTCAGATCAAGTCATGTTCTTTCTACTAAAAAGCTGCAGCATTTAAACACTCGGGTGGATGAGACTACTCACCCGGGTCTTGAACAAGATGTGCCATTTGACAACAGTAGCCAGGTTTTTGTGGAGGAGGAGTACACTGAAGAGGCGGCGACTAAACCTAAAAAAAAAACAGCACAATTACAGGAGAAAGAAGAAGAAACAGGTGTCACTGATTTGAACAGTTCTGAAAGCCAAATATCTACCTCATGTTCTGAAAGTGTTTCAAAACATTCACTTGACCATAGGTCTCCAGGGACGTTACACAAACCAGTCAAATGTGGAAAGAAATCAAAGAAAAGGCAAAGAGTTTCTAAGAAGTCTCCTGTGAGGGTAAGAAAGCGAGCTGCACCGCCTACACCGAAGACTCCTACAAAAAGCCCTTCGAAGCAGAAAACATTACGCACAAGTAGCAAAGGTTCACCAAGAGCAAAGAAAGTTCATACACCCAAAAGAAAAAGGAAAAAGCACAAAGGTGGCCAGAGTTCCATTTTCTCTCCAGAGGAGCCTGAGATAAAGCTCAAGTATGCAAACTATAAAGAGGATAAAAGGGAAAAGAGAGACAAGATCTTCTCACCTTTCGTTCGCATGAAACTGAAGCCGTATTCTACCTGCACGGTCATCAACTACCCGGAGGAGAGCGAGAGGGGAAAGCTAAAGGTGCCCTCCAAGTTTACATCTGGGGCAGTACCTACATCGCCTTGTCTCCAATACAGCCGCATCTCTATGGAGGCAGCTCAGCGGGGTGCTTTGGTCTGCTGCCTGTGTGGAGGCTCTGCCAATGCTATGGACTTGGGGGACTTGCATGGGCCTTACTATCCTGAGGGTTTCAAACCAGTGTCAAAAACACCAGCTAATGCACAGGAGCAGAGAGAAGAAGACTCCAGTGACTCGGACTCCTCTCACCTTGTCAATGGCAATGCGTGTGTGGTTCAGTCACAGACTAGTTGGACTCGTAATGGTCACCACAAACTCCGTCAGGCAGCTGCTATAGGGACCTATCAGGCGTGGTCCAGTGAAGGTGATCTTTCCTGCAGCCCTGCACCTAAGAGGTCCAGGACAGACTCTGTAACGGACTGGTATAGCCCTCCCATAGTGCCACTAGAGGCCAATGAGTATTGGCTTCACGAGGACTGCGGCATGTGGTCAGCAGGTGTCTTTTTTGTGCGAGGGAAGCTCTATGGACTTGAGAAAGCCATTAAGGTTGCACAGGAGACGGTATGTACACAAATCAGTAAAAGGTTGCTTTAGCTACAGTTACAGTTCCTTTTTGCAGAAATTTAAATCAATCAAATGAAAGGCAGATTGTTTCCACAAGTTGGTTAAAACAATGATCTGATTTGATGTGTGTTGAATGTCAGATTGAAAGAAGGCTCGCACATAACCCACAGGCCAGTGCAGAATTATTTAGCTTGCAATGATCATGGAAAACGTAATGGAACAGAAAACTAGGTTCTATCCCATGACTTTTAACATGTCAGTGTATATTACTCATCACATGTTGTCAAGAATTCTTAGGTAGACTTGGACCATGTTTTACATTGTACTTCAGTCCAAAACCTCGGAACTGTGCTATAGACAACAAAACCTGTCATGCCTGATTGACTCCATTTGAGATGTGGGTAAAATTGCAAATTTAATTTGTTTCTTAAACTGGGGTTACACTACATAATTTATGCAGCAGCTAGCTACTTTCTGTCCCAGGTACACATCTGACACTGCCTTATCATTTAAGTTGCAGTTGAGATTCCTAATACATCTCATATTCTTTCAGTATATTACGTTAAAATAGATTAATCCTTGTCCTTGTTCAGAGTACAGATACAGAGCCAAATTAATGCAGTTTGCTTTATTGCAAGATGACAATATTAATTACACAAGTTCAAAAAGTGTGACAGGCAGTTCTGTGGTTACAAGATGTACCGGGACTGGAAAAAAATATCTATATACATAATAGATACAAATATACATAATGAGTGAGAAGAATTTAGATATATGTTGTCTGTGCAATGAAAGCAGCATTTGTAAAGTGAAATAACATACAGTGCATCTTTCCAGGTTTGCTCGTCTTGTCTGAAAACAGGAGCCTCTTTGGGGTGCTTTTTCAAAGGCTGCCCTAACAAATATCACTACAGATGTGCAATGCATTCAGGTAAGTGGCATTCTTCAGACAAAAGGCAAACAGCTGCATGCATACAGTGTAGATGAACTGGCCATGCTGCAGACTCCCTGCTTCATGTTTTATTAAGAGTTGCTTTTTTGGCTGCGTTAACTAAGCAAACTTGTCCAAGCATGAGAGTTGACAGAAACAAGAATCTTTAAAATGGGGTGGTGTTAAAGTTTGAAAGGATTGTGTTTGAGCATGTAAGATATTAATATAAAGTTTATAGAAGTTCAGGATGTAACTTTAATTCTGGAAGGTCTCTTTTGTTAGGCCTGAATCATAAACCTTTCTCAGACATTAAAAGCTGTTCTTCTTGCAGGAGTGTTGTGATATAAACAGTGTGCTGGCTACAGTTTTATATGCTTGGCATGCCCTTCAGGCTGCTTTTAAACAAAGTTTTTAAACTATTTTTTTCTTCGTCTGGAGTATGTAAGAGCTGTTTGCTTTTTTTCTTTGCAGGCTGTGTTCTTAATGAGGAAAACTTTTCAATGAAGTGCAGAAAACACAAGGTATGTTGCCCCCCCCCCCCCCCCCTTTCCTTTCACAAATGTGAATTTGAATAAATACTGTTCTTGAGGGTCGGTGAGGCTAAACTTAAAACATTGGCTGTGTCTGAAATGTAAGAAATGTTGAGTACCTAGACAGGATTCTGAGGCAGGAAGGCACCCAGTCATGTCTGAATCAGAGTTTAGTAATCTAGCCTTCTAGTTAGAACGTATGGCTTCCTTTTGATTTGGTTCTAAAGGAGATGGAGTTTGCAGCAAGGCTTCAATTGAGCATTTCCTGTGTTTAGGGTACTGGGAAAATAAAGCCGTATATTTTACTTTCTACTTTTTTAGCTGTAGTTTGTACTTATCATGTGCCCATATTCAGTAATAAGGTATAGTCATGTGATAAATTAAGATACCCCATAAAACGTTTGGCTAATCAAAGCTGTATATGTGAATGTTCTCAGCTAGTGTGTGGGATAGTGGTATATACTGCCATTTATTCCTGTGGGAGAAAAATGTACTATGATACAGTAGATATCTTAAAAATGTAGGTCTTTCTTAAGGTACAAAATATGTGAATAATAATAATAGCTGCAAAAATGTAATTAATAAAAATACAAATTCTATATGCAAAGTTAATTAATTGAAGTTAGCAATATTATTTACATCTCACACTATTATTAAAATGTCCATATACCTTCAGTTAGATAAAACATATCTATAATAGACAATTTGTTGGACCTTCAGAAATAATTCTGTATTTTTTTCACTATTGATTGTTTAGATACACAGAGCAGCTTCCATACTTTATTTGTACGTACAAGTGTTTTGGTTTGAGCACATCCATGGCTTACATTATAGGTCTGTGTGCTTTTTCTTTTCACACATTAAACGGCTAGTTACAGTACCGTGTTTTTTTTAATTCTGAAAGTATCCCAAGACATGATGCTCAAGAGCCAAACACATCATGCCCAGATAGAAATCCTGATAAAGGATCATCAATACATAAGTGTTTTGAAAATGCCATTTTACATGTGTTGTCTTATACATGTGGACACTTGCCTTTTTTGAGCTGCATTGCACAGTTTCTCCTCAAGAGGGAATCTGAAGTCAGTGTGGTATGATGTAGACTTTCTGATGACTTTGCAAACAGTGCTTTCAGTTTTCTTTTTTCTTTCAACAGAACAAATCCTTAAAAGGTGTTTCAAATAATGAACAGAGCAGCAGGTGACCGAGGACGCGACCCTACACAAGGTTTCTGTTTCCAATATATAATACATTTGTATTGGAAATGATTTTAATGTTTCTCTTTTATTTCTTTCATACTTAAAAAGTCTTTAACAATTTTCCTTTTTTTTTCTTTTTCTTTCTTTTTTTTTTTAGAACCGGAATCATCTCTTTGCGCTGGCGTCTACACTCTCTGAACTCTGTGGACAACTTTAAACGGACACAAAATGAAATGCAGACACCCATATACCTTAATGCTTTCTCCAACTCTTGCACTAATTCCTCTTTCAATCCTTCTCCACACCAACAGAGGCTCTGGAGACTACAGTTCACTGCAGTTATTTGCGAGGTGAAGGATTCTAGAATCCTGCAGAAAACAAAGCCTAGTTTCAGCCTAAAGCAATTCTTAGTGACACTGCGATCTTTCTACTCCAGAGCTTGACTTGCTCTTTGTCTTTGGGCAAAATTGGCTGTTATAAATAAATGGGATACAGTGTGAAGCATCTGAATTATATGCACATTCATAGGGCTTAAAGAATCTGACAAATCTCCTAAACCATTGGCGCAGCACAAAGTCAACTGCCTAACAATGTTTTGATTACACGTAGTTAGTTTGTAGCACATTTGTCCTGAATTTATTTATTGTATTTGGGGTAAATTAAAATGGAAGCCTCTCAGTTCTCAGAACTGTGAGTAATCTGTGTACATGTTAATTTAAAAAGTAAATTAATTCTCAAGACTCTGCTCTTCTCCTAATGGATTTTATAATAGGCTTTGCAAAATGCCCTCTTAATTAAATGCAAGAAATCACATTCAGTAGATTTATAGGCAACACAACAGTCTATGTACATTTGTATTTCATTTTCCACATCAGCTTAGCAGCGGCGGTTGCCCTGTAAATTAACTGGTTGATGAGCAGTTCTTGCAGAAGCTTCTGGACCATTTTCTGTGCATTGGTGTTTCTTTGCCTAGATTCATTATTATAGCCTTTCTTGTATATTTGTAAGTTAATTTGTGAATATGGAGTAATTATTCTTAGCGAAACTCTAAACTGGGTGGGGGGATAATTTTCAAAAGCACTTTGAAAGGCATCTCCTATATAAAAGCATTTAATTATTGAGTCTATAGGGTTTTTGTATTTTCTTATGTAGTTCTACTCTCCCTATAGGACTTGACCTCAGCCCTCCCTGAAATTAAACAGAAGAATACAGTGATAGCTACATCATCACATAGTATTGTAGTCATTTTGGTACTATGCAGACCTGATCACTTGTATGCAGTATGTCTGTCCTAAAAAATGAGTTCTATGTATTGTTGGAAGATACATAGGTCCTTCAGATCCTACAACCGGTGCCGAACTGTTTCATAATCGGATTACTTGCTTGTTGTTTTACCAGCATTCATTTGTTCATCATGGGACTTAAGCAATTCAGTTGAAGTCAATCCTACATTGAATGTAGGGCACTTTGCCTTTAATTAAAAATTATTTTATTTTCTTAGAAATGTAAAAATATGTAATTCCATATCATTCACTTCCTAAACAGCTTTTCAGTTCATGTCTGTGTAATATAAATGTATTTTAAAGGATTTGAATTGGAAAATTCTTTTTAGGGAAGCAAGTATAACTTAGAACAATACTCAGAAGGCCGCCAGCAGATAATGTGGAGGAGTATTGCCATTTACAGTTGAGTTGTGAAGCTTAACTATAAGGCTAGAGATATATTTACTCTTTGGCTATGCATTCATGTAATCGGCTGCATTGTGAACAAAATGCCTTAAATGTGCTTTAGGCAAGGACATGAATTCTTACAGATGCACAGACTGGGTTTTGTGCATTATTATATAAAAAAATATGCCACATTTTTACGTAATGTAATGCAAATGCAAGCTGCATTCTGATTATTGCCTCAAGAGGCACTACAGCAACAGTCACATTGTTTTGTCCAGTCAACTTTCATGATGCTGTTATCTGTTCAATAACAAATCCCGTGAGTACTGAGTGTTTTAACTGACACAGTAACGTAACACGTTATATTTGTAGAGCGTAGGCGTTGTAGGAGTTTGCATACTTAAGTTGAGCATGTTTATGTCATGATTGTTCAAATATTTGCCACTGGATGCTACTGGCTAATGACACAAAGCACAAAGGCAAGTACTTAAACAGTTACATTATTCATGTAACCTGCTGTCTATGAAAAAGCATACCCAATAAGCAAATATATCTCTATCCTAAAGCATTACATTCACATTTTCAACTTAGTTTATTTTCTTCTCTTTCCCTCTCACGTGTTACTGCCTTGCCAAGACTAATCAAAAGTTAAAGACCTGCCTTGTTTGGAGTTCATTTTTGTTAATGGTGACATGCAAATGTTACTTTACTGAAGGACAAAACCCTTCTCATGTGTTTTCTTTCCTAAAGTTACTATAAAAAGTGTCCATAGGGTTGGTCAGAAGCTTTGACGCTGGCTTCTTTAACCTGTTCCTGTTGCTTGCTGATGTAGTTTGTGTTAGGATGGGAAACCGTACACTGTTAAAGATGTTCTAAATGGCTGTCTGTCTTGCTGTGTTCATACTCTGTGCCATATTCTCCTATTGTAATTCTACACTTTTTGCTGCAGATTTTAATTGATTTCATTATCCATTTCTGTCAGATTCACAATAAGTCATTGAGCTTTATATCACCACACAACTGACATACTGACAATGTACCAAAAAATGTGCTCTTCTGTTGTGACCTTTTTCTTTCTTTATTCATGTGTTGTGTTTTTTCTCAAGACTTGTTCTCAGGGTCGAGCCTCAATTCCTTTGTCATCTTTTTACTCCCAGATTTATTTATCCATGACTGACAACTCGAACTTATTATTTGCTGAATAATAAATTGGCTTCTTTTATTTTCTCTAACACGCTACTCTGCTTTGCAGTTTTGTTTCTGTCTGTGGTTTTCTCTACCTGACAGCTCAGCACAGACCAGGCAGAAGTTGCTAGATTATGTTTTTGTTTTTTTATTTAAGTTTAAGTCTCTGGAGCAGTATAGGAAAGTCTGAATATTCACTGATCTTTTTCAGATGTCTGGAAACAAACTTGATAAAGGTGTTTTGAACTGAAGGTCAAGATCTGTTTAATTGCCTGTAACTTCCCAGTGCAACAGGGTCCAGATCCACCAACTAGATTAACATAAATAATATACATATGTAAATCTAAATAGCAAAGTAGGCTACACCTGAGAAGTAGTTATATATTTGTGTTTCTTTATATCTTTCTGTGGGTAATTTAGTTTAAGCACTCCCTGGGGTCTTTTTTCTTAACAGATAATGATAAATGCTCTTTTCATCTCTTTGTTTTTACTCTATTGATGCATTTTTTCCCAGCAACAAGCAGCACTGCTAATTTGGGGTTTCTTACTTTTCCTAAGCTCTCTTACATGCTTGGATGCATCAGTTTGAAAGTGGTGAATTACATTAATTATACACAGAATGCAGCTGGTTGCTTACCAACCAAGCATCACATCCAACAGCAGCTGGTAAATTAAACAACACATCCAAAAGTAGACAAAACACCAATCAGTACATCTTACAGCATTCAGGACAAATAAAAGTCACATTTAACCCAAAAGAGCCCATGGTGTTGTATGTCACAGAACCTTTTAAATATGTCAAAATCCTTACAGCACTCTTTCCTTTGTTTTAATTCATGAAGTTCATAAAAACATACTGAACATCCTGAGAGAGCATCTTGGGACAATGTTTGAATGGGTGTTCTTTCAGCTGACCTTATATACAAAATGTAGGTATGCTGGGTTAGCAGCAAGTTCGTTTAATGTAAAACGCTCTATTTTAATAATCTAACATTAAATATAGAGAACGAACTGCATCAGCCTGCTTCTACCTCTTTTGCCCTGTATTAATGTGTGGGCATTTTGGTGCCAAAGTTGCATGACTACTTTCTACTTTCTGCCGACCTGTGGAATAAAGTTGCAGTTAGATAGTGCTGATATATTCAGGCTATAGGACTACCCAGCACAATCTCTTCAGCTTGGTCAGAGTTGCTAGGTTTAGGGTTTTCCCGCCAAATTGGGCTTGTTTGAAAATCCAGCCGCTTCAAACATGTGACAGACATATACAGAAAAAATTAAAAGACCTTAAGTTTCTCTAATTCTGCTATTTATATGTATATATTTGAGTGAAATGAACATTGTTGTGGTATTTTATAAACGACAACATTTCTCCTAAATTCCCCCAAAAATGTTGTCATTTAGAGCATTTATTTGCAGAAAATGAGAAATGGCTGAAATAACAAAAAAAGATGCAGAGCTTTCAGACCTCAAAAAATGCAAAGAAAACAAGTTCATATTCATGAAGTTTTAAGAGTTCAAAAATCAATATTTAGTGGAATAACCCTGGTTTTTATTCACAGTTTTTATTCTTGGCATGCTCCCCTCCACCAGTTTTACACACTGTTTTGGATCATTTATGCCACTCATGGTGCAAAAATTCAAGCAGTTCAGCTTGGTTTGATGGTTTGTGATCATTTATCTTCCTCTTGGTTATATTCCAGAGATTTTCGATGTGGGAAAATCTTTTAAATGGTTTCTATTTTTTCCAGAGCTGCATTTTGGGCTAGTTTAAACTTCTAAAGGGCAGGTTTTTGACTGACTTTGGGCTGAATGTTTTTGTTGAACCTGGCAACCCTGAGCTGGGTCCTGTAGCAGCGTTGTGTGAACCTCAGTGCGTGGTGCTTTTGAAGGAGCGCGCTGCGGCGGGAAATTCAAATATTCTGGCGGTTGGTGGAGGCCTGACAGGATTTACAGTAAGTTATTTATAAACTAGAAACATAATGAATTTTGCAGCACACTTTTACAATTTTATATCCCAGCTTTCTATAACTAACTTGGCAATTTTCTCTTATACATTATTCTGAACAGCTAATTCAACATTGTTACTTTTATCAGTTCAAATGAACCTAACATTGCTGTTAGCATTCAGCTAACTGATAGTGAGCTAACCCAGCTAGCGTTAGCTACCAAACTTCCACAATTGTTGTTTTCTAACGTATTTCTCTGTAATATTCAGGAGTGTATGAGCCTCCATTGAAAATATTAAGTATATTTAAGTTAATTCGACAATTGTGACTGGTTAATGAGGCTGAAGTTGGCTTTTTTTACACCAGTGTTCTGGCCAATAATATTTCAGAAAAAACACACTGAATGCTCCAGTGGGCTTTTATATAAAAAATGCACAAGTCTGTTTAAATTAGTCTTTAAAAAGTCTTGTATTTATTTTTTGCTGTAAATGGATCAATATACTTAAAAGCAGCATACTTAATAATCAGTACAAAAATGTAACAACCCTCTGTTAATGTTTTTCATTTTGACATACTACTAATGTAGCACAAACTACATGAACACTTTGTAACTTCTATGTTGGTGTTTTCTGTACTACAATGTTTTTTTTTTTTTTTTTTTGAGTGAATGTACAGGTAAACAAGGTGCCAAAAGAAAAAAAGGTCTAGAGCTGGGGTTCTTTAGCCAGTCCAGAAACCTCACTGAAGATTAGTGTTGTAGTTAATTAATCAATTTTTATACCATTGCTATCATGAAAAACCTCTTTAAAAAACAGCAGCTTTACATAAAAATAAAATTATTCAAGACTTTCAGCAAATGTCATTTGAAAAAAAATTGTATTCCAAGTAATTTGGGGGCATTTTTATTACAAATCCATTTGTTACAAAATTGTGGAAATTAACACACTGGAGATGCAAGAATTAAATATGAAGAATTTCCACACAAATCAAAGTTGATTAAATAAATTATAATAAGTTATTGCAAAAAAACAAAATTGTCATTGAAAAACCCTTAAATGCTACTGTCATTATGATAATAGAATAGCATAACTTAGCAATTATACCATTTTAACAAATTACCCATAAATAATTAAACAGGCCACACAATGTACTTTTTAAACTTGCTTTTAATAAACTTTGAACAGGAAGACAGTAGTATTGCAAAGACAGAAGTGGACAGAGGGTCAGGGGTTTGGTGCTGACTGAGTGAAGGTCCACTGGAGGTGGCCAATCACTTTTTTTATTCTAAACTAAAAAATGGCAAAAGCACTTTGCTCTGAGGGTCTTTGTGTCTGGTACACTGCATGTTCTACCAACATGGCCACAGCTGCACACAATTTTCAGAAGGTGACAGATGGTAATATCTGTGCTGATTGCTGTACAGTAGATCCAGCCCCTTTCTGTAGACTGAGAGACCTTTCTTTTCTTTTTTTTCAGAAGATGTTTCCAGCACAGATAAATTTAAGTTCATGCACACATCATAGGGAAAATAAATAACACACATGAATATACACAGAAGAGTAGCAATTATCCAGTTTTTCAGGGCAATATGAACAAAAAAATAGATTCTTCTGTGGAAGAACCCCAGTTACTGTGCCAGTCAGTACTCTGGAACTTAGTCCTTAAGTTTTAGGAAGACAGTAACACAACAACAAGTACAACAACAAGAACAACAATGCACAAATAGAACACGTTAAAAACTAACATCATCTTGTGTTGATTTTAGCCCTAAGTTGTTTCATAACAATGATTTCATTCTGGAACATTATGCAAGAAATTGTGCTACAGCAAAAATAAAATTCACTTAACGGTCAGATCTTCGTAACTAATCTTTCCCAGTAAGGATGCTTGTTTTGGTTTCTCAAATATTCATGCAACTAGTAGACGTGATTGTGTACACCCCAGTATGTTTAGTTTCTCTTTTGAATTCAAATCATTATACTGAAATAAAATTCACAACAATTCGCTAATCAAGGGTAAACAAAAAAACAAATTATTACAGCAAATTAAGAATATACAGTAGTAAAATATGAGTTCTCAACCTGTAAATCTTCCTGTAGATATGTTTGTCTCGAAGGGCTGGTAAGCAAAATGCAGCCCAACAGTCTCACGACATCATAATGAGAGCATTCTCACTACCAACAATCATATCCTTATCGGCAGATAATTGCTTTAAAAAAAGTGGACAGGTTTTAATATTTTACTGATATTTGCTGACATATTTATTGCACTCCGGAAGAACAGAATGTTTAGATGATGTGTTGCATCTAACTGCATTAACCCTTTACAAATAAACACAGCAGTCACATAAAAACCTTGTATCTCTAAAAACATGAGCTTTACAGTAGAAGTAAAAATATCTTTATTTTCAATAGAAGTCAATGTAGAAGATTCGTTTCAACTGCATTTCTATTTGTTCATTTATTGTGAATTTTTGACAAAAAAAAAAGAACTGGCAGATTTAAAATGCATTAAAAGTGAACAAAAACAGCAAAAATGGAGATACAAGGTTTTGGCGTGATGTTATATTTCTTTATAAAACTGATCCAGGTGGATTTAGACCTAATCTCTATTATATGTAGGAGGTTTTTGTGCAATGTCAAATTTTTTTTTTTTTTACATTATTCTGCTTGATGTCAAAGAAATGACAAATTATTCTCAGTTTACATGACAATTCTATGATTATTTTTATCTCACCAGTATTGTTCATTTTACATCAAAACTGGATACGCAGAGTGCATTAATAATATTGTGATATTTTAGATCATTGAGTTCTGGTATATTGCAATGCCAGTTTTTTTTTTCTCGTCCAATATCGTGCAGTCCTAATATGTATTTTATGCATTAGAATCAGTTGATATGAATAAGAAATATATCAGATATTAGCATTGGGCCACAATTCCCATTATGGGTGTTTTCCTAGAGAAACAGTAAAATTACAGTACAATACCAAGAGAAAATCCACTAAATATCTGGACTTCTATCACACAATGAAATCATAACCAGTCGTTAGCTTTTATTGTAAAAGAGGTCACCAGAGGTCACTGGAGCCACTTTGACCAAAAGGTAATACACAACACTAAAGTTGGCTCAGTATGGATTACAATTACATGATAAAATAGCTTTAGCTTTCAGAAGAATCTGGATTAATCTGCTAAAATAACATAACACAGTGGGTTGTAGGGTCCATGTCCCTTCACTGACATGAACTCTATGAGCCACTACTTTTAGTCAAGTACCATTAGCAGTTTATTAACACTCTCTGTCATAAAAGGCTTATTTCAAATTTTAGTAGGAAATGAAGAGGTTTTTCACACTGCAGTGTGGCTGCACAATGCCTGCTAGATTTGGCACAGGCAGGTCAACAAAGTACCAAAATAACTTAAATGGAAAACATGAAACTACATATAAATAAATAGAAAAAATATACTTCTGAATATCGAGAGCTCAAATAAGTTAGATCAATCTAAAGTAATACTCAAAATAACAAAACTTCTACTCCGTACTCACAAAAACCTACAAATACACTCAAACACACACCCACACACATACTTTTTTAACATTTTGTGTACAGCAAAGTCTTTTCGTATTCTTGTCACATGTTCAAAAAAGATTTTCCTGACAACATCAAATGGAAGTTTTTTTCCATACCACCATTTCCACCACAAGGAGCCAATGTGACTTTTTTTTTTGTTCCAAAGTGATCATCATTGTCCTCCCAGGCCGGTTCCTTTTATTCATTTTTTGCATCATGTATTGCTTATTAATCTGTTTTGATCTAGCCCTAATCGCTCCTTTAAATCAGCCATTTTCTAGCACAATTTGGCCTACTTTGTGTAGCTCATGCTTTTCCATTGTTTTCTGATCCTGGTTGATCCAGCATGCCCATGGCTCCTTTCAAGATTTCCACTTGAGGAGGTGCACTCTAAGACAGTCAGAGACTGTACTGAAGTCATTCCCTAAAGAGTGCAATGTAGTCTCACTCTAACTGTACATAAAAAGACACGAATCACAAGCAAAAATCAGCTTCAGTCTCTGGAGAGTTGATCAAATTTTTTGCTTTGTTTCACTGTTGAATCGCACTCAGTAGCGTCAGGTTGTTCTTCATTATTCTGTATTAGGTTGTGGAAGTAGGGAAACATATGTATTACTCAGATAGGAAATTATATAGTAGTTTGTGTACAGCAGTGGTCACCAAGCATCCTTTTAGAGATCTAGATTCAAACTACTAGTTACCAACTTCAGAGAACTGGTGATATATGAGCTGTATGAGGTGTTGGGAAGTCATGCTAAATGATATATAGATATATTGATTGTTATTTATTATTGGTGATATGTGCCTTCTCAATATCTGTTACTGACATCATTTAAGGCTACAGTATGAAAATTATCTCTCAGATATAATTTTATTACACAAGTTGTAAATACATCGTGTTGAAGAACCTTTGTGACAAGATCATATGATGTTGTAGCTGAAAAGGTTTGTGATGGAACCCCATCTAGGATGGCTGCTCTGTTATTAACTCCAGCACTGCTATTTATCTTGTTTTTCATGTCTCCCAATGAGCTCCCCAGTGCGGTAAAGTTCCACTTGCTATTATATTTGCAGAAATGCTCAACACACAAAAGCACAAAATCTAATAAGCCTTTCTACCAATGTAGTACAGTACATCCCTCTAATCACCCAAAATGTGACTACATCTAACTGCCATCTAAAGCTATATGTAAAATAATAATCCCCTATTAGGAAACAAACCAAGCCCAAGCCCAAAGTTGTAAAACATGTCCTTAACTTAGAGTCCTCTACTGCATTGCTTATTACAATTTCAAGAAACATAACTGCAATGGTAGTTGTCTAGGCATAGGGTTGGTGACCACTGGAGTACAAGTGGTGTACTGGATCTCTACACACAGATCTCTATGGGGGTTGTGACCAGGATACGGCCGTTGGCAGCATTGTCCCTGGGAACACGTTCATAGCTGTTGGTAGATGACACAGAGCTGTTGGTAGAAACAGAGGTGAAGTGGTGGGCGGCTGTTCCTGCCTCTGCTGCTCCATTCTTCGCACCACTACCCTCTGGAGACAGTGTCTGCTGCTTCATGCGGTCCACCAGCTGCTCCTCCTCCTCCTCTGAGGAAGAGCTCAGTGTTCCCTGATGAAGACTGCCTCCTCCTTCTCCATCCAGCATCCAGCGGTGGCCAAAGTGTGCAAACACCTCCTTGACCTGGCACCGGCGCTCTGGCTCCAGGGATAGCAACTTACGGAACATCTGCAGTGCCCCATCGCTAAAGCGGCGCCACTGTGAGGGCACCACGGTCGTCCTGCGCCACTGCCAGCGTGCAAACTCCTCGTAGAAGGCATCTGAGGGCATGGCCTTCTCCCAGGGGAAGTTTCCCGTTAGCATGCAGAACAGCAGCACACCAAAAGCCCACACATCTGTGCCATAGTCTACACGGAAGCCGTCACGGGCCGCAGCATCGCACAGCTCGGGTGCTGTGTACGGGATGGTGCCACTCACTCGCTTTACAGGAGACCCAGCCCGCCGTGTCATCCCAAAGTCAGACAGCTTCACCTTGCGACACTCCCTGTCAAAGATCAGCACGTTTTCTGGCTTGATGTCGCGGTGCACCAGCTTCTTGCAGTGGAGGTAGTCTAAGGCGATGGCTACCTGGTGGACGCAGCGCTTGGCCACAGGTTCCGGAAGTCCCACCTGTAATAAATAAATGTTTTTTATCATCTAGTTTATTGCATTGCAATAGGCAATAGTCAGAAGGCTCAAACCATGTGACATTATGTACAGCAAGGGGATACTGATGGTTGTGGGTTCAACACCTGGGTCTGCTGCTGGCTGGTGGCCCATAAGCAAAACAGCATGGCTGACTTTGTCTTTGATTTAAAACTAGACCATATTTTATAAATAAAGTTTACTTCTTATGAAAAAAAAACACTGTTGTAACCCTAATGTAAATCCAATTGATTACATACCTGTGTTTTTAATTAATTTAACTGTATCCATAATTTCTATGTATACTATTTAAAATCTAATGGTAAACATAACCTTTACTGCATTAGCTGATTAAACAAGGGATTAAATGAGTGGGATTTTTAATACCTGTGGAGGAATGATGTCAAACAGATCTCCTGCTAAGGCGTACTCCTGCGCAAACACATAGTAATCCTCTGTCTCGAACGCAATGCCAAACATGTTGATTATGAAGGGACATGGAGAGAGGTACAGAGAGATACTGTACTCTCTCAGAAAACTCTTTAGCTTCGTTGTTTTCTTCTTAAGAAACTTCAGAGCCATCTTGGTACCTGGGTTATGAGAAAAGAAAGAGTATATAAAACCAACTTCACAGCATGACTCAAATACAGAAAAGTAAGACTGTGTTCTACCTCTGATTTTATGAATGACCAGGTCCACTTTCCCATAGGTGCCTTTCCCCAGTTCCCGGATCACCTCATAGTACTTGTTGACCTCAACCTTCTCCAGGTTCTGGGCTGCAAACACCTGCAGCTCCTCTAGGATGTCCACAGACACACGAGAGCCAACCGGAGAGGAACTCATGCTTCCACAGGAGCAGTTCCAGCTGTCCAAATCTCAGCTTTACTGCATATAACAGAAGAAAGGTAACACACAATCTAAGATTAAACAGGATTACACAGAATATTCACCCAAAAACGACCAAAAAAGCAATGTTCAATGTTCAGGTGCACAAGTGAAAAGCCCAAATAATTTATACTGAACTAAACAGTGAGCACTGGATACTAAGTGGTGAGCATGGGATACTAAGTTGACCAGCAAACAGTGTTTTTTTTCCCCAGTTAGTATCTGGTGCCCACTAGTTAGTATCTAATTAAATCATTTCATTTTATTTCATTCAGCTGTGAAAAAGGTGGCAAAATTAATGAAAACTTGCAAGACATTGGGACAATATGGAACGACACACTTGCATATTTAACCCATTTATACACATAACACATAAACATACTCATTCTATTTAACTGTGGCTTTGCCACCTCAGCACCCAGGGAGCAGTTGGGGGTTAGGTGCCTTGCTTAAGGCCACCATAACCACATATGTTGAGGGAGGAGAAAGCACTGTTCCATCCCTCCCTCTGCCCCCATTTTCTACAAATCAAGGAGATAAATTATTACATTCTTCCATGCAGTATGTAATGTAATGCAATGTAATTTAAAGTAATCAATAGCAATATATCATAACTATAAACTGTACTATGTACTCCGTATTATCAGCTTTTAAATAAATAACCTTGTCCATCTCTTACATTGTGTCTTGATGTCTGTAAGCAGGGTGCACCAGTTGAGAGTTATGAAACAAAAAGAAAAGAACAGGGTGTTTCAGGGTGTCTGAGAGCAGCATGGGCCATTCCTCCTCCTTTTGTAACAGTAATTTTATTTCATTTGAAATCAGAGTGGCACTGTGGAACTCAGCGCAGGAACAAGCCATCACACTTAATCAGCCATTACATAATCAGCCTGGTATAAAATGTTCTGCGGCTTCTCCTGCTCAATCTCTCTGCCTGTCCCTTCAACAACCTACAGCACAGGTTTACATCCTCCTTTATTTCAGCTCCCTAACCAGTACGTAGCTCACATTTAAGGGCAAAAGAAACATAAAAGGCCTTATATTCTAACAGTATTCTTCAGTTTCTGAATTAGTTTATTTGATTCTGCTATTTATAGGTATATGTTTGATTAAAATGAACGTTGTTGTTTTATTCTATAAACTACATTTTTCCCAAATTCCAAATAAAAACATTGTCATTTAGAGCATTGTCATCTTAGAAATTGAGAAAAGGTTGAAATAAAGACCTCAAATAATGCAAAGAAAACAAGTTTATATTAATCTCATTCAAGTTTTAAGAGTTCAAAAATCTATATTTGGTGGAATAACCCTGGTTTTTAATCAGTTTTAATGCATTTCTGTATGTTCTCCTCCACCAGTCTTACACACTGCTTTTGCATAACTTCATGCCACTCCAGGTGCAAGAATTCAAGCAGTTCAGCTTGGTTCGATTGCTTGTGGTCTATCTATCCTCCTCTTGATTATATTCCAGAGGTTTTCAATTTGGTAAATGCATTTTTAAATGGTCTCTTCCTTTTTTACATAGCTGTATATCTAATATACCTATATTTGTTTAATTGTAACCTGGAGATATATTTGTGTGAGTTTATGAGCCAAAACAGTACTAATTTTTGTTTTGATGGCTTAAGCTGTAGTGGAAAAAAAACTTTTAAAACACTTAGTTTAATTTACTAGCACACACTAAACGTACACTGTCACTGTTATCGTGTGATGTTTAACAAACTATTTATTTACAACTGACATATGCAAATGACCTCTAATCTGTTTGTCTTTTGTTTTGAGTTTTGTTTGTTTTTTTCAGTTTTGGGTAATTTAGAGGTGATGCTCACTGCAACACCAGGTGATGCACTACGCATTTCCGGCGCTCCGCCCACGCGGACCACGCACAGCGTGTAGGACACCATGTGTCCGTGTAGGAGGCTCGTGAAAAATTATCCTAATAAAGGTAACGATAACGACGTTTAAAATAAAAATATGTAAAGATGTTAATACACATGAGCAATATTAAAGTAACATATTTGTCTGTGCGGCCTCTCTCCATTCTGCCCGTGCAGCCCTTCCCCTCCGCCCAGTGATCCGATCATTACACCTCAATCTCAGGTTCAGCAGCACCTGTGACTGGACTTGTGTATGGACTGTGTTGGTTGGTTGGTTGACATGACGGTGAAAGGCATGAAGACTCGAGGCGGAAAAGAGAGACGTCGTTTGCAGGTAGGACAGTGTTTTAAATAACAATTTATTATGTAACATTTAGCGCTTGTGCGTGCGTGTAATGCAATAAGTAATTGATGCTGACTAGCTAACCTAGTTATTTCACTGTGGATATGGATTATTAAATGCATTTCATTACGGTCTCTCAGCTTTAGTTAAAATTGGGGCTTCAGAATTGGGCTACATTTATATTACTACGCTGAAGGGTCTCAGATCTGATCTTTTGCTCAATGTGGCTCAGATCTGTTTTTTTTTCATGGCTGTGTGAACTTGCCAAATTCGATTTTTTTAAATCAGGTTTAAGTCACTTTTATTTGTCGTACTAAATTGGACACCTGTCAGGTCTACGGACATGCGACAAGAATGTGAACGGTCAAATAGGGAATTATGTGTCTTTTTTTTCTCCTCCTCGTTCCGAGCATATACTTCAGACGAGCTGTTTGCTCTCCACTTTCGTATCCATTTCACCTTTGTAACGCTACAAGCAGTCTTTCAAATATGGTCTTTTTCTATTGTTGGATCAAGAAGGCGACGTTTATACACGTTTCAATAGGCGCATGTGTGGCGGTTCAGATGCAGGTCACTTACAATTGTGAATGTGAACTGTCAGGATAGCCAAATCCGATCTGAGCAATGTGGCTTGTAATGTGAACGTAGCTTTGGAATCCTTCCTCCGATTGCTAGCTTGCTATGCTGTTTTTGACCAAGCTTATCAAGTCCTCAGCAGCCAAGTTTACTTAGCATACTGTATTCCAGGATGTTTGTTTGGCGTTTAAGTATTATGACCCCACAAGTGTGTATTTGTGTAGTGAAAAAAGTAACGCTGAGTAATGAGTAAATGGAAAACAGCTCCTTATAACGTGAACTTTTGAAGAAATGCAGACCTGTGTCTCTCTGTAGGACCTCTAACTGCCGGTTGTGAAAGTTCTATAGCGTGGTGTTCTTGTAGAGATGGTAAAGTTCATCTGTAAATTCGCAGTAAATTGTGCAGTTATTTGTAGGTTAATTGTTTTTTCATGCTTGTGTATAAACATTTGTGTGTATGAGGATGTAGTGTATATGTCTGTATGCCTTCCTGTATTAATGCTGTTAGTGCGCAATGCAGTCCTCCAGGTGAAGGATTGATTGTTTTTTTGGGTAAAACGCTGTGTGTGATTGGCCATCACTTCTAACTGGTTGTCTGTTGGTCAAGTGCTAAGTGTAAAGGCCTCGGCATACTTCATGCGGAGACGACGTTCGCGTGGCTCTAGCGAACAATGTGACGTAATTGCGGAGAAAACGAACAGGCGCGGACGTCGCACAGGGGCTTCGTTCGCCGTGTCGTGCACATGGAAGCTGGGCGAACTCCACGGCCGAAGACACAACGCGACAAAGGCTGTGATTGGTCGTTAAAAAAGAGGCGTGCCAAGAAAACAAACATGGACGATTTTGAAGAAAGGCTGGCTGAGCAGGTACAGCGGTACCCTCACCTTTACGATTCACACGTTTTATAGTATTTCACACGTTGCCATACCGGAGCTTGTGTAGACAGAGCGCGTTGGCTTTCCGGTAACAGCACCACCTGCAGTTGTGGAGCATGCGAGACAGGCAAAGCGAAGCCGCAGAAAGTATGCCAGCTCAAAAGCTTGCGAAAGCGCGCTTGACTTCGTGCAATGCTCACGAAATTCGTTTCGCTGGAAGTATGCCGAGGCCTTAACCGTGCGTCCACACCGAACGCGATGCGAGCGACAAAGCAGCCGGAAGTCATTCATTTTCAATGAGAGCGAGCGACACTGGGCGACAGGCAGCGGCGCGACGCGATGCGAAGCGGGCGGTTTGAGCGACGCGAGAGAGTTGACCAGAACTTAACTTTATGCAAATGAGCAGCGACGCGCGGCGGCGACTACCAATCAGAAACAGATTCTCATATGTTCGGCCTGAAATCGCTGCTCTGATTTTCGGTTCCTACTGAAGATTTATTCCGCCAGCAAAACGGAGAGGTAAAATACTCCACTACACCAGCTAGTTACCCCAGTATAGTACTATCCTTACAGAATTACCTTATTTAATAGAAAACTATATATTAAAACTGAGGAAATTATTTATTAAATTAATACATTAATACATGACGACTAAGGGAATATTTTTAAATTAACAGAACCTTTTATTGAAACAAAGGGAATTATTTATTCAAGTTAACATAACGATTTATTACAACTGAAGAAAGTATTTAACACATTTAACGTAACGATTTATTCAAACAGAGCTATGGAATTTGGAACGATTTAGTTAAAACTGAGGGAATTATTTATAACATTTTACAGAAAGATTTATTAATTTTTTTATTAAATTAAGAGAAGACTGTTTATTAAATCAAGAGGATTATTTAATATATTTAAGTAACCATATTAATTACATCCAAGGAATTATTTATTATATTAAGTTAACAATATTTTAAATTATGGTCAAAAATATTTATATTATATAATATATATTAAGAGAATGATTTACTACATTAAGGAAAATAATATATTATATTTAAGTTAACCCATTTATTGTAATATGATTTTTTTATAAAACAATTGTACTTAATAATAGTTATAAAATATATAAAGATTTATTGTTTGTGAAACGTCTGTACGACTGTTTATGGTTTAGGAATTCTGTAGATAGGCGGATTAGGAAAACGCCCACCAGCGACAGCTCCTTCTGAGTGAGACACGCCCCCAAGCGACTCATCGCCTGTTGGACAGGCGACACAGAGCGATTTTATCGCGTTCGGTGTGAATGTACAGTTAGAGGGCTATGTAGTCTTAATTGTGGTTTTTGAAAGTTTTCTTGAGAGGCACAATATAAATGTGTTTTATTTACTGATGATGAAGATAATGCTATAGATAACACTGTAAGACAAGTCATGTGTTTGGGAGGAAAAATGCATACACTATAAAATCTACCTTAGTGGACCACCCACACTTTCTCAGGCCCACTCCAAAAACAATTCAGCCTACAACCGGTACACCCGGTATGTCGTGTTTGATTTTTAGACCATAGCTCTTTCAACGCCAACAGACCAATCCAATAGTCTGGAGGTGGATTTATGAAGTAGGCTGCAGGAGCTGGGCCTGTAAAGCAGACATTCCCACCACCACTGCTCAGTCAGAGGGACACGACAAAATGGAAGCTGGGCTGGAGCAATATGACTCACTAGGTCAAAGACAATGTCAGCGCTGCATGGCTTTAAGGCAAACAGATGCAAAACGCAGAGCATGAGTGTGCGGCACAATGGGCTGGAAATGAGGAGTGTTGTACTGTTCCTGCAGTGGATTGGTTTTATAACTGTACCTTCTATTAACAACCACACTGAGTCTCAATTGGTGTCACATTGTATAGACCTCCATCTCCACTGTGCAGAAAGCATTAGCACACAAAAAAACAGTTGGATTTTCAAGGGAATGATATGCACGCACCTTTTTAAGTTGATTCAACATGAAGGACGTTGAACTTAATTGTATTAATGCTATGTTTCAGATATACTTCTGACTTAGTGTAGGCTATTCAGAATTACTGTACCAAACAACCAAATCATTTCACAAATTCAGCTGCTGTCACTTAAATTCACAAATTCTTATGTTTGAAGTTATGAATTAGTCAGTTAACTTCCTAGAAACTAAACAGCTGAAACTTTTAGCTAAACATAGAGCCACTCTCAGTCAGAAATACATCTCAAATGAGTTTTACAGTAGTTTATACAGGCTTTTTTTTAAAGTTGGTGAAGCAAAGGTTGTTAACATGCAAAAATCTGAATGTAAAATGTTGCCTATACACCCTTTCAAAAAGCACCAAAAAAGCTTTGGTAAAACAGCTGGTTAAATTTCAAGATAAAGTCACATTTCTGAAAATGCTAGTGTAATCCATGTCTTTGGCCAAGAGGCTACATTCTTGTACCTGTTACAAATACATGTTTCAATGTGAGTCGCTCTGGATAAGATGATCAGCCAAATATGGTTATTTGGTCAAAATAAGGTTGCATTACTGAACAGTGCTTATGACAGAATATCAACATATTTTTAATTAACACTATTTAAGACATTATTAATTATTAAAATTATTATCTTATTTCGTTTTTATTTACAACATTCTTAAGCATGAAGTAATGTTTAATAAGTTTGAGACATTCACCATTTAACAATGTTTATTTTTTTATGAGTATTACCCATAAAGGTAATATAAAATATTGCCCCACAAACCCACATAAATGTCTTCAGTTTAATTGGGGTGTATATTTTTGAAGTGCCACACAAACAAAACATTCATCTTTTCAAAGAGTGTAAGTCATTCCAGAGGACGATGTACAACACAATACAATACAGTGTAGCTTTAACCTCCGAGACCACCATCATGACCAACTGAGAAAGAGGCAATTTATGAAAATGTAAACTGGTCTCCCCTCCATGTTTACACCAGTTTCATGTGCACAGAGGAGTGACAGTTCCTCCAGGTCAGGAGTGAGATGAAGAGTGTTTGAATAGTCACCCCATTTCCTTTCTTTCCTCCCTCCTCAGCCTCGGAGCCGCAGCTTTGTTGTTCTAAACGATTAGCCACGAAATGCAACATTCTAAAGCACTTCATGCTTATCCCTAAGGCGAGGCCTTGCTCCAGCACCAGAGCTGTGTTCACCATTCATCTGCCTTCGCACTTATCTTGAGGTTGCGGCCTGGGAATGCAGACCGAGGGTGAAAAAAAAAAAAAAAAAAAGAGCGAAGTCAACTCTGCTCTCTCAGCCCCAACTTCCCCACTAGATTATTCATGTTGCTCAAGGTCTTTCTGCTTTCCCACGAGTGTTTCTTGGGGCACTGAGGGAAAACTTTCTCTAAACTAACCTCAAATGCAACGTCCCCTTTCACTTAGACTGCAAATCTGCAACCTGCTGGCCTCAATAAGACACTAGGACTTGAAAAATCATAAATGCTGACTAATGGTTTACATAATGTCTAGCTGAAATCAAAACTGACCTTTTTAAATCTTGTTTGTTCAAGGCCCTCAAAACAAACCCTATCCCTGTGACCATTTCATTAAAATGTTGCTGTGATTTAAAATCAAAATGTAACAAAATAGGTTTTACAGAAAGGGTCTAGATTAAGCCTAGTTGTAGACAAAAATTTCCTTTCAGTAGAAAATCTTCATTTACAATACAGTGTATTCCAAAACTAGTCTTAAACTCCTACTACCACTAGAATAGAACTCTCTGGAGCAGATAAACATATTGAACATATTAAACATATTGACACTATGCCTAACGTATGTAAACTGTGCTCTCTGAAATAATGGTACTCCATCCAGTACTCTTACAGAGGAGTTGGGCAGTTTGGGATGGATTTGGGGAAGTAGGGGGAGTTGAAGATCATCCAACATCCTGATCTAACTAACTCTCGACACTGGAAGCAATCCAATCCTCACTGCGCAATATGGTTAAATGAGCAGGTGTCCCGATACTTTTGTCCATATAGACATTATGGGTCAGTTTCCCAGACATTAAGCCTAGTCAGACTATTTTTTTTCCTTTCTGTGGAAAATCTCCATTCAAAATTGTATGTAGTCCAAGACTAGGCTTAATCCCTGTCTGAGTAACTGCCCCAAAATTAGTTTGTGTCTGACTGTTTTTCCTGGGTCAGTACAACCAATGACTGGCAACAAAATCAGATATACTTAACCAGATTTCTGTAGTTACCTGATTTATTCAAGCGGTCATATAAACAGCATGTTCTGATTTCTTAGATAGAATTAAGACCTAGAAATGTGTATAAAATTTATATAAAAACTTCCCATTCTTTGCAGCAGTATTGAGAAAATATACAGAAGGCAGTGTTGCATAAAATATATCATAAAGTATATCTGCCGGTAAGGTCCATGTTTACAAAAAACACAGGGGAATTTTTGAAGTTCTGCAAGATTAATGTCTGGTTGCAATGTTGAAATTAAATTTTTTGCCATGATCTGATTCCCCAAGTGCATGTAAATGCAACAATTAGAATGCTGACAAACCCAGATTGTTTTGCAGGTATTGGACTATTGAGAGCATTATTTGGGGAATTTTATGAAAAAATGTTTGAGAATAACTTATGTTTGTGGATATAATAAATGTAAGTTTCAAAAGAGCATATTTAGTTCTTATATTTAGTCCCGAAATTGTACAAAAACTTTATAACATTATGCATATTGTATAAAAAAGGTTGGGATTGTTTTTGGCTGTATCAGGTGTACTACAGCAGGGAAAGCACTAAATTTGGTCTAGACAATAATTTAATATCAATATATATATGATAGAAATAGTTTGTGACGAATTTACAATAGTTACAGGAACCATTGCATGAATAAATATTCATGAATTTCATTAGTTTGTAGGTACCAATTCATTGATGGGTACAGACATTTTTTTTCCCCTCTGGATTTATATATTGATATGAAATTATTATGAAATTATATTTTAGTGACTGAAGTGATGAAAGATGTGATTATACATTTTGCCCTATTGTCCAGCCCTACCCTGAACTGTGCTGAACAGGAGTAAAGTAAGGCCAGGACCAGGATTTGAACCCACTGGTGTAGGTATTTTTGGAATTAAACTTTGCTGACAGAACAACTGGCACAACTTGAGCCAATCAGTGATCCAGCTGTTCCAGCCTACAGCTCTTATCGCTGCTTGAGTTGCTTTAAAAAACCCTGAGTCAGTAAAATCCACAACGTGAGCATTTAACACGGCTCAACAGGCCTAGCACAGGGCTGGAGCTGCATATGATGTTGCTGTTTAGCTAAAAGGGAGTATGATTACTTGTGAAGGGCTGGACAGGTGCAAAAACACAGGCCAGGCTTTCTGTGCCAGCAAATCCAGAGAGTCGTTCCACAGCCCTGCCGAGCGGGCAGCTTTCCAGACAGTGAGAAACCGTTTCATTCGCTGCAAAATCTTCAAAGGTACGGTAATTGAGTGAGCCCTCTACAGCCAATACCTCCTCTGACAGCTTAGTTTTTCAATCTCCTCATGCCCCCCTGCATTACATAACACCAGTCCCAGTCAGAGATAGGAGCAATGCTCTGCTCTTGGTTTTACAGGCAGATATGAGGGGATATCTGTAAAATGTTACACCTGTGAAGTAGCAGAAGACAGCAGTGCCTGTGGAGCTCGTCCATCTCTTGAATCGTTAATTAAAAGCTGTGAGTCCCCCACCTTGTGCTCAGACCACATGGGTGTCAAAAAGAGGACCAGAGCGAAATACAAAGGCTCTTGTGCACTGCTGTTCATTGACTTACTGTACAGTCAGGGTGGAAGAAAATCTCAATATATAACAAAGTATCTGATTAATATGTTTTGCAACACTGTATCAATTTTCTAGATTGATCGCAGTGTTGTACTCTGTCATTAGATATTAGATCCCACAGTTCTGATTGCATAACAAGTAAACTTTTTATTTAGATTTTATAAATTAGTGTTTTGTACTTAGACACTTTGCATCTTCAGTCCTTGCTAGGACACCAATTTTTTAATTAAATTACACACCTATATTAACATGCATAACAGGGACAATTTTATGATATGATTTGTTCAATTTTTATGTCTTTTACAAAACAGTTTTGATATTTTTATATTTATTTAATTTTGATCTAGTTGTGAACGGAGGTGGGCTGTTCGACAAAAGTTTGTACCCAAGTCCATTTCACACCAGAGTTCTACTTTAATGCTGTTGCTGTTGTCTTTCAAAATGCTAAACACATGGTCACTCACTCAAACGCACACACACACACACCTGCGACTGCTTCAAACATTGAAAAAAAAAAAAAAGGTACACACTGTCCCAGCAAATCCAGCGAAGCCTAATGTGGTCAGTGGTCACTTCCACTTCAATGAGGTAAGTGAGGTCAGTGAGTGAACTGTGTGACTGCCCTACATCCAAAGCCAACACCATCCGTATAAGCCTCTTTTCTTCAGTTACTGACTTTTTAACTTCCAAAGAGACTATAAAAACACTTTTGTCCTTCAGAAAGGCATTCAGAAAACGGATCTATCACCTTTACACATCACAGTTCACTTATCATTTGAAGATTTGAAGATGCTCCTCATTATCATTTTAAAATCTGAGAAAAAAACAAAGCAGTGTGCATTTTCAGAATGGTTTCCAATTCCAGGCAGTTGCTAGACTCTTCCTATGTGGTTGTTATGGTATGCCAAAAGGAGGCTATTTCAGGTGGTGTCCATGGTGTTGCTAGCTGGTTGTTTTAGTGTTGCTAAATTATTGGTAGGAGCTTGCTTTGGTATCCCATGTGGTTGATCTGGTATTGACTGCAAGGTTCCAGCTATACTGTTGCTAAGTGGTTGCTATGGTATTCCAGGTGGTTGATGCTATGATGAGTGTCTGCTAGTTGATTACTATGGTGTTGATAACAGGCTGATATGACATTGCTAAGTGGTTACTATAAAATCCCAGGTGGTTTGGTTTTTGATGTTGCTAAATGGTTGCTAGGCAGTTGCTACAGTATCCTAGGTGGTTGCTATGATTTTATTTCCAAGTGGATGATATTTTGCTAATTGGTTGCTAACTTGTGTGTGTGAGTGAGTGAGAAACAGACTGCTAAAATTATGTTAATAAAATATTGAGATATAATTGATGTTATATATTTCATTTGTGTGTAAAAAAATATTTACTCTGGTATGCTGGTTGTAAGAAATACAGAGTTTGTTCCCCCCTTTTCTAGGCTGGTTGGCACCAGTCCATTCTTTGAAGAACCATATACAGGATGTTTTCTTGGATAAAAAACACATTGATCAAACAACTACATCCAGGATTCTGGTTGTTCATAGTTCTATGTAGAACAACTGCCATTACTAAGAACAAGGGCTGCACAGTATATATTATTTCAAAATCATTGCTGCATTGTGTAGCACAAACATCTACAAATAGCAGAACATGTGATGTCACAACAGGCAAATTCATTTGTACACGTCTAGAGCTTGCTTGATAAAAAAGGTAAAAATGTGCACTGCCTACCAGTGGCAGGGATATATCTATCAAATGTTGCATTCTAACAAATTTTAGTTTTTTTCCCCCCAATATTGCACAGCCCTACTAAAAAGCCTCAAATAAGTGTGCCACATATTAATATTTGGTTGAACATGCTTTTGTTTTATCTTAATATTCACCTGATAATATTCACATCTGATGTCTATTTTCACAATCCCCAGATTCACTATGAAAGTAACTTCATTCAGCAATATATTATTTATATTTTTGGTTTGCTATAATGGATGACCAAATTTTTAAGCCAGTCTGAAGTACATCCTCCACACTGTGGGGTTAGTTTTACTTCAGTGTTAGTGTTATTATTACTAAGCTTCCATACATAAACAGGGACATTTACTTTTTTTTTTACTCTGACAAAGACCTGCCACAATAATTGTGTTATCCACTTATCATACAATGTATAGACAGAACCTTAATCATTTTAGCTGACTTCAATTTTGCCCAATGGCCATTGTGTTTAGTTAGCAAGAAGAATACATTAACATCAATAAACTGATATATTGACTTTATTTAAAACAGTGGCATGGTTTGTTTTAAGCTTTCTTTTATTTAGGATATTTAAGTATTTTTATTCAAATTCCATTGTCTAAATGACTGGAATAAAGTAACAATAATAACCTTTAGCTGGAAAATTTCTAGTTCAATATTTCCCCCAAAAAAGAAGCTTATTAAAAAGTGACAGGCTTATTCTGACGTATAAATCAGAAACCAAAACGTGTCAGTTTACCAGCCTAAACATACTATATTCATTCAGTGCAGCCTATTTATCTGTATGAGAAACAATCACTGTGTGTCTAGACAAACAACATTCACACACATTCTGCATAGTGTCCTGTGTTGGTATGAGTGTGTAATATAGGACTGTGTGGCTGCTGTTTTCCTCTTTATCACACTGCAGGCTGTATGGGCCATTATATTATCTCGCTGCATGGTGTCTTAAACTGGCCTCGCTTTGGTCACCAGTTCTCCTTGTTTGTTTTTGTTTTTCTAACCTGTAAGAGGTTTGTTTTTTCTCTTCTTTCCTTTCTTGCTGAGCCATTGGGTGACCTACAGGATCCTGACTCATCCTGTCTCCAGCAGCTCACCAACAAAACAGAATGATCCCAGTACAGGCCAGCCAGCAGCAATAGAGTCCATTCTCTGAAACTAATGGGACTTTCTTATGCATGCTTATCATTTGCATATTATGCATTATACATATTATTCATGTATTCATTTATTGGCTTTTGCTATTATATTTGTTGTCATAAAGTGAATACACTAGGGATCATTTTCATTCGTTTTGCAGTACAATATAATATGTGTGTGTGTGCTGTTTGCCACCAGCTGAATAAATGGATATAGATAGTCCGCAGTGCTGCTGAAATAATATACCAGTCAGCAGCAGCAGCCTTGTATTTACCAACAGCCAGCAGCAGCACCACCAACAGAGCTCATCCCAAACCATACAGGCTAATATTCTCCACACACACACACACACACACACACACACACACACACACACACACACACACACAGACTGTGGCACTGCTGACCCCTCAGGAGGATGAGTGGTGTTTTGTGGTGCAGGTGATCTGCAGTGTCTGTCAGGATTTACTCACCATTCAATCTGTCCTTGTTGTGTGTCTAACCTGTCCGCTCAGGCTGCAGATATCCCGGCTAGTGGATGAAGGCAGGGCATTGTCTCTCTCTATTTCTCTCTGTTTATCTCTGCTCCTGCTCTTCAGTCTCTCCTCTATCCGCATTTGGACTCTCCTGGTCCTGTTTGTGATTCCTCTGGTGTCCGGCCGGCTGTCCCTGCGCTCCGCTCAGCTCCGCTCCGCTATTGTCTGCCTGTCTCCGCAGCTCCCGATCCCAAATCAAAGCCTCACAGAACCGACGGAGAGACACGCCCCCCGGCGCGCCTCAGCCAATAGCAGCTTTTGGAACCCTGGCTAAAAGACCCTTCCCTCTACGGGAATCTGCCAATTGTCGATTTATAAAGCCACGCCTTCTGTAATCCTCCGCTAATAACCGCATTCAGCACCGTGCTTAAGGCCCCGCCCCCTTGGTTCTCAGCCAGTAGAAGAGCAGGTTCCAGACCGCGCGATGCTTTTGTCGCCCCTGAACTAGAGAACAGTGCATGCATGTATGTGCAGTAGCCTACAGATTAACGTTTGTATCAGTGTATCAGTGTATTTTTTTTACAGCTCAAATAGTAGTTTCTGAATGCATTAAATAATATAATATAATATAATATAATATAATATAATATAATATAATAATTTAACCTGTGCTTTTCTGTGCTGAGGTCAAAATGAAAACGATATTATACCCTAAAATATCATGCCATATCACCGACCCCTACTTATCACATTAGGGTACTACTACTTTTTTTTTAGCAACGCTGTTCTCATTTCCCATTATATATCTACTAGAGACAGATTATATCGGTCCAGTATCATTTATTTTACTACAGTTCTGGATATATGGAGATATTTTAAGTGCATTATTAGTATCATGACATTCTGGATCATTGACTTGTGTTAAAAATCTGATAAAATTCTTTTATTGTTTAATATTTCTGTGTTTGTTTGTATTGAAAGTAAGAGTATTGTTATTGCGAAAATACAATTAAATATCCTTATTATTTTAGGGCCATATTGCCCAGTGTATTCAATTTATGATGACAAATATAATAAAAAAAGCACATAAAATACATGAATCATTTATGGCCAGTGATGGGAATAACATCGTTGAAATAAACAGCGTCACTAACGCCTCTAACCTATAAAGTATTTCCTAAGTTCTGCTGGACCTATTTAGGCAATGCTACACCATTAAGAACCCCTGATGTGTAATACATTATTGGTGGTAATCTCTAGGCACCTTTCAATTTGATTTGATTATGATTCATAGCTCCGATGCAATTATAAAACGATTATCAATGCATCTTGATGCATCTTTTTCTTCTGTACAGGATTTCTTTTTTCTCATTGCATGAGCATGTCAAAAGAACGCTGTACTAGAACTGTGCTAGCGTCTTCAGATGTCTTGTTTTCTCCTGAAGTCTTCTCTTTACATTACTGAGATACTGATACACCTACCTCCCTGGAGAATGTTCTACTTTTGGTTGGATGTTGTGCAGGGTTTTACTTCACCCCCTTTTTGTTGGTTTTTGTGTCTCACTTAGACTTTCAGTCTAATGATGGTCTGTTTTACCAATGAGAGTACCTTTAACCACATGTTGTGGGTTCACAGTAGCTTCCAAATAAAAATGTCACACCTGGAATCAACTCAATACCTAGTTATACCTAATTAAGCGATGATGGATTAATAAAGGAATAGCCCATGAAATAGCATTTAAGATAATTTGTCCATTAATTTGTACCCTCTAAATTGAGGAGGCTTTGTAGAACTCCTTTATAGGATATTAGGATACTCATTAATTTTATTAATTAGTTTGCACTTGTGGTGCACTCAGTAATAGGCTTTTCCTGAACTGGAGCATGTGTTCAAACAGTGCAGTAAGATGTACAGGACAGGGAGACTCCATAGCTGAGAATTACTCACTGGTCTTGTTGATCTGCAGACCAACATCAAACAACACTGTAAGCATGGTGTTCTGCTCTCTATGTTCAGTACTCCAATATTTATTCATTGTACTGCAATCAAATACAATATGAAATAACTTCAGTGTAAAATTTTAAGGTGAACAATAAAAAGGACCAAGAAAATATTACACTCAGATGCTTCTGCTAAATGACTGTAACCTAATTCAGCAGGATGTTACTCCGTGGTTGCATCACAACTCAATAAAATACAGGTTTAAAATTCACCACAATATTATGTAGATGACTTTACAGAATATTCAACATTCAATTCAAAAACAATGAGTGTTTTCTTTTAATCACAAGCTTGGTCCACAAGGAATAGAATGGATGTACTGTAATGGACATTTATCAGTTTTTCTGCCATGGAAATGGACAGCGTGTTTTCACAAGCGTGTCAATCCTATCAGGCAGAGATTCCTCAGTTAAGCTTGAGTAATGCGTGTCTATTTCAGCATTTCACCTGCTGTTCCAGTCTGAGAATTAGGTCTGAGGTCTGGTGATTTCTGCTGGTCAGTCAAAATGTCTCGGTGCTCCATCATGTGTTATACCAGCCACACAGAGCCTACAGTTGTTATCCTGGAATGTGGGAGTGTCAGTGCTGTGTTCTGCTTGGACAAGATGAGCAGAGTTTATAGACTAAAATAGACGGGAACGATCCAAATGACTTAACTGGTCTGAAACTGTTTAGATGCTAAAGCAATTAAAGGTCAGGCTATTAATTCTGAAAGTTCTTATTTGATGAATAAATATAAATGTAAATTTTAAAATGTAAAGGTAAAGGTATATCATTATAAACTAAGTTTTTGGCTGTTCACACTGTCAGACACTAAAAAGCGAATTATTTTTTATTTATTAAGTCTAATATGTATTTTTTTCCTAATCATTATCTGTCTTAGTACACATGCATGCTGTTAAATGTTATATTCATTTTTGTAATTTTTTTTTATACTGCTTGACGTGTATTCCTTTAAAAGATCTACCATAATACTGCGTTTAGTTTAAGGTTTACTTTTTTTTTTTTAACAAACATATTTTTGTACTAAGATACTATTACTTTAATAAATCAACAGCACAAACATATTGCAAACATATGAGTTTATATTAGGTAATTTAGTTCCTTTTATTTTCTTTCAGTGTAAAAGAAGTCAGCTGTAAAACACATTTCTTTCTTTCTCTTTCTTCTTTAATGAATATCAGTGTAATAATCAACACAGATGTTGTGTCTCTATTTTGGTCCAGTTCTGGTGAAATTAAATAAGGATTTGTTAAAGATGCATAAAGTACAATAAAAAAAAGAACCAACAACCAGTTTCTCAAAACTTAAAACAAGATAGACATATTTAATAGTGACAATCTGAACAAATAAGAATTAAAAGGAATTAAAAACTTGTTTACAACATGAAATAAAATAAATTAAAATCCTATTTAAAACCCACAAAAGCTGGCTGTTACTTCATAACGTGAACAATGAAAACAGAAGTGGTGATTTATATTTTATCAGTGCACTAAAACACAGAGACACAACAGAAAATTAAAACTATATAAAAGGGTAAAATATGTCAGTGCTACACAAACAGAAACAGCTCCAGTGTTTTGGAATGCAGGTGCTGGGCGAGGTTTTTGATGCGACACAGGCGGACGTTTTGTGAATCTCCGGCTCCGTACACTCTGTAAATGTGATACTTATCCTTCTCTTTCAGTGCAAAGTCCAGCTCATTGGCTGACAAGTGGATGAAGTGCCGCTCCCGTTTCACTGTGGTCTTGACTTCCACAAACACCTCTCGTGTGCCGTTCTGGCCGTTTGCGAAGGTCAGCTTGAAGTCACAAGGTTGGCCGGTTTCACCACTTTGGTTGTACCAGACGACCTCACTGGGTCCGCTGCCGGTGTCTCTCCAGTGTGTGAGGAAAGAGTAGACCAGCTGCTCTCCCCATTTGCCGATATCAGTTGTGTCATCAAAGTCCTCCGCCAGCTGCAGGGATTGAGGCAGGCTGCAGTCCAGCACAAGGTCTTCCAGAACGGCTTCTGCGGTCAATGGTTTGGTCCACACCGCACTGTCCAGTGGAATGAGTGGACGCTGAGGACTGCCTCCCTGGAACTGGCTTGTGATTATCTCTGGAGCTTGAACTGGTTTGTGAACCCTAATCACATACAAACACACACATTTGGAAAAATCAAAGACTGCCTTCATATGCGGAACAAACTGCTAAATAATCAAAATAAAATTTATACATTTAGGAATCTCACTTAGAAAACAATCATTTTCTATATGGTTTATGTTAGACATTTGAATAGTTGTTGGTGGGGCTTAGAGTCACTGAGATTTAAGTCTGAGTATTAATAGTTAAGATATTTTATTAATAATAATAATAATAATAATAATAATAAAGTAAAATTCAGCAGGGGTGTTGCTATAGTATACTAAATGGTTCGTATGACATTGCTATGGTGTTGCTGGGTGGTTACTAATGAGTTGCATGGCAGTTGCCAAGTGTCTGCTATGGTATTGCAAGCTGGGTGTGTTGGTGTTCATATGTAGTTGCAATTGAATATCAAATGGTTGGTCTAGGGTTGTGTAGCCGTTGCTAAAGGTTTAATCAGTGGTCACAAGTGTAAAACTGTCAGATAGTTGGTAGCTGTAAGTGGCTGCTATGGAATTGCTAGGTGGTTTCTTTAATGTTGAGGATTGGTGCTTATTGGTTGGAAACATAACGTACGGCTGTGGAGGTTGTGATGTATGTGGTTCTTCAGTTGCTGGACTGCTCTCAGTTGTTATCTTGTCTGTGCTTAGGTTAGGCGTCTCAGCAGGAGTCGGGCTGGGCTCAGCAGGGGGTTCTTGGCGAATATCCTGGAGAGTCTGTGCTGGTCTTGATTCTGTGGGACCTGGATGATGTTATAGGGATAATACACATTACAGGCTGATTTGGTTCAGCAGAAAAAAAAAAGTTTAAAACACTACAAAACAATACAAAGAAACCCTGGGAAAAAAAAACGCTATATACATGTTTTACTGTCCAGTGTCGATATATAAAAATTTCTGTGGTGAGATATGCAGCAATTATCCAGCAGAATAATAATACTAATATAAATTGCACAATATAGTTATTACTTTAATCTGAATTATTAATCATCATATAATTTTGCCATTATTACTCTAATACTTAATCCAAGTTAATGGCTTTCCAGAAATTTGTAATAGCCTCTTAGTCTCACAAATTAGCAATACAAATCAATTTTATTTTTGGTCGGGTGGAACCACCACCACCACCTAATTCTGTCATTGATGATGTTCTTCTGTCACAGCGACTAACCTGAGTGAGGGGCGCAGCCACTTGCCCTGGGGACAGGAGCACTAGGAGCTCCTGATGGAGTGCTGTGTTGTTGGAACTCTCCCGTATTCCCCTGAGAGCTCACACTGGAGGGGGTCCTCTCTGCTCCAGAGCCCCGCTGAGCTGGAACCGCTGAGGAAGTTGGAGGTGCTGGAGGAGGCCACATCTTCATCACTGCATCCACAGCCTGACTTCCTGCTCCTACATGCACAAAACCAAACAGGAAAGACACGTAAAAGGTAATATATTGACTAGTTATATGACTTCTAATTGAATGGCTACTGTTAATTGTTCTGTTACAAACTAAAATGAAAGACATGAGACAATCTAAATTATTTTAACACATCTCACTTAGAAAGGGTCACTGAGATTTGTTTGAGTATTAATATTGAAGATATTATGTAAATATAATAAATAAAAGTGAAAATATTATCAAAATATTTTTGAATGCACATTTAAATAGAGCAATCTTAAGTATCTCATTTTTGTAAATATATATTTTTTTATGGGACACTGACAATATGACACTTTGATGCAATGCAAAGTAATCAGTATACAGCTTGTATAACTGGGTGAATTTGCTGTGCCCTCAAAATAACCCAACACACAATTTGATGAATATCCCACCTCTGTTCTTTCGCAGCATTTAGAAATACAGCGCTTTTAACAGATGCTACCATCAGGCTTAAAAATACTAGTAATGAAGGCATATCATAGCTATGTGTATACTTTGAGCTTATCAATGGTGTAAAAATAATGATTTCTTCGCAAAAGCGCTGTATTTCGGTATGCTGGTGGTGAATGGAGGTGGGCTATTTGAGTGTGTTAAATCTTGATATAGAGTATGATTTTTTTTTTTTGTCAGAGTCCATTTCACAGCAGAGTTCACCTTTAATGGCTAAATTACTGGTAACAAAAGTGAGTACACACCCCTATGTAAAAATGGCTAAATTGTGCCCAGTGTTTCTATTTTGTGTGGCCACTATTATTTTTCAGTTTTGCCATTTTCACTTAGGAGTGTACTTACATTTGTTGCAGGGGTGTAGACATTAATGGTTGTTTGTCGAGTTATTTTGGGGGCAGAGCAAATTTACAATGTTACAACTGTACATTATTACAAGTATTATATCTTCAGATTTGTCCTATAAAATTTACTAAAATATGAGGAGTGTACTTACTTTTGAGAGATAATAATAATAATAATAATAATAATAATAATAATGTCATCTTCTATAATGTCATCTGTATTAATAGACATTTTATGCATGGTCTACAACAACCCTGTACCTGTGCTGCTCCCTCCTGTTTTACCAAGCGATGCTCTGGGAGGCCAGCAGTGCAACTTATCATCTTCATCCTCCTCAGTCTTCTTCTCTACTTCCTGCACACTTGCAGCTCCAGATGCGAGGCTGGTGGGCACTGCCAAGAGAATCACCAGCCATCAACACAGCTTAATCATCAGCAACAGTGTAAGAGCCTGTCCTCATACTTACTCAGTGTTTAGCTAAATCTAATATTCTAATGTTGGGTTTCTCTGTGTGCAGTATGGATTGTGTATGTATGTATATGTGCAGTGTTATGGTAATAATTGCTGTTAGGGTTACATATATTACTGTCAATGTTAATGTGTGATCAATTCAGAAACTTTAAATATGCTGTTTTTTTTTTGTTACACAGAATATCACGTCACCACAACTGGCTGCTACTGCTTTCTGTAATTTTGTAAAAAAAAAAAAAAATTGTAGTATTTAGCTATGGAAACACTGCATGGTTTACTACTGACGAGTTCAGAAGGTAGGTTACCTTTTTAATTTATGATACATGTTTTTTTTATTTTTTATTATTATTTAAGCTACATTTCCTCCATTAAAATTCTTGATTATTTATGTCCCTCTCCCAAAGATACAAGGATACCGGCATAAAAATCATGAGACAGAAACAAGTATCAAGTCCAATGACCTTTGGCGTGTCTCTAGAAAGCTAAAACTACTGTACTGACCTGTCTCCAGCATTAAATGGGCATGGCATTTCTGTCAGACTCTGTCGGTCACAATTATTACCACCCACTGCGCTGTCCACTGTGTGTGGTAATTCATTTTATGATGTATTTACGGTATTTACCGGACACTGTGGATCAAGAAATGTTCATTTCTGTTCCATAAATCTGCACACTCTATCAGACCTGATAATTCAGGTCTCTTTGTCATGAGCTCTCTGGCCAGTCCTCAACCTCACTCACAAGACAAAACCTAAAAACTTTACGATCAGTTTACCAACTGCTGTCCCATGACTTTCTGCATTTTAGGTGTATTTCAGTGCTATATTTTGCAGCCCTAGTTGTTGTATGTATGGCTGTTGTTTAGCTAAAGCATGCATGTGCATAAAGCGTACAGGAGGGATGTTCCCCTTTGCTGTCTTGAAACTAAGGCAACAGCTGCGCTTTCATGCCAGCAAGCACAGCGATGAAACAAATCCCTATTAGCATATGTAGCCCGCGTGTCCACGTGCATGCATGAATGGAAGATGAAAAGGAGGGAAAATAACAGACCGCTGGAAAAGACTAGGAGAATTCTGGGATTAAAGCAGCAGTGCATGTCTGAATTGCAAATGTGTCACAGATGCGACTTCAAAACCATGAGAAACATCAAGAGAACATGCTTGAACCAGGCTTGAACTTACCAATGGGATCTGGCTTGAGCACCACTGGCGCAGGAACCTCCCACTGCTCTTCATCCTCAGGAAGCTCCTGAATGTCCTTTCTGTCCAGGAATCTTCTCAACCCAGCTTTATCCTGGATCAGACACAGACAAAACAGATTATTCATAAAAAATCTGAAAAAAAGGCAATGGCTCACACTGTCTCACTGTGTGCTTTTGTGTTATAAATGTTTTTGAGATTTGACTGAAGAGAAATCTGACAGCTCAACACTGTGCAACCGATTGCTGAAACAAAGGAACACACAGCCATGTAGCTTATCTCTTCCAGACATTTCCGTCTATGGTCCCCTGATGTGCTAATTAGAATGTCTTAAAGTGCGTCCGTTCAATCAGCACATCAGTTCCAGTTGCCAGGCGGCTGTGACAAATCCCCCAGAGACATGACCCACTAATGCAGAGCGCCTTTCTCATCTGTAGAGCCATGGCTGGGATGACTCACCTGTGTGCCGAGGAGCCAGGCACCCATCTCTGCCTCCTGCACATTAACTCGTGGCTTTAGGACCAGTAGTTAAGATTCTCAACATTATGGGTCCTCGTTATTACCTTTCTTAATAGCTGCCATGACCTTGTTTTATCATTAGTGACTCATCCAGCTGCACAATGAATAGGAAGTGGAGCCTAGATTCAGGCAGTGCAAATACTGACTTATATTATCAATAGCCGATGCTGATTAAGATGGGCCATCTATCTGTGTAACTGTGAATTGTTCCATATATCCATTTATTTACTTATATATAATATATACTCACAGGATAACACCTAATAATGTACACATTGTAAATGTAAACATGGGTGTTTACATATTGCTATTCCATGACACACAGATGCAAGTGTCCCCAATACATCATGGGATAGCAGTATGTAAATGTTTGTGAGGTGTTCTCCTGTAAGTATGTACTATAGAAATAAAAAAATGCCAGGATATCAAAGAGGGTAGTATTAACAGTCTAACAGTTCCATCTGTGACATTAGAGTACGAATGCAGATGATTAATGTCTGTCGTGTTTCATAGATTTTAAAACACACCTTTTACTTTTCAGGTGTTGCAACAATGTTTTCAGAGAACATTTCTTATTTTAGTGCTGAGAGTGACAATGTAAATAGAATTTTTAAAGGATTTAATTGGGTGTACTTACACCAATGCTTGTAACAAGGCCTTCAACAAAGTGCTCCAGCTCCTTTGCCAAGTTTTTTTCAGATGTGAACAGTTTCACCAGCTCTCTGCAATCAGACAAATGCAGCCACTCATAAGAGAATTATTAATTTAAGTTATATTACAGTGTTTACTGTAATGTCCAGATTTTCTTCTGAAGTAAATGTATGACTATTTAGTCAATTTATGATTATAATACAATAGCACTGCTGACGTAACTGTGATACTAAAATTACACTGATGGGGTAAATGATACTGTATTTTGTTTATATATGAATAAAACTCCACTGCTAAGTTTAGTGTGCTTTGTTGGTTTGTCTGCCGAGATATGTTACATGTTGCATAAATAGATAAACAGTAGTTTTTTAATTGAATTGTGATTTTTTTTTTTTTTAAAGCAAGAGAAATTTTGTATGGTTTTGGGCAAAATGTTACATTTTAGTGCATCCCTAGTTTCTAGTGTTAAACAAAAAGAAAAAAAGAAGAGAGTGCGAGCAGATGCTGTACCTGCCGATGTCCAGTTTGGGTAGCTGATGGTCCTTCTGAATATATAACTCCTTCCTGTCTTTCAGCAAGCATATGATGTCCTCGCTCTCTAAAATAGGCTGCTCGTCTGGCTGCTCCAGACGGTAATAAATGTAGAGTTTTCCAACCTACAATAAAACACAATCCATTTTATTCAGTCCTCCAGGTAAAGTGCATGATGCAAGAGTGAGCAATGACTCAGCAGCCTCTGGAACTAAGCCAAGAATGGCAAACGTCTAGATATTGATGGAGCAGAAGGACAAAGCACACCTACCTGACCAAAACTCAGTGACTGGATCTCCTGGGCAATGCCATTCTCTTTCAAGTCTTCATATATTTCTCCCAGCTCCTCGTGGTGGTAGATGAACCTCTGAATATATGGGATAAGGTCGTGGACGAGAGCCTGCATGACTGGGCACGGCCTGTAGTTTTCAGTCTGAGCTTCAGTGGTCACACAATGGGAAAGTTTCCTTATCCCACAGATCTCCAGAAACAGCTCTCGGTCTCGCTCACTGAAAGCTGGCTTCTCCTCGTGCAGCTTACCTGAGAAATACATACAATTCAATTCAAATTTATTGATATAATGCTTTTCATAACAGATATTGTCACAAAGCTACTTTACACTTTACAAAGATCTGTGTCTGAGCTCTTTTGAGCAGGTTGAATGTAACAGTAGCACTGAACACCCTTGGATCTAAACACATTTTTTATTTGTACCCCTACATCCTTTACGTCCCTACATAACCTTTATTTGCATAGGTTAAAATCCTTCCCCTAGTGCACTGTGGGTCACCCTGCCAGTCTGTTGTAATAGCAGAGAAACGGTAAGTGCTGCCCGATTTGAGGTGGAAGAGGGAAAATAGCAATCAATAAACACTAATAATGAAATGAGCCTCTAAAAGATCTGCACAAAATAGAGGTAGGGCTAAGTGTAAAATGGGTTTGGGCCTTGGTGTCTCTTTTTAAGGTACCAAAAAAAAAGCCAATATATGTTACAATAACTGGACAAAAAGCTGTCATGTTGCTTCAGCATCGACCCTTGGTTTCCCATTAAATTGAATATAAAAGACTAATGCTTATACCAATAAGAGCTGTCAGATCAGAAAACAACCACAGCATGGAATAAACCTTCAAGTCTATTGCTGCTATTTAGCCTAAATCTCAAATGGATTACTACTGCCTAGATAGTGCACTACATAGCTCATGATAATAGGGGCTTCTGTATCTTCCTGCAAGATCTTGCAAGACTTCAAAGGACTTGTGGGCCTCTTCACAATATCTCAAAATGTCAGTGCAATGCAAATAAATAATAATGTATTTAAAAAGTATAATAGTAACTGAATAATTTACATACAGGTAAACAGCTAAATAATCAATGAGAAAGTAAGAAACGTATTCTAAATATCACGTGAACAACATATGGATTGTAAATTATTACACAATAATGTGCACTATTTGTTAGAGAAATGGATTTGTAGATAATATAGTTAATCATCTTTTGTATAGGTAGGTGTATGTTTATAGACGGTATTTCTATTTTACTGTGCTGTCTGTAGCAAAGCACAGCACTACTAAAATTAAGGTTCTATATTAACATATATATTTAATTTCTTGTTTTGTGTTTATTAAAAATACACAGACTGCTTAACAACAAAATTAAAGTGACCTGATGTCCACTATAATTTAATTTTGTCTAATTTTTAATCTAATTTTTGAAGAAAATTGACTGCAGGTGGGCTGAACTAAAATGTATACTCTGCAGGTAGGAGCAGGACATATGCTGTATGATTAAAAAAAAAATAAGTCCTGAACAAACCTTTAATTCCAATCTGTGGAACATCTATTGCAATATTTGGGTGCTAAAGTTCACATTAAGTCATTTTTTAAGCTTTACCTCTTGGTCCAGCTGGTTTAAGCTTGTTTTTGGATTGAATGTTTGCTGTTTTCCTCTGTGCCGAGGGCAGGTTGAGTAGACAAACATCACTGTGAGATTTGAAGATCTTCTCCAGGCTCGGATCATCTGATATCATGGGCTTGCGTGCCAGCGTGACCCAGACCTGGGTTTTGGTAGGGAACACCCGCTTGTAAGACACCATTTCTGTCAGAAATTGCAGGAGACAAAAAAATGAGTGTCTGTCTAAAAAACCTCATCTTTATGTGCCTGTATATTTTTGCACATGCTCATAAGAGCTGTGCAGTGCTGTGACAAGTATTTGCCTTTTTACAATGAGTTCTGTTTTTGTGTATTAGTAAAATTTTCAGGTTTCTGATCATCCAACTAACTTTATTTTAAGATAAAGAAAGACAACCCAAGTAAATAAACTGTAGCTTTTCAATTTTTAAAAAGATAAAAATGTATTTAATACCAATCCTGTCATCCATGGAAAAAAAAAAAACCCTCAGCCATTAAATCAGCGTGCATCATGTGTGTGTTGCCTAAAGCGTGTACCCATAATACAGATGTAGCATCAAGAAATTAAACAGAAACATCTGAGTATATTCCTTTAAATTTGACTTAAAAAACACAGTCATACAGAGAGAGTTCAGATAAAAACAGCAGTTAATAAATAGCATCATCATAAACTCACCTTTCAAAGACCTGCAGTAATGCCTGTCTAATTCAATGTCTTGGTCTTGCTCTCCAGGCATATTTATTTTACATTTTTCAGCTTTTGTAAAAAGAAGCAAAACACAAGATGTCAAAACAATTCTTTTCAGGAAATCAATACTCATGGACGGCTGTATTTTTAGGGAGATACTGCAGGCAACACTCACCCAGTCGGGCAAAAAGAATGGAGATATCCTGAAGAACCTCTCCTGTAGGAATCGGTGATGACTCACAGATAACATCCAGGAGGTCCACATACTGCCTCATAGATGGACTGCGCTCAACATTCAGAGACTAGAGGAAGAGGAACAAGACCAGTAAAACAAATCAGTTCCATTTTTTTTCCTAATAATAATGATTTCATTCCATGTTTATTTCTCTACTACCAATGATTCCATTAATAAAACAGATTGAACAGTACATGTTCTAATCTAAAGACTTACCATGAACAGTTCTTTCATGTTCTGTAGTGGGTGATAAAATGGAGACAGAACTATTGGCTCTCGGACTCCGCTCTCCGGCCTGCGGATCAACTCTTTATATCTGACAAACATGCCTGTAGGATCGCTCCAGCACACGTCCTTTAAATGATAGAAGTGTCCAGAACAACACTCGTCCTTCCTGTAGGTGTTAAAAATAAAAGGCAGTAATGTTTCATTTCTTTAATTATATATTTTTACGATACATTATTTTCTCATTTCTTTTAAGTGTATATATATTTATACTTTTAAGAATATTTTAAAAATATAAAATATCAAAAAAATATTTTAAGAATATTTTAATTTTATTGTTATTATACTATATTATTATCTACTGTTATTAAATTATCCTTTGTCTCAATTTTTACTCATCAATTTTATTGTAAAGCATGTTAAGCTGCATTCTGTGCATGAAAGGTGCTCTATAAAACATTTATATGTGAAATTATTTAGAACAAATAGATTTAACAAAGTTTCTTCTGCAGTAGAGAATCAATAAAGCATTTTTTATTTGTGTGCTCCTGGGTGATTCTGGCAGGACGCATTTAGAACATATGATTCCCTGAGCTGGGTTTGAACGTGACCCTGCTGCCTAGACAGTGAAAACTTTACTTTACAACAGTCAGTCACCTTTAGTAGTGAAATGAGGGAGGCTAAAAGCTCAGCGATATGTACAAGACATTCAGCGGCAGCACGTGTTGCCTCTCATGACAGAGCTGTATAATAATAAATAAAGTGTGAAGGATCTACAGGCCCAGCTGCAACATATGTGGGCAAATGTGCTGCAGGACCCCTTTCCAAACTTTTGTTTAGTGTTTAGTTTTCCCCAGTACACCTATCCTCAGCATTCTAATCGCTTCCATGTATCATCATTACACTCAGTTTTTTAAAATAAATGTTTAACAGAAAATGATAAAACAATCTATATACTGGGAAATGTGATGAAATCTTTAATTTAGTTAAACCAAAAGTCTAACTGCAAGCATGCATTGTGCTGGCTGTTTTATTTTTGAGACTTTAAAGTTTACTGCTCACTCCATGTTTTGGTCTGAGGGGTGGGCTGAGTGCAGTCCTGACCTCTCCTTAAACTGTAAAAGCAGTCAAGAACCACCACCTGAGTCCACCAGCAGTGCCTACAGTGTACTTAAAAAAATAGGAATAAGAAGAAGAGAAAGAGAGTGAGACTTACCTGTCGTACTCGATGAAGACAGCGGGCGAGTGCTGGAAGAGCTCTTTGAGCTGTGCGGAGGAGCACTCGGCCTGCAGGTAACAGTAAACATAGTAGATGTGCTGGACGGTCGTGCTGAAGTCCGCCCCCTCGGCCTCACCAGTCTCCTTCTCCTCAGTCGCCTTTGTGCACCAGAGCTTCAGATAGCCCACCATTTCTTCCACCTTCACACTGTGCCTCATCCCTGCACACACACCAGGAGATAGGGATTGAATTCATCGCTTTCATAACAGTAAAGACACTCTGACCTTAAAACCAATGCTTACATGTGTTACAATATAAGCAAGTAGACATAAGGGATTCTGAATTTACAGCAGGGTTGTACATTTTATCATTGCATGAAGGGGATTATAGCAAAAAATAAATAAAACAATTCATGCAACATGCAACCGTGCACTTCATTTACTACAGCAGCTTTACTATTCAAAAACTTGTCAACAGGCTCACTGGCACCACCTGCTTACCCACAGCTCTGGAGAATTCGCTAGGAGCCAAATCGATGTAATGAACGTGAGCTCCCAGAAGTCTGTGCACCTCAGCAGAAAAGAGGTACACTGTGTTAGGGCACAAGTAGGTCACGGTGCGTCCTCCCTCCAGCACAGGTCTGAACGCAGGCACCCAGGCCAGCTGGGTCAGGGAGTGATGGAACGAGGACCTGGTGTCTCTCAAAGGTCTGCTCTCACCGTCCAACACCTGAGCGCTGAGATACTGAGAATATTTCTCCCTGAAAAACAGACAGATCATGATTCATGCATCACAGTGGAGCCAATAGTAATCCAGTATACTGCATGAAGCTGTACTAAACGTGAATCATTATACTACTAAGCTATCACCACATTACAATTTTTTTTTGTTTGTTTTTTGCGTAAATAATTTTACCCCTAGGATAATGACCTATGTGACTTATGCAGCTACCTTTACTGAACTAATTTCCACAATTTAGAGCTTGTCCCCAGGCTATAGGCTATAAACATTGTGTAGTTATTTAGTTTTATTACTAAGTCTGCATTTTTGGTCTGAATTTTAGTCAGTAAAATAGCTAAATCCATATATAAATAAATCCATAAAGCTATCTAGAATCATTAGACAGATTGTTGCTGTTAAAATGTTAAAAATGTTTTCTGTGTTTTGAAGTAATATTTTTAAAAGAATGAATCAGGATTATGTCTGGTTGGTTCTTCTGCTCAACTGTATGATAAACTATTCTCTTGAATATAATTATTTTTATAGCTCAGTTAATATAAATCCTGTAAATAAAATAATTTGTAAGTATTTACAGTTGTGGTCAGAAGTGTTTAGGCTACATTCACACAACAGGCAAAAAATAAAAATCCAAGCATTTTTGTCATATGTGACATAATTGCAAAAAACACTGAATTTCACATTTCACATCAGTTCCAGTTTGGGTCTTTTATGTTACACCAACTAAGACTTACATCCATCATAAATGAGTACAGCGAAGAAAGAAAAATACAATAACAATAAGTGGCTGATACTTCTAAATGTATTATTGCTTGCATCCAGACAAGCAGGTCACATTAAGTATTGCTCTTTTGTGCATGTGCGTCAGTTTATGAGCGTGGACTGTTTTGATGAATGTCAGATACATAGTAGCTCACATCACATTAAAAAGATAGTGTGAACAGCCTGAAATAAACATCAGATTTGGTGAAAAAAAAAAATAGATTTGGGTCACAACTGTTGTGTAAATTTTGCCTCAAAGACGGGTTTGAATCTGCCTTTTCACTTCATCTTTTCCTCCCATTTGGCTTGTGTACAAATGTGGTATGAATCACGATTTTCCCAAATTTTAACAGCAAAATGTTTTTTTAAAGGCTTTAACACTATGGGCACTTTAACATGTTTAATGAAGATTTATGGAGCATAAACAGTGTGTGTGTATGTGCTGTGCTGTGTGTGTGTGTCCTGGTCTGACTGGCTGATGAGTCATATGCTACAGCAGGGACAGGCTGAGGGGGGTGAAGTGCTCGCTGAGAGCGATGCTAAAATGCACATTTCATGAGGTCATCAGGAGCCTGCAAAAGTTGCCACTACAGTGAATTCTAGAATCAGCTTTGCTGCTGGTGGTTAAAGCAGCAGTCCTTTTTCTTTTAAACTGAAAGCAGTAGTATTCCTGAGTGTGGAGAGGACAACATATGCTAATAAAATAAATGGCATCAACATGCTTCTGCTACCATCCCTGCAAAGTCTGTTATATATTTAATCTAAAAACATATAGTGTGCTCTGGTAGGTTTTTCCAGGAGTTGTTTAGGCTATGACGGCTTTTGATGGTTACTGAAAAAGTGTGGTACTTCCAATGACGCTGATACAGGAGCTAGTGGCGAACATAGAGACATCAGAACGGCAAATGTTTACTTGCTCATTGTTAAACCAAAGAACCACAGAATTAGAACTGAAGTGAGGTGGAAATATAAAGCTAAAAAAAAAAAAACTCAGCTCACTGAAGTCACTAAATCATTTTAAACTTTCAGACAGCCTGTTTTTATTTTATTTTTATTCTCTTAGTTTTTTTATTTTCTTTTAATTTCTTTGTGCAATTACACATTCTGACACACTTACAGACTGTCACTTTACGAAAGGCCATTAATAAGAACTACAGAACTGCACGCAGGAGACCACACAGTTCAATGAACTCTCAGAAACTAAAGCTCAGGCTCAACACAGCTGTGTTCTCACAGCTGCAATGTGTTGCTGCATTTGTTACGTCTTTCTTAAGGGTCAGCACTTTCCGAGAATAGGAGCCGAGTCTACTCCTGTTTCACTTCTATCACAATACAGAGCAGCTGAGAGCAAGGCAACAACGAGGAAAGGACATTAAATAGATTGCACAAATCCACAATGAGCTTCACACTGATTTCCAGCCTGAAAGTAACCCAGTAACAGCGCAGAGCAATAGTTCTCTTCAATCTAAGCTTATGAGATCAGAGGGGATAATACACTGACAATGGCCCCATTACTATCCAGCCAACTGTTTAACACGGTTCTTTGGAAGGGAGGGAGACTCTTAGCCACCAGCAGGGGGATGGAGGACATTTCAGCAGTTATCTACACAACTAGGCCAGTAGTGTGAGAAATGTGGACTGGAGAATCAGAGTAGATACAGGACGCAATCAACAGATTGCCCAGAACACAAATGGATTTGCTTCACAATGAGCCACAGTTTGTGTGGATTAGGGGAAAGCTAGCAGGCAGACAGCAGTGCTGGTGTATCTGTTCTTAGATTGGAGCTATAAGGACTCAAAATGTGAGCGCAAAACATGGTGTACTTTTATGTCAGTTTTTTTTTTTACTATAATAATTGTGTCTGTTGAAATCATGTATTCACAGTACAGATATGGGCAAAATACAAAACTTTAATACCATATAGAAAGAAAATCAATAGAGCTTACAGATTTTACAGTAAGCTTGTTGTTCCTGTATTTTGACAAACCAATATTTCATACAAACCTAAATAAACAGTTTTACACAAAGAAAAAAACTTTTAAATACTGAAAATAGGGTCCAACCAGTGTCACTATATTTCCTCTTGCCAATTCAAACAGTATAATCTCCACTAGGTAAAAACAATAAAAAACATCCCTGCTAAATATCATCCCCCACAGAGCCATAAATAATACCAGTGTTTTTGCTTAGTTGAGTCTGTCATAATAGCATAATAGCATAAAAGTTGCGTATGTGTAATGTAGAAACTGTAAAATGCCATCTTTAAAAACAAGTGTATTTACTGTCTGTAGCTATTTAAAAAACTTTTTATGTGATGACTTATGACACTTGAAGACACTTTTTTTAGCTTAACATTTTTTAAAACCTTGTAAGATTTGTAAAGATCTGCAGACACTCTGTGTGCAGTGGGTAGATAGAATACAGCTTTACCTACATGTCATGTGATTGGCTCAGTGAAAATAATAGAACTGTAGATACTGTACTGTATACTGTATTAAGGTGAAAAAGTGTGTTTGACAGGGTGATGATGCGTAGGAACATACAGTGTACAGTGAGAGTGGTGTGTGTGTGTGTGTGTGATGTGTGTGTGAGGCGTGAGTGTGTTACCCCGTGTCCCAGTTGTGCTCCAGCAGGCTGATCAGAGCTTGTCTCTGTTGGAGTTTGATGTGGGTGGGGAGCTGATCTGCTGTGAGCAGGGAGTGGAACTCCTCACAGTGCTGATCCTGAATAACATACACTCCGTCTGCAGGCTTAGCCCACAGCTTGCCTTCTGTGGCCCACGGGCTGGACGCCTTAAAGAGAGACAGGGAGGGAGAGAGAGAGATTAAGACAGAAATAAGTGAAATACAGTACTGAGCAAAAAACAAGACTTCTTGATGAGAGCCAGTTTCATCATTATAATGTTTTTGATGGTCATTAAGCTTAGTTGAGTAGTTCTTTCCATAATATGCATTAGAACATTATTCAAATAGAGCTATTCACTGTATACCACTGTATACCTCTTCACAACTTTACAACTGATGCTCTCAAACACATTAAGAGACAAGGAATCCAAGTAATTAACTCTTGACAAGTTCAGCACAGCTGTTAACTGAAAGCTATTCCTCATAAATCTGACTGAGAAATGACAAGAAGTGTGAAGCTGTCATCTAAGCAAGAGGTGCTACTCTGAAGAATCTAAAATATAAAACATATTCTGGTTTGTTTAACACTTTTTTGTTTACCACATTATTCCTTGTTTTCTTCATAGTTTGGATGACTGTAATATTAATCTATCAACAATAGGGCTGCAACGATTAGTCGATATAATCGACAATGTTAATTATTTTAATTTATCTACTACAAATGTAATCTGTCAACTAATCATTAATTTGTAACACAAAGTGCTGGGGACAGAAATGCAACAAGAGATAAATGAGTGGAAATGGCTCACTTACACAGTTTACACTCAACTTTACTTAACGTTTGTGTCTCCAAAAGTGCCCAAACTCAGCAGATTACATATTTAATCACAAAATATCAGTACTTTCCACGTTTAAACAACATCTTTTTTATTTAAATGCCTTTTAAATCTCATGTTCAGCTGTTTCTGACGTTTTTACAGATGGAGGACATGGCAGAAATAATCGCTGACTAATCAACAAAATAACCATCAGATTATTCAACTGCCAAATTAATCATTAGTTGCAGCCCTAATCTACAATGCAGACAATTTTTAAATAATGGGAAAAAAAATCACATAATGTAAGCTGTGTCCAAACTAAATATATATATATATATATTTATATTTTTCAACAACTCCAAGATCACTGCTTTAACTGTGTGCAGTTACAACATATCACCTTTAAGAATATAAAAAAATATATATTAGCAACTCTTTTAGACTGCAGCTCCAGTTAAAAGCAGCAGTGTTGTCATGGCTGTGGGATAAAGCAGGGTAGTATATCGGTAGCAGAGGGATTAAGGTGGTTAAGCAGTCTTAAATCCAGCTAGCGCACTGCATGAGCTCCTCACTGCAAGCTGCGGTTACACTCTGAGTCGCATGAGGAAGAGTGCAGGATACAGCCGCAGCACTCCGAGCTCCACAGCTCTTCCAACAGGATGAACAGCCTGATAAACACACCACGGAAATGTGGGTCAAACCCACAAGTGCTACAAATCCAGCATACCTTCAAAGACCATCATTTCCTCCATCATGTCTACTCCTCTATACTCTCCCCCATATAAACCCATGTAACTGAATATAAACCCAACTGCTGGGTTTACAACACTAGGCCATTCATTTGGGAGCACAGTGAAAGAACGAGCTGTACGCAGTGGGCAGTAATGACCGGATTATGTGACTGGCCATTGTCTGACACAGTTAATACTGTATTTGAGCTGCTGAAATTTTGGCACTGCTGTCTCGGTTTAACTGGTCACTGGTGTGACTCAGAACTGCTGTCCTTTCATTTGGTTTACTTTGGGGAAAAATGATTCATGATCATGACAGTACTAATGTAAATGTCATTCGTTCCTTACATATCTGCAGAAACGGGGTGTTTTGATACATTATTATAATAAGAAGCACAGAAAATCTGCTGAAAGAATATGAATAATATGGATGCAAATGCAATTTATTACGCAACCAAATACAAAATTATGCCATTACATACAAACAACTTTTATGGATGTGATTCTTGAAACTGATGTTTATTATAAGAACCTAAAGCATCAGGCACATTTTGCCCATGTTGTGCATGAAACTGGAATCAATGTATTCACAATGAAAATAACAAATTTCAGTATGTGTGTGTATGTATTTAGAGACCATATAAAATGAGTAATGATAAATTTTGCACCAGATGTGGCATAAAGTTATTTAAAAGCAGAGTGTAAGACTGGTGGAGGAGAACATGCCAAGATGCATGGAAACTATGATTAAAAACCAGGGTTATTCCACCAAAAAAGTATTTCTGAACTCTCTAAACTTTATGAATATGAACTTTGTTTTCTTTGCATTATTTGAGGTCTGAAAGCTCTGCATCCTTTTTGTTATTTCAGACATTTCTAATTTTCTGCAAATAAATGCTCTAGATCACAATATTTTTATTTTGGAACTTGGGAGAAATGTTGTCTGTAGTTATAATAAAACATTGTTCATTTGCTCAAATATATACCTATAAATAGAAACATCAGAGATTTAGAAACTGAAGTGGTGAGCTGTAAACTGTGTGGCTCTACTGTCTAATCGCTGGACTTATTGTTGGGAGATTGTGGGTTTGATAGCTGCTGATGCCAGAGAAAATTGCAGAAGGTCCAAGTCCTGAAGATCACAGTGTACCTCACTATCTTCAGATGAGCAGGACGACCTGCCCTTTTTCCCCAAACCAAAATTTCTTCTCAGAGCTCCACAGTGTCAAGGCCAAAGTGAATGCCGGCATGCTTCATTAGACTTTGGCCCATTCAGAATTTAGACTGACACTTTACGACCTGCCTGACCAGCCTTCCCCCCCCCCACACACACACACACAACCTCACACACACACAGCTGAGTTACAGCATTTCCTTACCAGTTCTGCAACAGTGAAGGTGTGCTTCTCTTTCCTGAAGATAAGCAAGTCCCTCACCCCCAACTCACTGAACATTTCCCTCCAACCAGACACATCTCCATCATCCCGGAGGTAGCATGGGTCCAGCAGCACCCAGTCCACACCTAAAAAGACAAAAATATTATACCTTGTGCAAATATATAAACCTTAGTGGCTTTAAAGGAGAAGGAAAAAACATTTTTTTTTTTTTTTTTGTGGAAGTCGATCTAAAAATGTCATTTTGCCGCATTTCTTTAATCGATTCAATATGACAGTTTAATATAACTTAAAGAACAACTGGCAGATTTGAATTATGTCAATGTCAAATTCAGTTACGCAAAAATACAGATACAAGGTTTTTGAATGACAGCAACAAAATGCTTTTGACATGGTGTGTTGTGTGAATAATGTAACAGTAATACAGTTTTTTTCATTTTGTCCTCCAGAAGAGATGAAAATGCAGTGTGTCAGCTATAACTTGTAACAGCTATAAGACCTTCCCAACTGGCTTTAGGTTTCCAAGTTGTGGAGTTCACATCTGGGGTGTGTTTCCCCACAACAATTTATCTTAACATTTAACGAACGCCAGTTTAAGGAGCCATATACTGTAAATAGTCCTTTATTCTTGGCTCCATCTCTGCATTACATTTGAATTTGTGGTGTGTGGAATACCAGGAACACACTAATAAAAGCTGCCAGATTAGCTCAATTAAAAATAGTAGATTATATTTTTGTTGCTACTGGATGAGGTGTACACAATGCAATTCTATTGAGCTCAAATACAGACATAATACACAAGTATTTGAATCTGAATCTTAAGTTATTTTGAAATTGGATGTTGTATGTAACAGCTAATTTCACGTCCTTAAAAGTTTAAAACGTGAAATTATTAAAATTCAAAAAGGACACAATTACATATTTCAAGTTAATTAAAAGTTAGATATATTTTATTTAAATATACAAAATGCAGATTTAAATACTTATTTCAGCTTTAAGCTCTATACTGTTGCCGTAAAAGGTTATTAAGTCATTTAATTGTTATGTGTTATTAGTTTCTTAGGTTTGGAGAAACATAAGAACAATTTTAACCAATTTGAATCCAATCCAATTAATCACATTTTTGGCCAGAGTAAATTACACAGTTACTGTTGCTTCTTGCACACTGTGCTGTTTTATATGAAGAAAGGCGACATTAAAGATGGAAAAATGGAGGAATTGTACAATTGTAGTGTCTGAAATGTGGACCAGCACCAGGCAGGTCGTGCGCGAGTGCGCTAGGTCATGCATGCTAACACATTTTCCATCCCACATTCACGAGCAGAGCTTATATAACTCTATAAATTCTCCCCACAATTTCACGCCTTGCTTAAGCGCCTATAAGGATAAAGACCACATTCTATTGGAGGCTCTGGTCCCTCTTACATCCAGGCCTGGCAACAAGACCCACAGTAATCAATTATGTGGGACAGGGCGAACGCGGACTGAGCATAAAGGGCAGAAGCACTGCTTACTCATTCCTGATTTGCCCTGGGCTCAAGAGCTGCTGCTATTTCAGACTGGAGGTTCTCTGGGTAAAGACTGAGCCCTGGTTCTTCTGAAAAGCTCTTTCTGTGTTTATTTTCTCTCAGAGTGCAGACCCACCCACATTATAGTCAGACATATCTAAAAGAGCTTCGTCCAGAGACCAGTAACACGCAACAGCAAGGGGAGAGGTGAACAGTGAATCAGAGAGAGGGGCTATTTATGCTGCTATTTTTGATGATGGTTGAGGATATATTGTCAGACAGTTCTGTAATAAAGAGGACCACGTGCGTTTGGATTAAAAAGAGTGTGCGGTGTTTACCCGGCAGCTTGGTGGGCAGGTCGATGTTGCCGTACTCTTTAGAGAACTGGACTTTGCTCTCAGCAGGGCAGAGGAAGCCCTTGTTAGTCCAGACAGGGATGTCTGCCCTCAGTGCCCTGTAGTCCTGGTTCTGAGAGTGCTGTTTAATAAACACCAGGTAGCTGACAGTGATGTCCTTTGACTTTTCCTGTGAAGGGAGAGAATTGTGCCGCAGGAATTTAGATAGCTGTAAGGTCAGATGATTTTAAATGTTCTCTACTTAGGCAGCACAACTGTATCCATACATACTGAAGCTGAACAAACTTTAAACTCTGTATAATATAGGTTTAATTTTATGTTATTAGTATTAAAAGTGCACAAGCAAAGAAAAAATGTTATCATGTCACGGTTATGTAAGTAATGAGAATAACAAGGATGAGTTAAAAAATGGGCCAATCCCAAAACTTAAAAACTCTTACATAACAGTCCTGATTCATGATATGCACACCCCCACCATAATTTTAATAGGGTGACACAATTTCAACATTGCAGTATAAACTAATCAGATTGGTTATGCTAACTGAACTCAAATAGGCAAAAAGGGATTGTAACATTTCAGAAAGTTTAAAGCCTACCATTTACTTATCTGTGTGCCCTGTTTTTGCTACCCTTCTTCTATGAAAAAAAATTAAACTTTAAAATGACAAGCAGGTCGTCCTGCTGAGATTTTTTAGTGATGTTAATGTTAACATGTGGGGTTAATTCGGAAATTTTAACATGCTTTTGTTTTTTATGCAGATTACTAATCAATCACCAAGTTTGCTCATTTTACAGAACAGAGGTGTTCATTTCCTCTATGTACGCTCCCAATTATTTTTAATTAGTTTAACACTGGCACCTTCTAATATAAATATAATATTATAAAATAATAATATTTTATAATATTTACAATCTAACAATAATTATTTTATTTACATTCAGATAACCATGATTAAAAGCTTAATCTTAAGAAGAAGAAAAGGTGTGACTAATCATAACTAAGCACAGAATATAATATGTATAATGGCCTGTTCAACCGAAGCAGTTGAATCTTAGATCTGCATCAGATCTAATGCAGGGTAGCCAGATACCTCAGAATAGAGGTCATTTAAAAATACATTAAATACATAAATCAAGATATGGGTATTAAGACAATTAGAAACAAAAACAGCTTTCAAAGAAAAAGAGAGTGGTTGAGAAATAGTCATATTAATATATATTTTTGGGTCCACACAACGGCCATAAGTCGACCTCAAAGAAAGAAAATGTATACAGTACAAAGAAATTTGGTTTTGAGACATGCAAACTGCCTGTTTTTAAAAGGATTTATCATAGAGTTCAAATTTAGTGTGAATATTCTTAGTACCATAATGATACTGAGTAACATTACATTACATTACATTTGGCAGACGCTTTTGTCCAAAGCGACTTACAATAACAACTATGAAATTTTCAATGGTTGTTTATGTAGTTTTAAAAGTTATACATTAAACTATGTATTTATTAAGGCTACATAGTTAGACTGTTAATCAGTAGAGTAGCACTGTTTTCTGTTGTTCTGACCTTCCAGGCTGTGCTCTTCAGAATGGGGTAGATGTGCTGTTGCAGCACCTCCTGTGGCTCCAGGTCGTGCACCTGTAGTCTGCGGAGCAGCTCGTGCACCTGAGAGTTCCCCAGCTCATTCAGACAAGACAACAGGCACGGCTCCACGATGTTCAGGTCCTTATACAGAGCCCTCAGACCTGCAGCAGGGCAGAGAACAGGGGATGTGAGCGTTTATGAGGGTCAGAGGCGAGTCCAACTCTCTTTAAGTTTTGCTTGAAATGTTTCCATATTTTCACTGTTGTAACAAAACTGTGCAGAAAAAGAAATAATTGGGCCAACGCAAGATTAGTGTTTTATTTTTATACACAGTAAGCAAATGTAGGTTTGGAAAAACAAGACTGCAGAATTGTATGAATAAAACAGCTTTCAGAATATTGAGCACCGAGGTGGACTGATCATGCTTTGGTCTTTTGGAGCATGTGTTATTATTAACACATATTACTGTTACTGAGAAACACATATTCAATTAAACACCAGCAAATCTTGGTAGCAAACCTCACACTGTCTATATAAGGACAGACACTTTTAGATAAAAGGCAATTACAAGGTTTAATAGAGTGATGTTAGTGTTGTTAACCAATGTTACCAAAGCAACCAGAACAGATAAGGACAAATCAGAGACGTCACCAGATCAGTGCTAGGGTCAAAAAAAAAAAAAAAAACAACAACTTGGCAACAGCCAAACCAAACCGCAGAAACCTGAACAGTCTAAGATCAATAACCAGTCAGAAACAAACAATGAGTAAACACTCAGTATGCAACAGAAAAAGTTTGCAATACTTCACAAAGAACCCAAAAAAGATACTAACAAAAGTACATACAGCTCTGGAAAAAAAATAAAAGACCACTTAAAAATGATGAGTTTCTTTAATTTTACCAAACTGAAAACCTCTGGAATATAATCAAGAGGAAGATGGATGATCACAACCATAAAACCAAGCTGAACTGCTTGAATTTTTGCACCAGGAGTGGCATAAAGTTATCCAAAAGCAGTGTGTAAGACTGGTGGAGGAGAACATGCCAAGATGCATGAAAACTGTGATTAAAAACCAGGGTTATTCCACCAAATATTGATTTCTGAACTCTTAAAACTTTAAGAATATGAAATTGTTTTCTTTGCATTATTTGAGGTCTGAAAGTTCTGCATCTTTATTTATATCAGCTTTTTCTCATTTTCTGCAAATAAATGCTCTAAATTACTATTTTTATTTGGAATTTGGGAGAAATGTCTGTAGTTTATAGAATAAAACAACAATGTTCATTTTACTCCAAAATATACCTATAAAATAGCAAAATCAAAGAAACTAATTCAGAAACTAAAGTGGTCTCTCCTTTTTTTCAGAGCTGTATACACAGAACTGAAATTACATACAGATGACACAATTCAATACTCAGGTGATGATGAACATGAGCAAAGTTCATGATTGGATGAGAGCTTGCAAGTCCTCTTGAAAAGCGGAATTATTGTAAGTGTAGTGAAGGGATATATACGGAAGAGAGAAGAGAGAAGCAAAGTATTCTTGTTTAAATATAAAAGAAATGTGTTGTCATGAATATTATGCTTTTTAGAATCAAGTACATATTTTACTCACTGAACTATTCACACTAAATGATACTTCTTATCAGGGGCGCCCAAACATTTGCATACCACTGTAATTTGTTTTTAATCTTAACTTCACTTTACTACAGCTTATTCAGATATTTTATGCTAAGCTTGGTGTAGCATGGGAACACTAAAATAAGCTCAGATATCCATGTATTGGAATAACCACGCCTATCCCTGGTGAGCATGTGTGTGTGTGTGTGTTTTAGTGCACAAGTGACTATGACCCACTTCCTCTGGCGCTTGCCTGATCTCTTTAGACCCCGACGCTGATGTTTAATTCATCCGACATCCGCTTTTAGCCAAGCTCCTCAGCTTCACCTGTCAGCAGTGTCCTATAGAATCTGCCTCCCGGTTTTCCACTGGCACGTGCAATCAGCTCATATGACTTTCACAGCCACGAGCACAAAACCTATATGTTCCCCTAAGCAGGTTAAGAGGAAAAATACAGGTGTATGGAGTGTGGGTGCATGTGTGTATGTATTTATTTACACACACTTAAGTCATAATATCATGATGACCTCTTTGTTACTACACTTATTATTCATCTTCTCAGCTCCACTGACCATTTAGAAGCACTTAGTAGTCCTGCAATTATTTTGGTGGTGGATCAGACACAGATGCAGTGCTGCTGGAGTTTTTAAACACCACATACAATCCAGCCTCTCTGTAAGACACTCCAACCTGGGGGCTTTGAGTGGTCCAGGGGACTAAGGCGATCAAGGAGATTCAAATCCTGTTCGAATCCTGTTCATGTAGCTTGCTCTCAGCTACCAGAGCCTTGAGAGAGCCTTGCTCTCTCTGGGTGGGTAGGTGGCGCTCTCTCCCTACATCACTCCAAAGAGTGACATCTGCAGCACAAGGCTGATGTATTAGAACCGAGTCACTGCGCTTTCCTCAGAGTGCGCTGTGATGCTACTCAGCAAAGCTGCATCAGCAGTAGTACAAAAAGAGGCGGTGACTGACTTCACATGTATCGGAGGAGGCTTGTGCTAGATAGCCTACACCACCTTCCTGGGGCATCACCAGTGATAGGGGGAGTCCTAATGAGTGGGTTGGGTAATTGGCCGTGTAAATTGGGGGAAAATTGGAAAATTTGAAATAAAATTATTTAAAGAAAGACACTCCAACCTAGCTGATCCACCCTGTAGAAGTCACAGACAGATACTTCTCAGTTTGTGTTGATCATCCCCTAGTCAAAGTCACCAGCTTCTTCATGGCTCACAGGATACAGGCCACAAGACACTACTGTCAGGATATTTCCAGTTGATGGACTATTCTCAGTCCAGCAGTGAAACTGAGATGTTTGAAAATTAATAATATAAGAGATTCCACAATTCTGACCGATACTGTCTACGTTGACACACATGCCATGTTTGTCACACATTGCCATGTATTTTTGTACCTGCTGAATATAAAATGCAGTGATAGCGCTGAAGATGGAGCAAAAATATGTCTAAACCTACAAGAAAACCTTTCAGAGGGCAAATGCATGCTTTATTCATGGCTTACGCTCCGAATGCTTCAAACAAAAAAGGAAAAAAAAATCCCTGTTCTCCTGCAACCCGGTGCAAGTGATGACGCAGGTGGCGTTTTGCTTCACTACTTGTGCCCTCTGTGACTCACTGCATTTATTCAGGAGAGCTGCTCGAAATGAGGAGGAAGCGTCCTCTCTGTACAGATGGGCCGGGGAGAGGCTGTCTGGCTGAAATGGCAGCAGTAAAAGCAGACAGAGCAGCCCCCTGCTGCAAATGAGGACGTAAATGAGGAGCGCTGAGCGGTGTGTAATGTCTTGGACGGGATTTTCATGTTCATACCTGAATAAGACTTCTTTTTGTCACTGAGAGGAAAGAACACGCCCTCTGCACTGAGAGCCACCGTGCGGCCGTCTGCCAGAGGGATCATGGGAACGTCTCTTAGGGCCTGCAGCTGATCGTCTACCTCCCCGTACTCCAGCTCCAGAGCGCGGAAGTTACACGCCAGTAGCTTGGCCAGCTTCTGCAGGCCATTATCTGTGAAGAAAACTGTAATGAAGGCGTGGTGCAGACTGAATAAAAAGCTTGTGAGTCACAGTCCTGCAAATATCACCCAGTCACGTAATGCTGTGGGAGTACATTTCAATTACAAACATAAACGGCTCAAGTTTGACACCCAGCTGTTCAAAATGCTGTGGGCATGAACACGTTGTCCTTGTTGATCTGCAATAATTACCATATAAACTCTCTAAAAACACTCTATAAACACTCATTACGCAAGAATTTGAAGTGTTTTTTGCTTCTTCTGGGCTTTTCCTACAGACACAGAAAGTGCACATTTTAAGGTACTCTTAAAATACACACTTTATACATGCATTTCTGGACAAGCTGCAAGACATAGAACTGTCACTCGAAGTGAAAAAAGCCTATTGATTGAGGACCTGTAAGGCTTCAACAGGCAGTGCACAGTATGTCATTATCCTAACCAACTGTTGTACCTGACTGAAGGTCGCCGTGTTGTGCAAGGCTTTTGGCCATGGCGCAGATGACGGTGGTGATCTCATGACCCCTCAGCCGGTGGATGCCCAGAGAGTTGAGGAGGGACTGGGACAGAGCCGACTGTAGAACCGGGTGCAAGTAAGACAGATTCAGGTGCTTAAACAGCTCCTCTCCTCCAATCACCTCCTGGATCAGTGGGTCCTGACACACAGCCACCTGGGAAGGCAGCTTGAACTCTACCTTGCCTTCTGCAATAAGATGTGAGGTGGGGGAAAAAAACTCTTAGGAACAACAGAAGCATGGATATCAAATGCTATCAACCAGTAAAATGTGTTTTTTCATCATTTAATAGGTTATATTAATAAACAAAACAAATAAACTCAATAACACACAAGCAGTTGTAGTGCTTTTAATTAAGCACACCAAGTAAATGTCAAAAATGGAGGCTATGAAAGTAACTAGACCCTTATATTTATTCACCAAACACATTCTTAATAACCAATTATAAAATTCAGGTTATTCCACCAACCATAGATCTAGAAACTAGCAGACTCACCACTGTCCTCCTTGGCTGGCAGGAAGGGTTTACCCTTCAGCAGCTGGATGATCTGATTAGCCACAGGGTTGAAGAAGTCCAGGATTTCACTGGGCTGAGGAATGAACTGCAGAAAGTGGCAGAGCCCACGCAGTCCACTGAACTGGGGGTGTTTCTGTAACATTTTAAGAACAGCTGTTCATACTCTCATACTTTTCAGCATGACATACACAAATGCTAAGATATGTTCTAGTTGTAATGGAACCCATAAAAAAAAAGTTTAAAGGTGCAAGCATACAGAGAAAAAAAACACAAAACAACAGAAATGCACTTTACAGCTACAGTATAGTGCATATGCCAATATAACACTCTGTGCTTACACTGAAGACCTCCATGGCTTGGAGAAAGACCTGAGGGATCTCAGAACGAAGCCACTGATTCCAAGAACTGTCCCGATCAACATCCTCTCTAGAGGAAGGAATGTCAAAATCTCCTGCAGGGAGAAATTGAAAGAAACATTCAAACTTGCTAATGACTTTTGTTTCATTTGCACCAAATATTTGTATAAAAACAACCATAGTGGGCAGTTAATGTGAAGAATACAGGGATAAATAAAACCAGAATAAAAATCATTGACAGAAATATTAGGCTAAAATTGTTAAACAAAAATTCAAAGATGCTAACAGCAGCAGAAAGTCAAAAACCCACTTTTAATTAGAATTTTTTGTCTCATAAAAGTCAAATGCAAAACGTTGCTGGCAGACAAAACATGTATCTCCAAAATACCAACGTTTGTTCCTTTACAGTAGATGATTTTATTCCACTTCATTCTGGAATGTTGTTATTGGCCCATTTGTCATAAAAAAATGACACAACTAAAAACTGTCAGTTGCACATTGCAAATGACCAAAAACAGCAAAAATTTAGAATTTTGTCTTAGTATTTTGTCTGACAAAAACGATATGTATCTTTTATTGAAAAACAGAAAAACATTAGCCAGCCATCAAAACACTTTGACAAAATATAAAAGAATGATCCAAAAGGACCTTAAAACAGATAAAAAGATCTTTCAAAAAGTATAAAACAAAGTTCAAAGATACAATATGAAATTGACAGTGATATGTAATCTAATTTTTTTTTTAACTGAGCAAATGTTCATTAGTACAAACTTATTCCTGCCTTTGCAGCCTTTAAGTTAAAAACCAGAAGAAAAAACAATAAAAAAGAACTTTTAATTAATATGCTTTTTCACCACATACGCTGCATCATCTCAGAAAAAGATCTGAAGATTCTATTAAAGAATGCTGGAAAAACAGGCCTGATGTCAAACATCAGAGATGCGCTTGTAAAATGACAAATAAAAAAAATATATTAAACAATATCTGGATAAGAGATGCACAAATGCAGATGTGTAAACGATAGATAACTGAGCTCCAACCTTGAACGATGAATCGGAAGCCGAAGCTGCGCAGCGGCAGAAAGGCAAAGACGGGCTGCTTTGGAGGCTGCACCTTCACATCACATGCGGCACCGTCACTGAGCTGGAAGGCGAGGGCAATTTCTGTAGACTCCACATCCTCTTTAATCTAGAAGCGCAAAGAATAACAGGGGCATTCGGTTTTAACCCAAACTATTTTAACCTACAGAGGGAGCTTCTTAAAAGACTGTGAAATGCAAAGCATATATCAACACAATGCAAAGAGTGAAAGAGCACTGCAATGAAGCGGAGGGAAAGTTCATAGTCTTTTCCACCAGCTGCATTCTTAACAAGGGGGAGGAAAAGTGATGGAGGAAGAAGAAAGATAACAGAGAGATTAGACCGAGAGAAAGCAGCAGGTATTGCTCAGAGCCGGCCTGTGAACACCCTGAAAGTTCTCAAGGTAAAGAAAATTCAGTATTCAGTTCACCTTGTTTAGCTTGCTCGATTTTCATTTGAAAGAGATGAGTAGAAGAAGAAGAGAAGAAGAAGAAAAAGAAGCAGCTTTTAGTGTCTCTGGGGTGCAAACTGTGGAACACTTACGCAACACAGACAGCAGCAAAACGCTGCACAGTACAGACAGCAGGTTGAAAAGATGCATTTTTTAAAAGCCTGAACAAAAGCCAATTAAGGAAGCAGGAAAATAGGCCAACAGAACTCAGCAGGAACGCAGGATCAAACCTAAACACGGCCCAGACAAGCTGCTATTAGTGATGCATAAAGAAATAAGTGACCGTAAAACAGAGGGATTGTGTAAGTGTGTGGTGTGCTGACCTTCTTAGGGTAAAGCAGTTTCTTCACCACCAACCAGCGCTCCACTCCACCAGTGTGGTCCACCTCCAGTATGTTGTGGCTCTGATCTCTTCGGGTCATGGAAACCAAGCGCTTATCAGCCTGAGAAACGCATGCACACAAAAAAAAACAACACACACGAAAAATCTTCCTTAATTTTTTCCCCACAGTTTTGCTCAGGTTCATGTTTGCAGGGGATGTATAGTGGTCAGTAGACATGAACCATAGACAAGATGACTGTTGGTAAGTGATTGCGAGGTGGGTGCTATCTATGGTGTTGCTAAGTGATTGATATGGAAGCTGGAATGCTGTGGTTTTTCAGGCACTTGCAATCATGTTACTTGGTGGTCGCTAGGTAGTTGCTACAGTATACCAGGTGCTATGGCACAGCAGGTTGCTATGGTGTCTCAGTTGGTCACTCAGGTGTTGTCAAATGGCTGATGTGGTGCCACATTTTAATGGCTGAGTGTTACAAGTGTATTTGTATCATTGTGGCATTCAAAAGATGGCAAAACGTTTGAACCCCATTTATTGCTACAGGGGGAAAATAATCTGGAAAATCTGTTGCTAAACAGCAACTAAGCATCCAGGCAAAAAATTATACACAAGCCCTGATCACACTATAAAATTAAACAAGCTGTAGCTGGAATAATGTTAACATGTAGAAACTGTGGGGAGCTTTATGTGGCAACATAAATAAGTAAATAAATAAAAAATTGGATAATAGTATACTTGTATGTATAAAAAAAAAAAAACAGTTCAGCACTTCATTAGGAACATCCTTCCAACTGTTGAGTAAAAAAGTGGCTCGATAATGCCTTGGTCTTGTGGATTGAGGAAAGTTTCATTGGTAACGGGGGAAAAAATATTAAAATATTAAGATATGTTTCATCATTAATTTTATGCCTTTTATCTTTTAAGAGGAGAGTCCAAACCTTAAAAAATCTCTTAAAATTGTGTGAATATTTAAGAACAAATGTATTAACTAAAATACACCAGAATTAGGGGGGGTAAATTATTTATTTGCATTAATGTTCAGTAATGTAAATTTTCATGTTTAATGATTAAAGGCTAGACTTTTTTCATTATTCATTATTAATTAATCTAAATATCGACATTAATCTAAATATATGGGTTTGGTTGCATAACTTTTGTATTTGCATACTACTGCCTTTTTTAACATAAAACAAACAATTAAGTATTAATAAAGTACTTTTTAGCACCTCCCCAATTAATCAGAGCACCATACAGTGGACGAAAAAGGCATTCCCACCATCCAATCAAATCTGTGAGGTACTAAAGTGCCTCTAAATGGACTCTACTCACCTCGTTGTAGATGGTGATGGAGCGCAGGCGGTGGAGGAAGAGCAGGAGGGAAGGGTGCACATCATGGAAGAGGTTCTTGGTCTGGTAACTCTCTGATCGCAAAGGTAGGAAGATTTTGGTGGTCCAGCTGCAAGTAAAGTAATAAAGGATATAAAGAAATTTGTAAAAAGAGGCCCCATATAGTTGCTGAATAATATGCCTTAAAATGTACTAAGCTTTGGAGTGTTAAGGTGTTAAGCAATACTAAGATATCTATCCATATGGCAATATAAATGTATTAAAATGATTTGTAAAATGTAACTAATAAAAAAAGCTATTTTAAAATGACTACGCCATTGAAAGTTCTGGAGGAGCCTGTTATATTTAAACCTCAGATATTTAGTTTGTTTTGCTTTTTGGTTTGTTAAAGAGTGGATCATTATGACCAGATCTAAAAAGCTCTCACTCACACTATCCAAGCCACTTCTGCCCAAGATCAGAGCAGAAAATCCTAAATCCTAAAATGTCACCACAGGACCTACAGTTATCTCCTGTCACAGTTAATAGACGTCAACGAGATGAGATGACACAAATAAGATTTTTATGGGAGCAAACCCAAGAACAGTTTTTGTTCCAGAAGTCTTGTTCTTTGTGTAGATGTTTTCTTGCAAACTTTGCACATTAGGTATTTGTGAGGTGTCCTACATTTCTCACCTCACAGTAAACCAAGCGTTAATTTCAGACACATTACGAGAACACATTTTGGTCGCATTGAGGTACATTTTGTGCTGTGCGCATCTGCGCATCTGGCACCTCAGTGTTTGTACAGGCAAGGGCAAAGTGCACATTTCTTTTCCTTCACCTCTTCTCAGCTATCTCCTTAGCGTTGCAGTGCACGTGTCTGTCCTCCTCTACCCAGTGAGGCAGTATGTATCCCATGGGGCTGCTGGCCTTGTCGAACAAGATGTGGAAGCCATTGGAGTGGATCTGGGGACAATCTGTGACTTTGAAAACCGATTTGAAGCCAATACCTTTCTGCCCTGCATTGAGAAAACAAACAGAAAACAGCAGCACTCAACAGATGTGGACAGAAAGATGTGACTTGTGACTTGTAATGAGGCGAACAGCAATTCTATTGTTGTCACTCTGGTCTTGGCATGCAGTAACTGCAGTATGTAACTGGTAAAATATACAGAACGTTAATCACAACTGCTAAAAACTGCATAACCGCATTTCTTGTCAGCTTGTCTAGAAATGCATGTGGATAGTGTGTCCTTCCAATTCATATACAAATTCTCAAAATGTTGTTTTAACCCCTTAAAATGCAAAACCCAAATACAAAACCCTTTTTTCTGCAGTAAAATAACATATTTACATTCTGAAAATTTGAGGACAATTAAAATCTCCTACAGGACAATTGGAGAAGCTGCCTGTTCACTCTCTACTCCACTTAATAATTCCAGATCAGTAACAAGAATCAACCCAAACTCTGCATGTTTGAAAATAAAAATAAAAAAACTAGACAAACATAATGAAACTAAAGGATTGGAGGACACAAACTGTTTGATTTGTGTTCAGGAAAATATTGATTTAAAAAAAAATTAAATGAAAAAGTTCAGAAAAGAGACAATTTTATGATTTTATTCATTATATTTTGACATTAGCAGATTGACTTAAATATATATATTAAATATTTTCTATTACAATTACGCTTTTCAGTAATGTTCCTCATCAAACATAAAATGTAATGCTTGAATAAAATTCCTCAAGATTTATAAGTGGTATAATGACATACGTAAGTGGTATAATCTGACAGACAACTGACAAAATCCTGGCCTGTTAACCTTCGGACGTAAGCAGTTACAAAAGCATGTTACACTAGCTAGCAGTGTGCACCTACAGACAAGCTGGCGTAATTGTGGAGCAACAAGGAAAGGGGGTTATTGCACATACGGTAAGGGGATTGCATCTATGAGACAGCATACCAGACAACAAACAACAATAAATAATAGCAAGTGCTCCAAAAAGTAAGCACTACATGTGGTATGAAGTGGAGTGATAGTGAATTTCAGGCATAAAAAAGTGCAGTGTAATACCATGTGCAGGCAAATACAAGTATGTCGCTCACCTATATAGCCACAGATGTGCTTTCCTTTGGTGCTTTTGCCTACATCACAGATGGCACGCACATTCTTCTCCTCAAAGCCGCACTCATTGTTCAGGATGGTGATGCAGTCTTTCTGAACCACAAAAGCCAGAGCAGGCTGCTCCGTTCCGTCCTGTGGGTAGCTGTTATCATCAGCATTCTGCCCACAAACAAGAAATATTTATTACATTGATAGTTTACAATCAATGACACCAAGTATACCAAGAATATACAGCATAACAGCTATGACAAGAAAAACACAAGAAAGTTATATAAAGGATTTGCACTGGGTGAAAATATCACATTGTAGAAAGAGGCAGGCAGGATATGAGTCTCATCAGGCATTAAACCCATTATAGACTATGAACTATGTTAGGAACTGTGACAGTTTTAGCAGTCTAGGGCAGTGACCTGAATGAGCTCCAGCACAAAGTGCGTGTCCTTGCTGTAGAGCTCGGTGGAGAGGCGTTCCAGACTGCGACCCGTCCTCGCCTGGTGCTTCTTCATCAGGTTCTGGCCCTCTTCATTCAGCTCCACCCCAATACCAAACTCACTCTTCCTGCAGAGGTCAGAGAAAACCAGATGAAAATACACAGCAGTGTTGCTACATGGTTGCTATGGGGTGCAGTGGTGTTGCTACATGGTTGCTGTGGTGTTCAGTGGTTGCAATTGTGTGCAGTGGTTGCAGGGGTGTTGCAAAGTGTTGCAAAGTGGTTGCAATGGTGTTCAGTGGTTGCAGTGGCGTTGCTACACGGCTGCTATAGTATGCAGTGGTTGCAATTGTGTGCAATGGTTGCAGGGGTGTTGCTACAGTGTGCAAAGTGGTTGCAATAGTGCTAAGCGATTGCAATTGTGTGCAGTGGTTGCTACATGGTTACTATGGTGTGCTACATGGTTGCTATGGTGTGCAGTGGTGTTGCTATATGGTTGCTGTGGCGTTCAGTGGTTGCAATTGTGTGCAGTGGTTGCAGGGGTGTTGCTACAGTGTTGCAAAGTGGTTGCAATGGTGTTCAGTGGTTGCAGCGGTATTGCTACACGGCTGCTATAGTATGCAGTGGTTGCAATTGTGTGCAATGGTTGCAGGGGTGTTGCTACAGTGTGCAAAGTGGTTGCAATAGTGCTAAGCGATTGCAATTGTGTGCAGTGGTTGCTACATGGTTACTATGGTGTGCTACATGGTTGCTATGGGGTGCAGTGGTGTTGCTATATGGTTGCTGTGGTGTTCAGTGGTTGCAATTGTGTGCAGTGGTTGCAGGGGTGTTGCTACAGTGTTGCAAAGTGGTTGCAATGGTGTTCAGTGGTTGCAGCTGTATTGCTAAATGGTTGCTATGGTGTTCAGTGAATGCAGCAGTATTGCTACATGGTTGCTATGGTGTTCAGTGGTTGAAATTGTGTGCAGTGGTGTTGCTACATGGTTGCTATGATGTGCAGTGGTGTTGCCGCATGGTCGCTATAATGTGCAGTGGTTGCAATTGTGTTCAATGGGTGCAGTGATGTTCAGTGGTTGCAGGGGTGTTGTTATATGGTTGCTATAGTGTGCGCTGGTTTGACTGGTCTACAGTGGTTACAGTAGTGAGGTGGTTCCTATGGAGTTAGTTGTTGAAATGGTGTTTACTGGTTGCAGTGGTGTTGCTACATGGGTGCTACGGCATGCAGTGTTTGCAATTGTGTGCAGTGGTTACAGGGGGGTTGCTACAGTGCTGCAAAGGGGTTGCAATAGTGTTGATACATAGCTAGCAGGCAAAATTCAGAGATTGTTCTGATAATAATCATATCCAGTATCACCTAAACATTCTGCTCTGCTAAATGCACCAAATACTAGTTTAAAGTAAGAGTCACAATGAACAAAAACAAACATTTATGCAATGCTGTTATTGTTGTTTTTACTGGCCAATATAATTCTTAAATTATTTGATTTTAAGTTCCCAGATATGTGTTATGTGAATTTTGAATGGGACAAAAAAGGCTATTGCTGTGCATACAGCCTGGTTTTGCAGAAAAAAGCATACCATTTTTCACCTTTTTTAAGGAATAATTTAAATGAAAAGAAATAGTGCTGTAACTATTGTAATCTCTCAACACAGAACATAAAAAACACTGTAATTAATTTTGCAGTTATGTAACTGCATGCACATAATGATGCAATATAAGCAGAGCAAAAACAGGGCCAGAAGCAATTAAGAATTTTTATATATTAATTAACTTTCTACTGGATCTAAAGGAGTTAAAACACAAAAACAGTGAGAGGTGGGTTAACCTGATGTCTTCGACGACAGCCCTCTGCTGACTGATGCGCTCAGTAGCTTCAGATTCTTCAGACTGTTCTTCAGAAGATTCCTCTACTGCTTCATCCTTATCATCCTCCTCTTTACTCTCAGCGCTGAGGTGGTCTTCATCGTTCTGCTCAGACGCCAGCTCAAAAAGATCTTCATCTTGATCAACTTCCTCCTCACTGGCATCACTGGCATCATTAGCATCATTCTTGGCAACATCATTAACACCTTAATGTACAGAGAGTGTATGTTCAGTGTAAACATCTGCCCCCGATGCTGTTCTTATTCACAGTATATGTACAGTATAAATTCTTTGGTCAGTTTTAAGAACCCTGTATGGTAAAAGAGGAGAGGAGCAGTGGGGGTAAGAACTCACTCTGCTGAGCAGCTTTAGCGGGAGTGGAGCAGCTGGAGCTGGAGCGAGCACTGAGCACAGACTCCTCCAACAAATCCTCACTGTCAGCCAGACTCAACATAGACGAGCCTTCACTCAGAGTGTCAGCCACCATGTTCTGCAGAGAAACACAACAATTTAGATCCTCAAATTCTGCAAGACATAACCAGAGCTTCTTTTTACAAACTATACAGCGACTGCACTCACATTGGGCAGGAACTATTATTGTGTCCCACGATTCTTCCATGTACCTTGAAAGCTAACATATAGGCAACCATATATACTTTATTTCCTTACCTTAGAAGTTCAGGTTTTGACCAAACCTTATACACATTTGTAGGACAGTAAACACCATGATTAGGGAAGCACTGATATAGCACTGATACAGATATCTGATATTATACATGTACATACCTGCCAATTTCGATATACATTTATATATTTATATCTTATAGAGAGACCAGACACCCCGCTATAACTTTAAAACGTTTGAAAATAAAATAATTAAAAACAAAATAAATAAATCTTGCCTAAATCAACCAATTTTAAAGTAGCGTGGCCAGTGTCGCCCAACTGTAGTTGTGTGGCCAGCATTGCTCAGTCTTTTTTCTTGCATAAAATAAGCAATATTTTAAAAATAGTATCGGTTTGACATTTCTGGTAATGCAGATCATTAAAAAAAGGCGATATCAATAAAATTCCGTTATCATTGTGCATCCCTATTTTTTTTTAAACAATGGATATCAATCTTAGAAATGATTTTAGAATAAAACCTAAAATAATGATAAAAAAAAATTCAAAACAATTTAAATGAGAAAAATGACTAGTTTCATATAAAATAAATAATAGTTTAATCTAAAATATTAAATAAATGCAAATCTTTACTAATATATATATATATATATATATATATATATATATATATATATATATATAGTTTTTATTTATTTTATTTATTTAAACTGACATTAAAAGAAAAGATTTAAAGTCTTGGTATCTAATAATTAAAGAAAAACAAGCAAAACAGAAAGTACCATTTTATGGTAAATAATATGTAAGTGTAAGTCTTAATTTTGGAGTTTCCAGTAATTCTGTATGTTTTATTGTGTAAAAAAAAAAAAAAAAAATACTGAACACATAAACAGACCACAGAACACAATGTTGTGTCCTGGTAACTTAACAGTTTAATTGGAAAAAAAAAACAATATTTTAATGAGTTCCTCCATACCTTGGCTGTGTGTGAGGGAACTTCAGGAGGTGCTGGTAAGATGAGTTTGGAGTGGAAATGCCGCACCCACTCAGTGATTCCCAGTAAAATACCCATCTGATGGAGCTTGTTGAGGTACCTTGCCTCACACTTGGCTGCATCCAGTAGGACGGATTTAGACTTGGCTTGTCCAAGTACTTTAGAGAGGGGCTCCAGGAAAACCTACATGATACAGTTAAATTTTACAAATATAAGATGATATGATTTTAGGCTTTATTTTAGGCAGTTAAATATATGGTGAGGTAATGGTGTGTTAGACAGTTAATCATCATACTCCAGTAAGAAATACAGCAATGTTCAGACTCTAATCTGACTCTAAGTGCAGCTATGGGAGTATAATGAGTGTGGAAGAGCAGTTCCCCAGGCAGCAGACTAATGGTCTGACAGGAGACTGATCTTCTGACCCTGCCAGGAACGCAACCGGCTAACTGACACTTGGCAAGGGTTGTCATGCCAACAACCTAGATACTGTTCTTTTTATTTTCTCCCTGAAGTCTTGCCCACCCACCTGCTGTGTTTTTTTCACCCTTCTCCATAATGATATAACTAAGTGTGTATCACGGACTGCATTTTTCCCCTAGAGGCTCCGCTCGTTTCCCCAATAATTAGAGTTGCAGTGACAATTCCTGTTAGTCACTGTGACGCTAACCTTCTTAAATCTGGAAAAAGTTACAAAATGACAGTGTATTGATTATATTCTGTGATTTCTGAAACACACCTGCTGCAGAAGCTCCTTGCAAATTCTTGTAGGCATCTGAGTCATGCACTCCAGCACGAATTTGGTCACAGTGCTGAATGAACAAGCATCTTCATCATAGGATAAATCTAAGGAAGAAAAAACACATTCAAATAAAATACAAATCCCTCCTAAAGTTTGTTAGCTGATTTTATAGATCATTTCACATTAAAACTTGCTAAAAAATAAATAAATAAATAAAAGTCTAAATTTCACATTCCTAAGCTGCAGTCAGTCAAATGTTTGATATCTTTATTAATTCAGAACATGAGATGCCAGGCTAACACAGCTGACAAACACTGGAGATTTGTAAATTCATACTCCATCCCTCTATGTTTGTCAATGGAATGTGATACGACTTACTTTAGATCTATTAAATGATCTCCACATGGCTAAATAGCTTAAATTGTTTAATACTTCTGACAAAACAGTATAGTTAAGACACACATCTCTGTAGCTGGTGGTGGATTTGTATGTCCAACTTCTGCTTCTTGTCTCCAATTGGGGGTTCATTAATCTGCCTATATTGTGTGTAAAATTGACCAATGGACACAATAAAAATTTACTCAGAACCAACAGTGTTTTATTGTATAATTGCAGAAAGACTTCCAATTAACCTTGATTTCTCAGCAGGGCAGAAAAAGATCATCTCAACAGTAACCTTTTTATAACCTCAAAACTCTGGATGTAACAATGAGAAACAATGAGAAACAAAAAAGTTGTTAACAGCATTAGCCTAGAATCTCTTTCTGTAAACTATACTTCAAGTATGTAATTTCTTCAAAGATTAAATATTCAGCGGAAGGAACAAGTATGTAAACCCTTTGTAATGTCACGGTGTTCTGCAGAAGTTTGTCAGAAAATGTGATCTGATCTTCATTCAAGTCGAGTGTAATGAAACATGTGCCTAAAATAACGCCACAAAAAATGATGATCCTTCACGTCTTCATTGAGAAAATATCATAATGTTAGTGGAAGTATTAAAACCCTTGTGTTAATAACCTTAACTTTGCAAGTTAAAATATAAAGAGGATATGCATAACAAAGTGATTTCAAAGAATTTAGAAATTCACCAAAATTCTACAATAAGGTAAATGAGACAATTTAGGACTGTGGCTACTCTGCCAAGAAGTGGGCAGATTTATACAGAAAACATGACATTTACATACTTTTTTCTTGTATCAATAAATCAACAATTAATCAAGTCACTTAGATTTTGCAATTTAACCTTCTGTTCCACATTTTTAAAACCCCATGATTGTCCTTACTTAATATGTAAAGAAAGTCTAAAGCTGAAAATACTTAGATTTTAGTAATATAATGACAGTATGGATTTTTTTTATATATATTCATGTTCTGCATACACTTTAGGTGTCCATCTTATGATCAAAACTAAACAGAATCACTTGAGATGCCTAGTGAGCACAGAGCCACGTGACCATCCCATTTAGCACCAGTTGCTTATGAGTGTGCTGGAGGCAAGCCCTGTGAGAAAGTGTGGCGACACTAGCTCCTACCTTCTTGTGCCACTGCTGTTGCCAGTGAACTCTCCATGTGATTGGCCAGCAGAGCCGTGGGGGTGTTTGAAATTCCATCAGCCACCACGATGGAGACCAGGTGGCCTGCTGTTCCAACAGGGTCCAGGGCCTGAGCTGCTTCAGAGAACAGTTTATCACCTGTGGCTGTGGTGATCCTCAACAGAACTCCAGGAGACACTTCTAAAGCCAGTAGATCAGTCTTGCCTGTATCAGACAAAGGCCATAGTCAGCTATCAGAATGCAGTGTTGACATTAAAGATAAATATTTACAGCTCTTGGAAAAAAGTAGGAGACACTTAAAAAATATGATTTTCTTTGATTTTAACCAATTGGAATATAATCGAGAGTAAGATGCTTGAATTTTTGCACCAGGAGTGGCATAAAGTTATTCAAAAGCAGTATGTAAGACTGGTGGAGGAGAACATGCCAAGACGCATGAAAACTGTGATTAAAAACCAGGGTTATTCTACCAAATATTGATTTCTGAACTCTTAAAACTTAAATATGAATATGAACTTGTTTTCTTTGTATTATTTGAGGTCTGAAAGTTCTGCAATTTTTTGGTATTTTAGCCATTTCTGCAAATAAATGCTCTGAATTACAATATTTTATTTGAAATTTGAAAGAAATGTCTGTAGTTTATAGAATAAAAAACAATGTTCATTTTACTCAAACACATACCTATAAAAAGCAAAATCAGAGAAACTCATTCAGAACCTTAAGTGGTCTCTTAATTTGTTTCCAGAGCTGTTTATATGTGCTGTTAAAGTTAACATGTTTTCACTTTAATCTGGAAACTTGTATACATTTTTTAAATTACATGTAAATAATTTGACCAACTGTGGTTCTAAATGTGTATCAAAATTCAGTGTTTTTACAGTATCTTGGTATTAGTAATATTATCTGTTATAAGTTGTGTTTAAAAGTAGAAGTTCTGCTGTCCAAGCTCCAAAACTGTGGTAGCTGTATTTAAATTCCTCCATTAAGTGCCCAATCCTCACTGTGTTTAATGCTAAAGCTTGCCCTGAAACCTTTACTCTGTAGATTATGAAATTCTAATTAAAGAAATCTTACAAACTACACTGATATGTAATAAAATTAAAAAAGCATATAATGTGTGCCAAACTACACATTTATTTGTTGTTTATCCCTCTCAAAAATATTACGAAGTACAAGCCTTTTAATTGTTGATCTATCATGAATTACCACAAAATATTGTTGTGATTAACCTAATAACTTTTTCTATCAATAGTGTTTTTATCAACAGCATCATCAATAAACGATTAACATGTACGCATCAATGCCAGTGTTATCAGTCTGGCTCAGTTTAGTAGCACTATAGCTGAACTGTCATACCGCAGTATTTATCGATGAAGTCTTTGAGAGGACCATGGTTGGGCTGGAAGACCAGCTCCCATTGGCTCCACTCTCTCAGGTCCTGCAGCAGTGGAGCTGAAAGCAGGCTCGCCACTGCCTGTTCACGGCTCACCTCCCCCAGCAAGCCCACAGTCTCCCCGAGCCCGTCCCTGAGGTGAGAAAGAGGACACACGCACACAGATCAGACACCATGCCAGAGAACACAGCATACCAAAAACTAATACAATCACCCAGCTTTGTCCTGTTTTGGCTCGGGTTCAAGCTAATGACCTTTCTTAACCTTTAGAAGCGGTTATTATGGCTTACAATAAAAAAAATATTGCATAATTTGATAGTAATTATGGCAAAGCAATGTCACGTAACTCCTCGCATAGTTTTGGATCTGAACACTGTTCCAACTTCACAATGTTGGTCTGGTTGTGTAATTTGGGCGTGGATACAGCTTTGGTTAAATGTACGATTTATGTGCATCATGAAGTTTTTAGAAATTCTTGGAGACACTATACAAAAAACACAAGTGACACTATATCAATCGCCTAGCAACCCCCTAGGAATTCCCTTGCAGACACTAAATAAAACCATACCTAACCAAAACCAACAACCTTCTAGGCTGCCACTGTAAATAAGAAATTGTTCCTAATGATTTGCCTTAATAAAGAAAGGTTCAAAATAAAAAAAATCTATTTGCAACAGTTCATTATGTAATCGAAAGGTCTGAACAAAAAAATTAGATTTGTAGTTAAAGCACAAGTACTTCTGTTGTTTTTGTTCTTTATAAAGCGCTACAAACTGTCTCACTGTTTTTTCAGAAAGATGGAGCCTCTCTTGGTGAAAGTATGAGAATTAAATGACTTATGTAGGCTGTTAAATTTATACACTGTATGAGAATAATTAATACTTATATATATGATACCATGGAAACCACTAAGCAACTGGTCAGCAACTAGACAGTGTAACCACCACCTAGGAACCTTAAAGTAACTACTTGCAACACTGTTGTAACCACCTAGCAACACCATAGTGATTGAAGCTGCACCATATCAAACCACTTTGCAACAAACATAGTGACCACTTTGAAAGGCCAAGGAAACCCCCTATGTAACCAAACCATAGTAACCACTAAACAACACCAAAGCAACCACCAAGAATGACATCAAACACATACCAACCCAACAGCAACCAAAAAACAACCGTAGCTACATAATTACAAATACAACTATGTAACTGCATCAGTATAATTAAATAAAATAGCAAACAGTCTAAAACACTGAGGGGGTATTCTGCACAGGAAGGTCTGTTCTGCCATAACAATAACAATGCAGCAACATATATGGGGAATATATGAAAGCGTCTGGCTTTCAATCTGCCATTGAGTGTTGACTGAGGCACCATCATGGTGAAAGTGTGTGTGTGTGTATTTGTGTGGGCGGGCAGGCAGTGCCTCACCCTGGGTCTTTTGGAAGCAGAGGGCACTCGTAGCGGATGCAGCTGCTGATGGCCCCACCACTCATCTCACTCTGGCGTTTGGCGAAATCCAGCAGGATGCGCAGCTGCCCCCAGCCCAGATCTCTGCTGTCTCTGATCCTGTACTGACTCCTCAGCGCGGCCTCGATAAACGGGATCTGCTCAAACACAGCATCAGCAAAAGACGTTTTAATTTAAAAAATTGATAATATACTACGTGCATGAAAAGTTACCAACATTTTTACCTAAAAGTAAATTAACATTTTTTTTAGTTTTATAGCCAGTACATGACATACTAAGGTGCATTAAAAAGGAAAACTCTATTTCTCTGGGCATAGTTGAATAATGAGAGTTCAGCACATGGAAGTAACAAACTATGCACCTCAAACACTGTTGTGACCTCCTGCAAAAGCAAAACTCATGTAAGTAAAACAATGCTATGTTAGATTTCATTAGACTAGGCTGTGCTGTGCTAAGCGGCTCCTGAAGGCTATTATGGTGACGTAAACAGTGAATAAATAACAGGGTTGTAAACTGACTTGTCAAACCACATCTAAGCTTTCTTCTCCCCAACTAAACTCACATAATGATCATATGTAAAAACACATGGACAGCTTTTCCTAACTGTACCATATTAGGGGTAGTACAATGGCACACAAAGATTGTGTGGTACTTGGAATAATATGTCAGGACTCTTTTCCAAAGGAAAACATATTTCCAATACGTATTAACAACAGTTTGGAAAGGAAAACTGTCAGATCATTATTTTTTTATTTTTAATCTGCTGTTTACACCCAGTTTCTAATTTGGTGAATACAAAGCAGTAACTGGATGAATATGCTGCAAACATATACAGAAAGTTTACAATTTCATGTGTATGAAAGCTTTGTAGATGATTTTCCAATCAAAGTGTATATGTTACGCTTACATTTAAAAAAAAAAAAAAGGCAAGATGGCTTCATAATTGGTCAGTACATATTTGGAAATATGAGGTTTTTTATATCTATGACTTTTTGGGGAAATTACAGTAGCTTACATTAATGGTGGCCATGTTCTGGACACAGTCTGGGGTATTAGTATATGTCACTTTCTCTTTTGTTTTGTTCTCATTTTTGTTTTTTAAATGAAATGGCATCCTGCTAAATTTTTACACAATTTACATTTGCCTACAAATCTATTAAAAGCTTGTTCTTTTATTGCTTGATAAAAGGTCATAACAGTTAAGCACTATATATAAAGAAAGTAAGTTATGATTTTCTACAGGTAAACATGCTAAATACATGTCTAGTACTCACTCGGGCAGGATCTGGCTCTCCACACTGTTTAATAAACTCATACACATCCTGCTGGCTGGGTCTGAAGCCACAGGATCTGAGGTCCTGATTGCTGATTGCCACAGTGCCACCTGCAGCATCCTGGAGAACCTGCACACAGAGAGAAACCACAATATATATATATATATATATACATATATATATATATATATATATATATATATATATATATATATATATATATATATATATATATATATATATATATAACTGAAATATTGTGGAGAGTTTCATGATGGTGACAGTGGTTACCATGTAGAGACCTTAAAAAAAACATTAATCATATGAGGACGGAGGAGAGCATGAAAAGGTCACTAATACAGTATCAAAGTCTGAACAAAATATTGTGATAAGACTTGTGATGGGAACCCTCCAGCAACACCTTCAAACCTCTAACACAACAGAGACATTAACTAGAATATAAAGGTATGCCATATCAGATCATACACAACATATTGTGACAGTAATATTGCAATTTAAAAAAATGATATCAGTATAATAACAGTTTATCTTGAATTCCGTCGTATTTCTTAGGGGCAGGACAAAATATCGATATTGTGATAGTGTTTTTATTTGCGACAAATTATTGATACATGGCATTTAAACATAATATTTTGTATCAAAACATAGGTGCTCTAAACTTCCAGTGAAACCCTGGTGCTGTGGAGCTAATAAAAAAAAAAGTGTTGTTTTAGTAACACAGAGGCCGTGAAGTATAGTATTGCATTGCAATATGTTGAGTATTGCAGAATCACAGTATCATGATTTTGATGTATAGTGTATAGTATGTGTTTTTTTTTTTGTTTTTTTTTTTACATTTTCTTTACTATTACTTAAGGAAAGTCCATTGCTTGTCAAAAATAAACAATAAAAATAAAATAAATTACATGTAACATTTATAAAAACAGCAAAGTGTTTAGATTACAAAGGTCCACTGATGACAAAATGTCATTAAAGGTATTATCACATTTCAGTTACATAAAGAAACTGAATTTACTTGAATGGTGATTCATTTTATTAATTTAGTTTTTAGTGAACTAACCATCACAGGGTATCCATAATAAAAAAAAACAGATACCTCTGATCACTGGTGATTTACATTCCAACATATTTGAATAAGATTGTCTGCACTTGCCTGGCTGTTTTTGATCAGGAACTCAAGGAAGGAGCCCTGCTGTAGCTGCCGGAACTCCTTGAACTTGAAATGCTCCGCCACCTTCTTCTCCAGTCTGCAGAGGTAAGGCAGAGTCACTGTGCCAATGAAGCTGGACACACACTCCCGGAAGTACTGCTTCACTGCAGCTGTAGAAAAAGATCCCAGAAATAAACAAATCATTTTAATTCTTTTTTACTGACCTCAAGACAAACTGAAAAAGTCAGAAATGCAGAATAAACAGCCTTAACTAAGCAATTTCTAAAAAAAAAAAAAAAAAAAAAAAAGAAAGAAAAAAAGGGGCACCTTCAGCAGGGGGTGGCGCACTGGCGGTCTCCTCAACTGGTTTCTTTTCCTGAGCATGCTTTTGGGGTTTCTCTTTGGGCACCAGGTCAGTAGGGACGGCAAGGGAGCCCCCGCAGATAGCCAACTGAAACAGTGACCGGGCCAGCCGATCTCCTGATACACACATGAGGAACTCCTGAACTCTCTGGAGATGCAGAAAGAAGGACTGACTTAGACTTTGCACATTTTTATATTACAGTATAGTTATATAGTTATTATGCACATACATTTAATGACCTGAGAAAAAAAAATGTTTTTTGTGCATTATTGAGCAACTATTCAGGACTTTATCAGAGGTTCAAAATACCTTTTAAAATACTGTGTACCCAATATCTGGCTGTATGGTATTATTATAAAAATAGAAAAATCACTAAGCTGGAGATTCAATAGATAATATAGAAATGATGACTAGGAAAGACTGTATCCATTTATCAGCTTAGCAATCTTCTCATCTTCAAAGCTAAAACATCACATAACAGTTCTGCTCATTTCATCTATGTGCTGTATCCCTTAAATTGAAAGAACCATTAAGCCTCCCAGTACAGTGAAGAAGAAGACAAAGGAAACAGCAGTCACAACATCTACAGACGTTCAAAGAGGAAAAGCCTGAATGCTGAGGTCAAAATCAGCCCAGTATAATGACCTCTCTATGAGTTATGGCTATGGATTAATAGATTACAAGCGCGACATCATATTAATGAGGCAAGGACACTCTGATGCTGCTCTGCTGCTCGTCTGCCACCCACTTAAATCCTTACCAGAAGCTTAAAGGAATTAGAGCAGAGACTTTCATGGCAAAATAAAGCATGAAATAAAAAGCAGACTTGTTATGAGGTTCTCTATTTTTTGGGGGGGATAATATTCTCAAATCCCTGACATGTAGACTCCCACCCAACTCGCAGGCGACAGAGAATTTGGCCTGGTAAAAAAAAAGCTCATCACGCTTGAGAGGAAATGAGGCCATAATTGGATAATGGAGAAATGAATAAGCCTTTAGAAACATTATAGGGGTCATTTAGTACTTGAACTTCCAGACTGAAAAAAGTGAATCTGATACATGAATGTAATCTGTCTGCTGATGTAATATCAAGCTGATATATTCTGGAGGTCAAACTATTTTTTTTTTATTTAGAAGCTGCTTAATGTCATGTAGAAGAATAACATGGCATGCATAAGGTGTTCAAACACCAGCACTTTTTTATGTCTGGTAAAGTCAGACTTTCAGGTCCAATTTGATTGGGCAGGTGTGAACACAGTAATCTGTCAAGACCTGTAAGAGGAGGTGGTCTCATTCTGGTCCCAAATGAACTTTGGACCATTTTGTTTATGGAGATCCAGCCTTAATCTAACCCATCTATCAGGTGTTCTCTGCAAGTTTGAGCTAAACAGCTTTGCTGGTCTAATTTAACATGGTATTCTGCCAAGATATATACGAAAGCTGAAGAAGTAAGAAGCAAATTGCTGCAATTTACATAATCAGCTGCAATCCAGCCCCCTACATGTGCAGGCTTTAGGTTTTGCTTAATACAGTGTCTCTCATTTTGGTCCTGGGGAACAACTGCCCCATTTGTTTTAGTGTTTTTCTGGTTTAGTGAACCACTGGTTTAGCGTGTTTTCCTGAAGTTAAAATCAGGTCCACAGAAATGTCAAGATTTCTGAGAAAAACAACATGTTTGAACATTTTGATTCATCACTGTCAAACTCAGCTGCCTTTCCCATTGCAAATTTGGCCATTTCCCTAAAACCACAGTCATGCTGTAGAATGTGCAACTAAGGGGTATATTCTAGGGTAAACGTGGTGTCAATTCATACTTTCTATAGGTGCAAAAATGTAGACGCCCTAAGATGCACTTACCGCCTTACCTTGGCCTAGAATTAACTCAGTAGGAAGTCTCTACTGAACCCACCTTTCAGTCCACAGTAGGGTTCACTATAGAATTCAAGCACTTATAATAACGCAATAATACAGAACACATTCTATTTCACCTCTAAGCCAGAAGGAAAGTTCCTCACCTTGGTCATCCTTTGATTAAAAATGCCCGCAGAGTTGGTGAAGACCTCCATGACACCCTCAGCAGCAGTGAGACTGGCATACTTCTTCCTGAGCTCCATATTGCCAGCAGAGGAGTAGAGTGGATTTCCTTGTGCTGGCTCCATGAGGCTTTTTTTTATTTTAAACAGTCTGGCCTGCACCTCTTCTTCAATCTCCTTCTGAATGGCCTCTCTAGCTCTGTCCATGTAGGTGTTCTCACAGCTGTGTGCTTTTGACAAGGTCTGATGAAAATACCAAAAGAGAACAGGTAATGATGGACACCACACTTGACCCTTTAATGCAGTTATATTGACTTATTAGGTCTTGCTTGTAAATAAACAGCTTACCGATATGGGTAGCCCAACACTCTGGATCCTAATGCCCAGCTCATAAGGTGATTCACAATTGTACTGGTCTGCAAGGTACTGCATGAACTCCGCAAGGTCCACCTTAGCTTTGTGTTGGGTTCGCCTGAAGTTACGAAGACTCTACAGAAAGCAAAATCATATGAATTTAAAAATGCAAGAGCTGCAAAGAGCTATACCAGTCTAAAAGTAGTCTATAACAGTTATTCATTCATTCATTTATTTATTTGCTCCTCATCTAAAATTCAGTTGACCTGTTCAGTTCAAAATACTTTGATAATGAATTTGATTAAATGCAGTTAATTTAGATTAATCACAGAGCATGTAATTGATTGTATTCTTTTCAAAATAAACTATTACAAATGTGATTAAAAAAAATATATAAAAAACAAAAAGCAAAAAAAAAAAAAAACAGAATTTGACAAAAAAAAGATTTAATAAAGTCATACTTTGTTTCTAAAGTGTATAGAATAAAATACATAAATAAATATTACATCAAGACTATAATATGCAAAAAAAAACTATAAAAAAAGCTATCACATGGGGATAAAAATGCTAAAAAAGCTATTACATGGGGATATAAAAACTTAGATGGCAAATTCATGAATGATTCACTAGTTAGGCTTCTTAGCCTTAAACAAGAAAACTGATATTTTCTACATATACAAAACCACGTATATTTGAGGCACTAATTTGCTGCAAAGCAACTGTGATTCAGTAGCTACCAGGAGCCAAAATACCTTACCCTAAGAATATCCACAGTTTCGATCTGCTGTATATCATCATCTTTAGTGTTGCAGTCTATTTTGAACATCCGATGAACGAGTGGGAACTTGCAGAGAGGGCCTAGGTGGAGCTCCTCGAAGCGCTTCTTGTTCTTGAGGCCAGCAACAGACTGACCCAGCTCATACAGAGTGCACACAGAGGAGATGGCCTCTACTGACTGACAACAGAGGAAAAAGAAGTCAGATTAAAAAGTGTTACACAATTGAATTAAATTCACAATGTAATTTAATCAATTAAACTACAGACGTACTATTTAGGAAATAATAGAAAAATGACATAAACTGACAAAACTTTATGGGACAGCAATTTGACTGTTCTGGTGATATGATATGATATATGACATAAGGCTGCCCTCTATGACATATATTATCACTACCCATCTGACAATATGAATTGAGGAATCTTAAAATGTCCCAACCCACACCCACAAATCACCCCTGCTCAAACTCTGATAATTCACATAGCCCTGCCATGAGAATGCTGGCCAGTGTTCAATCGTATTCAAGAGATAACACCTCGCAACTTATTCCCAAACTGTCCCTTGAGGGGATCAACATATATTGCTATCCCATGACTTTTGGCATGTGTCAGTGTGTGTGTAAAGAATTAGTCTGTGGGTGATCATTTATTGAGTGATCATTTTGTTTCACCCACTCATTTCTGTTCTAATTGTCTGTTATCTGTCTGTCATGTCTTTTACTGAACACTATAAAAACTATAAAAAGCTCCTCACCTGAATGAAAAGGTTGATCTCTTTGATGGTGCGGGTGAGCTCTTTCACTGCAGGCAGCTGCCATTGAGGGTTGATCCTTACAGAGTACAAGGAGGGCACTTGCAGAAGTGTGCACACTTTGCTAATCACCTATTAAAACAAAACAGATTGATTTTGTAGTTACCGTCAAAATCAAAACAACACTTTCTGAAAGTGAAACCAGATAATATGATACGGACATAAAATACTTTAGATTAGATGAGCAAATCCAGGGTTTTTTTTAAGGACATCTCTGGCAGTTTTCTAATTTTCCAGGTGTTTCTATCACTAGAGAACAATTATTAACTGGATATATAAGTCAACACCTAGTGCTAAATGCAAATCTCTTTCATAAGATGCAAACTCTTCTGCAAATGCGAGGCACATTTGTTTTCAGAGCTAAACATAGAGATGGACACATTTGTAGATTTTGGACGCCTGCTCATTCATTGTTTCTTCTGAAATCAAGGTTATACTACATGAATGTCTTACTGTAACTGGGCACACTTTTTTTATTTGGACCCTGTCATGGCTGCAAATCATGTTTCTCTGGGTGCACTATAGTTTGTTTATGTCCACAAAGAACTGCAAAATGTGGCTTTCTGTAACAATGAGCACTTATGCAAAAAATAAAAATGATATACAGCTCTGGAACAAAATAAGAGACCACTTAAAAATGATGAGTTTCTTTGATGTTACCAAGTTGAAAACCTCTGGAAAATAATCAAGAGGTAGATAAATGATCACAAGCCATCAAGCCAAGCTGAACTGCTTGAATTTTTGCACTAGGAGTGGCAAAGAAACTATCCAAAAGCAGTGTGTAAGACTGGTGGAGAACACGCCAAGATGCATGAAAATTGTGATTAAAAAGCAGGGTTATTCCACAAAATATTGATTTCTGAACTCTTAAAACTTTATGAATATTAACTTGTTTTCTTTAATTTAGCAGAAAGGTTGTCCGTAGTTTATAGAATAAAACAACAATGTACAACTTCACTCAAACATATACCTATAAATAGCAAAATCAGTGGTCTCTTATTTTTTCCAGAGCTGTATAAGAGCTAATGGGCTTATTTCCCCATTCACAAAGCATTAAAAAAAATCATCATTTTCATTTTTCAGATGGAGCACATACTAAAAATATTTGTACCAAAGCTTTAAGCCCCTGAAGCAACAAGTTACTGAAAATCTAGATTTCCATACACATTTGATGGTATGTGTGCCTTACTGCATGTTTTAGAAATCACATACCTTATCAACAGTCACATGCTCCCCCTCCACTGCAATGGCTCGAATGGCATCCTCAGCCAGACTGTTCACATTGTCTGGATTCATGTACGTCCTTTTGCGTCTCCCCAGACTGCCGTCTTCCTCTTCCTCCTCCAAAGCCTCTACTGCCCTCACATTCGATCCATGTACTTCTCTCAGTTGGGCGTGATGGGCCTCCCGGAACACCAGAGAATTCCCCTCCTGGTTGCCCTTCAGCCTCCTCTGCTCAGACCTGGAGAGTCTGGTGCCGAGAGCAGGGAAATCCTCCAGCTGTGCACTTGGTAAAGGTGTAGGAGAAGCAGAAGCAGTGGGCTGGAGTGGCCAGATAGGAGAGCCGGTTTTGGAACGGACCACTTCTTCAGCCAGGCCATTAGAAACCGGCACAGGCTGTGGGCTCACAGAGGTCCTAGTAACCGTCTTCGCTGGTGTTGCTGGATTACAAAAGGAACAAGTGGAATTAAGTCAACAGGGCAGTCAAACGGCTACAGAGATAGCAGTATAAATGAGTCTGAAACGGTTTAGCAAACAAAAAAAAAACATTATAATTTTCATAATGCCTCTCTCCTAGTCGCGTACCAGCCAAGACACATTTGACCTAACAGAGAGTGTTTTTGAGTTACTCAATTTACTAGTTTCAGATTCTCTTAATTCAAGCACTGTATCTCATGTCCAAATTAAATTGACTCAGAATTGTGTACCCAGGTGGCATAACGGTCTAACAGCCTGCTCAATAAGTGTGTGGAGATCATAAGCTCCAATTTCAGCAGGGCTAAACATTTCCAGGGGACGTCATGTGATGGGGACACAAACTAACGAAGAGGAACACAACCTGAAAAATCTTACAATTTATTTAATATTTTAACCAATTTACACTGCATCACAGTAACAAAATGTTCTGTTGACCAAAATCTAAGGAGATGTTTGGAGAACTTTAGACTAAAGAAAGCAAAGTTTAAAAAAAAAAAATACAACATAGTGTAACCAGCTTGCCTTTTAAATGTTTTACTAAGCAAGAACATAGCTTTGTATCTTCAAGGCAAAAAGGCATATTTTGGACATCAAGGATGACTGTGGTTTGTGAAAAACATTAAATGTCACAACTAATAGCTAAAAATTTTACTTTCAGTCATACTCTGATGTATGTTCTGTTCTGGATCTGTTCAATATTTTGTTGGTCAATTACAACAAAACGAGATTTGCCCTCAATGTAAGACTCCATACCACCCATCAACGTACCAGCAGATTTTCCTGGTTCCGGTTCTGCTTTTATCAGCGCTTTGCTTGTAGGTGCCTGTGGTTTATTCGCCTGACTATCGTAGAGTGACATATAAAGCTTCAGTGGCAGTATTTCACCAAAGTGAAGGAAGTAGCCATTCTGCAGCTGTGTAATGGAGCTTCCAGCAGCTGGGTACACCTTGATGACTTCTTTAACTCTCTTGAGCAGTTCTTCCTGTGTCATCTCGTCCACCTTTGGCGCAGTACTAGCAGGACCAGCCCCAAAGGAGACTCCGGTAATAGAAATTAGAGGAGCTGGGGTTTGACTTGATGATGCTGAGGGCCCAGGGGTTGCCTTGTGTGTCCTGTGAAAGACACTCTCATTGTCTACCAGCAAATCCTTGGACAGAGAGTCAACAAAAGCATTGACTGAGGAGAAGCCAAGCTCTGCCACAATCAGGTTCCTTTTGTACTGCTGACTGTAGAATACAGCCAGCTTTTTCATAGGGATGCCTTTTGGGTGCTCTTCAACCAGGTCCACGACTTCTTGAGAAACTGCATCCATGTCACCATCTGGACAAGACAATATTGGAGAAATATGGGGCAAAACTACTCTTTTTTATGTAATGTAATATAACTAGGGATGCACTAATACAAAAACAATCCGAAATCAAATCTGAAAAAAAATCTATGATGTATTTGACTCAGGTTTTCTTTCATTTTGTCTCTTTTTCTCCACTGCGTAAATAAACAGTCTTAATATATTTAGCATAAACAAAACTAAAAGCAATTAAAAGACAAATTATAAATAACCATATTAAAATAGTTATTGAGAGCTGAATATTTTAACATCACATCACAGCACTCATCGAGCAACCACTAGGGTGTTAAGGAAACTTGTAAACACTTAGAAACTCCACAGCAACCACCTAGCATCAGAACTTCTGCTTCTTGCATACGAATTGAGAAAGAAAAATATATATATATGTGTTTAAATGCAGGTTTTCATTCATTTTGCCTCTTTTTTTCCACTATTCTCTTAATGCAATAGCCTAAATATATCTTGCTCTGTTTTTCAAAGAAATAAACAGATTATAAACTAACATAATAAAATTAATTTAACATCCCAGCAGAAATAAAATTACAAAATAATGATTCAAAATGGTCATTCTGCAGTGACCAGAATGTTTTTGACTGCTAAATATTAGATGCTTCCCTAGTTATAGCTAGTCGCATAACTAGGGTCATAATATCAGTTCCAAACAGACAGTATTATTTCCAATTTTCTTGCTGTAGTTATGACACATACATCTGTCTAGCAACCATTCAACAACACCATAGCAACCACCTGGAATACAATTTTAACCACCTAGAATCCACCCTGCAATACTGTAGGTCTACTCTAGCAACATAGCAAATGGTGGCTATAAGAGTGTGGCTGATTAAGAAAAAGGACACTTTTATCAATTTGGCCCAACTTCTTTTGCTGAAAGAGGAAATTCGATCAGCCTATTCAGGTCTGAATAAAAAAGCAAGAGCAACCAAAGCAATCAGTGCAAATTAGAATTGCATTTCCATTAATGGAGTCATTACCTGTGGATGGAGTGTGGTTCCTGTGGTGAACTACTCCACCCTTCACACACAGCTCTTCGCTTAGAGAGTCAATAAAAGCGGCCATGGTGGAGAATCCTGACAGGACGAAGTTTCTTTTGTACCTCTGTTTGAAGGACACTGCTAGCTTGCTGAGTGGAATTCCTTCAGGGCAGCTTTTAAGCAGTTGGACCATATCCTCAGCATCCTGATTCTGCGGCCTGTGTTTCCTGTGAAAGACGGTCCCATTCTGAACCTCCAGATGTTCAGATAAAGAGGTTATGAGATCAGCAATAGAGTTGAAGCCCAGGTCTGCCGCGGTCAGGTTGCGATGGTATCTCTGACTGTAGAACACTGCCACCCTCGAGAGAGGGATGCCTTCAGGGTTATGTTTCAGCAGGCGTACAACGTTCTTACTGGTTTTATCCATGTTGCGATCTGCAAGTGTTCACATTCAGCACAGTTAGAAAAGAAATTAACAAGGAAAATACAGATAGCCAGACTGCTCAGAAAAAAAAATCATCAAAGGGTTTGCATTAAGGATGTCAACGTTAGAGTGTTAACGCTGTTAATGTTATCAAATTCGCCATGCATTCTTTATTACAGCGCCCCAAGTTGGCTTTATCTCCCCTCAAACATACAAGTATATATTATATATTTTAATTGGCACCACTATATAATTGCATTTTACATTTTTAACATTAATTCTTTTATTTACATTTAAATATTCACTATAAAAATGTGTGTCTTAAGAACAAGCTCGATTAAATGCAGTTAATCACAGAAAAGTGTTGTGAATAATCAGACTGACACCACTAGGTTGCATACATCAGGGTCAATATCAGTATGGTTGTATGTGGTATATAGTGTATATAGTTGTATATTGTGTGTATTTTGTTATATGGCTGTCTTGTCCTGTTTTCCATTCAGAGTAAAATAAAAAATGCTCATCGTTTGTGTATTTTACTTTATACTACTTTTGTGTGTGTTTTACTCATGATCTCTTGTTAATATGTTAATGTGTGTTTCATAAAGACCCTGGGAAATGCACTGAACCTCACATCCCAGGAGGAGCACGAATGGTTGTGTTCACTTGCATTATAGCATAATGTAAGGATATGCTCCATCCTCATATTTCAAGTGCACCATTGTGAAAGGCCTTAATCTAAAAAGGAAACTGCCTAAAAACTAGTGCTGCAACTAATGATTATTTTGGTAGTCGACTAATCTGATGATTATTTTTTCAATTAGTTGATTAGTCAGAGATTATTTCTGCGATGTCCTCCATCTCTAAAAGCAATATAAAAGCTTAACATTAAATTTAAAAGGCATTTAAAAGTCTAGATGTTGTTTAAATGTGGAAAGTACTGATTATTAGTGAGTAAATATGTAATCTGTTGTGTTTGGGCAATTTTGGAGACACAGACTAAGTTGAGTGTAAACTGTGTGAGTGAGAGATTTACCCATTGCGTTTCCGTCCCCAGCACTTTGTGTAATGCGGGACTGTTGCAAATTAACGATTAGTCTGATGAGGGCCACCCAATGGCCCATTCTGATTCACAGCATCTTTATCTGAATGTACATCATATGCCTAATAATTTACACCATATATCTTTGTCCTGGTTTGTGCAAGTTTTCAATTCCTGTTTTTTTGGGGCACATGTGTCGGGGTGAAAGGGGGTGTTCAAGCTCTCAACTTCAGTGTGGGGGCTTAACTCATTCTCATTTTTTGGTAATATTTTGCACAAACAGGCAGCTTAAGACAAGAACATTACTGCATGTATAAGCATTAAAGCACCCTTTTCAAGGTATACGTTTCTGATTCTTAATTTCATTTCTTGCTTATACTTTTTCTTTTGATACTTTGTACAAATTAAATACTTTTCTCCAGCATCCTTTGTCAGTTTCCACGACAAGCTACAGTACTCCTAGGAATCACCAAATAAATAAAGAAATTGCCCAATTTATTCTGGAACATGGCATATTCCTGAGTAAACTACAGTCTGACCTCTGAGTCTGATATGTGGAGGTGATGTAATGACTTTGTTGGTTAATATTACTTAGTCTCCGCCCACTGGTGCAGTAATAGAAACTCAGAAGACATTTCTTAGGAGAACACCTTCATCTAAATTTTCACAGAAAAAGAAACTCAACTAATTTACCTAATATGAGAAGATAAATGAACAGGATTAAATGTCAGTTTTGATTTGATTTCATCCTCCATTTTACAGCAGAACCAAAATTTAATTCTGACATGATTCAGCTCCTACCCTTCTCAAACATGCAGCGCAACAACATTCAATAAGTTAACCCTATAAGTATGTGACGCAGTTATAGAGGGTGAGGAACATAAGTGTTGACCCTTTAGGTTTACCATGTAAAGCATCATGACCAATGTAACAGTGTATCCATAATGAACAGTCCAACTCTATAAAAATATGACACAGTAAACAAACAAAAATTACAGCTGTCCAAAAACTTGTCTGAATTTTTGCTACTTTTTTATTTTTAGACATAATTTAAATCTGTTATTTTCGTGTCAAATTTGTGTGATAAATGCTCCAAATGACTTGGAATAAAATTATTGTGCACTGACTCTCATTAAAAATCTATATTTTTACCTTATTTTGAAAAACTGTCATATATATGATACACATATGTTGGGTTTCCACAACTAAATGCAAGTAATGCACATTTACAAGTTATAAAGAGCAAACTTAGCCTTAGCAGTGTAAAAATCAGACTTACCATAAGTGATGACCCCTGTAACAGACCGGTTTAAGTCTGTGTACCAACTGAGTAATAAATTTGCCTGTTCCTGGCTTATAGCACTCTCCTCCCCTAGTCTTTAGTAAACAGCCAATAGGAGCTGTGCTGGTCATAGAATGAAAACAGGAAACAGAAAGTAACCCACAACATCACCCAGGACTCAACCTTAACTTTCATTTCTACAGAAACAGAATGAGAAAGAGAGAGAAAGCCTCCATTTCTCACATTAACAAAATCACTATTCGTTACATTTCACTACTGTTGATTATGACAATTGATTTTGGGGTACATGAAGACCCTACAGCCATGGCAGTGAAGCATTTGATAAGGCATTTATACTGCCTTAGGTTTCAGATTCCTCCACTGGCTCTCAGCTGATCTAATACCGGCTGCTGCCAGCACTGAGGGGTGGGGAGGAACCACGTGACCCAGCCTTCAGCAACAGCACACACTGTTTAATGACCAGCTGGAGTGTGAGATAATGCTTCCATTCCTGAAACTCGAAACCTAAACTGATCTGGCCAGTTAACCCTGTACAGGATCAACCTCAGTGTGTGAGTAAATGAAACAACTCCCTTCCCCACACTGTTTACATATACCTTGATCTTACTCATCAGCAGAATAAATACTAACTGATACACAGATGTGCCATGGATCATATTATATACAGCTCTATGCAAAAGACTGGGCATGCTTGGTCTTCATAATCCAACATAAAAAAGAATATTATCATCATTTAGGCCCGTCACAATAATTACGTCAATCAAGCCTAACATTATGAAACTTGTTTCCACACCCATTATCCATTATTTTTTCATCTCCACTGAGCATATGAGAAAAGTATGCACTGTAGGTCGATACGGGCAGATTGTAGTCTTGTATCTGCTTGCTTTATTATCCTTCTTTCACCCTGATCTTTAATGGCCAGACCCCACAGGACCACCACAGGAGTGGATCAGACCCAGCAGTGCTGCTGGAATGTTTACACACTGTGTTCACTCTCTTACACTATAAGACACTCCTACCTAACTGGTCCACTATATTATACCTGTTCTGTGGTGATATATTAAAATGAAATATTAAATTAGCAATGTAATTCTGTTATTAAATGCTGTTTTTTCATTGTTTTAAACATTCTGAAGTCTAAATACTAAAGTTGTCCAGAAATGTAATAATTAAGTAAACAAAATTGTGTTCATCAAACAAGAATATATGTTTTATATTTTAGATTCTTTAAAGTAGGCACCAATTGCTTAGATCACATTGCTTTGCCTGGCTGAATAATCCCAGTCAGTTTTATGAGGTAGTCTCCTGGAATGGATTTCAGTTAACAGCTGTGCTGAATTAATGAATTACCCAAGAATAATTATTGTTCCTCTACAGGCCTGCATAAGGATCAACACTATGGCTTCTCACCATCATCATAACTGTATAACATATTAGTTTCATAGCAGCTGCTAAATAATGTAGAATATACACCAATAAATTAGTGCAGTGAATAAAAGTTTATTGGGACTTTTTTTTTTATTAATTTCTGTAATACTGAACATGTTTTGAATTTTGATTTTGCTAGGTTTCAATACACATTTTTGTATAGCTTGTATATCAAACTATCATATTTTTCCAATCACCTTAATTAGTAATGATAAGTGACAACATGTTAGCTAGCTAAACTAACTAGTTAACCAACAAAATGTTAGGATAGTAGCTAGGACCCTATGATTTCTGTGACTCGGAGAACACAGAATAAGAGGAACAAAAGAGGAATTCAGATATGAACACTGCTTACACATAATTATACGAGTTAATAAAACTGAATAACTGAAGAGCAGAGTAATGTACAGACATCCTACACATATTATATCCACAGCCGAAATGACCATATCTAACCAACACAGTAACACCATACTGATATCAAACATCAGAAAATAATTAATCTCAGAAAACTCAGCTCGCAAACCGTTAGAAAACCCCAACTAACCGTTAGCATCGCCAGATAGCTCACAGGCCAATGCACCATTTTTGGCTTTAAGAAAAAAGCCCCAGGGCAGAAAATATAAATAAAAATATGTTAATTTAAAAAATCCTTGCCTACAATAATAAAGAATATTCGTTTTTTTTTTTTATTAGACTTTTGATCAAAATATGGTCAAATATCTAAATTCTGAGAATATTTGCATCTCATTTTTAAGCAGGGCTGGTATATTTTATTATTACAGAGCAAAATGTTTCTTAACATTAAGACAGTTTTAACATTTCTTGATAATAAAAAAATAGCCAAACAATTATCCATTTCTGTAATACTGAATGTTTTGATTTTTGTGGTTTTACACTGTTGTTTTTCTGCTGTGTTATATCAAGTCCAAAGTCAGTGCAGTGTTTTCCCAGAAAATGCTTCATGGTTCCTTCTGCTGACAACTTTTATGGAGATGTGGATTTTATTTTTCAGCAGGAGTTGGCACGCTGCCTACACAACCAAAAGTATCAATTGGTCTTATATAATATTTTAATTTTCTAGGACACTGATTTTTGGGTTTTCATTAGCTGTAAGCCATAATTGTCAACAATAAAAGAAATAAACACTTAAAATAGACCACTCTGTGTGTAATACATTTATATAATTTCTCAATGATATTCTATATTTTTTAAGGCACTAGTAGTTTTCTACAGGCTGGCAGGGTTCTTATAACTCTTCCTGGATCATGGAGGCCAACTGACCTGCACTTTTTAGCTAATGTTTTCCCCACTCTGAACTCTAACCAGATAATTACTAGTCCAGTGTTGGGTTAAAGTGGGTGTGTTAAAGCAGAGAAGGCACTAAAATATGCAGGATAGTAGAAACAGTAGTTGTAGCTGATCTTCTGTATCCACACAAATAAACAAAAATAAACAGGAAGGGCAGGTTTAGCTCAGGGTAAGGGAGGTAGGGTGGTGTGTGGTGGTACCTGATGCTGTGGCATGGTTAGAAAGTCCCCTCTGAGCTGCAGATAAAGCCAGTCTTTTGTGTGTGGGTCTCTGTGCTGGAGAGCCATGCTGTCTGTCCATCTCCTCCTCTGTTCATCACTCGCTCCCTGTGCGAGCCTGCAGTCTCTGTTAGAGTCCTCCCTGCTGCTGCTGCTGTTGTTGTGAGACTGGTACAGACATGGTGTGTTTTAATGGGTGGTAAACTAGTTAATGACCCTAGCCAAGTGAACTATAGGTTAACAGAGCTGTGTTGTTGTGGCCGGGCTGCTGGGGCTGTGCTGTGCTGTGTTGTTTGTGTATAAAAAAACTCGGTTAACTCGTTTCTCCCCCGCTAACCGGCTGCAGTTATGTTGTTCGTGTGTGTAAAATAATCGCAGGTGGATGCGCTGTAAGCTCCAGTGGACACATATCAATATGACGCTTAATATTAATTAAATTTCATTTCACTGTAAATTTAAATCACCCGGACTTGCTCTGTGCTCCTCTGGAGCTTCACACTCTCCACACACAACCGGCGCTCTCTGTCGCCCCCTGCTGTACAGGAGGATTAGTTATACACACAACTAGAGGTCGGCAACTAATCAATCAGTAATATTTAAAATAACATTTAATCACAAATACATTTAATCAACAAAATGCATTTTATTGTACTTATGTTTATTATTAGTTAAATCCAACTAAAGGTCATTTTACAACCTAAACATGCTATTCCACATTACATTTCCTGCTGTATGCAAAATATGTGTGCAATGTCTGAATTATTATATATGTATATGACAAAAACAGTCAGTTATAATAATCTGTCATATAACAGATTATTACTATTATTATTATTATTATTATTATTATTATTATATTATACACTTTTTTTTACTACGTAATTCCATAAGTGTCCCTTTATTGTTTTTATGTCTTTAATATTAATCTTAAAATAAATTCAACAAAAAAATAAAGAAAAAAACATTGAATAAGATGGTGTCCAAACTTTTGAATGGACTTTATTTATTCATTTTCTACATTGAAGATTAATATTAGTACATGTTTGTTTGTTTGTTTGTTTGTTTGTTTGAGAAGAGGAGTTTAAACTTTTAACTGGTACTGTACATATTTAACGTAAGCAACGTTTAATACAAACAATACATATAAAACCATGAAATGCTCAATTAGTATTAAACCAACATAAAATGAATGTGCATTAATAAATTAATTCTGACATTGAAGATTAACTTTGTTTCAATGCATCAAAAATGGAAAAATGACTGTTGTTCCAACATACTTTTGTTGTCTGGTAAGCAATACAATTTCACATAAAAAAGATATACACAAGAATGTGCCACCATTTACTTTATTGTAGCTTCTATACATTTAATGAGACACATATGCAGTTTTCCTTCTGTTTTCCATCAGACTACATTGACTCAATGACAGAAGCTAGCTATAGTAGATTATAGACCAAACCCTTATAGTCCTAACCCCTTTTTAAAAACATCCAGCTCAAGGCCAGCTTCTGTTGGTTTCATAAGCTCTAAGCTGGTCTTTGATGGTGAAGGTAGTTAAAAAGGCCATTCATATGAAAAAAACATACTATATACTGGGTAAGTAAGCTTGGTAACCAGCTCTTGACAGCATAGTGCATGCTAAATATGAGTTTTGTAATGCTTGGTCATGATGGTCACCCAGCTTTATGATTTTGCCACAGAACCCATTGTTAACAACCTATACTGAACAACATCACAGCTCAACATAAACCATACAGTAACTGTTGTCACGATTGATATAGAAAATATTAGTTATATTAGTTATTTCACAGTAATATGATGGATACCGTATTTTCATAGTAAAAAAATATATATTGTTACATATTGTTACATTTTTGGCAGTAATTAACAGTGAAGGATATAGCGGTCCAGTGCATTTTAAAACATTTTCTATTAAAAGAGGTATAAATGTATTTGTTAAATATATTCAAATTCTGACAGTAATAAAAACAAAGGATATAATATTTCAGTGCATTTTAGTTTAAGCACCATTCTGGAGAAGTTGTGTACAAAAATGTTAAACTTTTTAGAAAATGTTTAATTCCCGTTAATGGATAAAAGGTATAACGATTTTGTGCCTTGTTCTTTTTTTTGTTGTGCAAAGTGGTTCATGTAATTTTGAATTAGCCACATTAATAAACAGACACCCAGGCAGGTGTAATAGTAAATATTAAAGTAATAAAGGGGTAAATACACTGATTTGGTACAAAAAAATAGCACTGGTGTTAATATTGTAAATATGAACAGTGCATTAATCCTGCCTGATGAATGCTGGGGATTTTATTAATCCCATGCAAATTTAAATGTGACATCTTTCATCTTGTCCTTGTAAACAGCATCAAATTGCTCTGTTTGGACCTCAGTGAAAAGGTTTTTCCAGTCACCAGCAACTCCTGTCAAAACACACAAAACATTATAGCTTTAGGAAGAGTCCGAATTTTAAAGCAGCAGTTTCTGATAATTGTTTTTAAAAAGCTGAAAGCAGAAGTATTCCTAAAATAACAGGGGCCAAAATATTACAACTTATGACACCAGTGTCCTGGCATTACCATCCCTGCAATGTCTAACATATTCATTTTACAAATAGAGAGGTCCGGTAGGTTTGTTAATATAATTGCTCTCTACATTTTGACAGTATTTCATAAATGAACAAAATGAACAAAACAATATACTTAAAAACACAGAATTTCACACAACAATATATTTACATACATTCCACATGTTCTTTGAAATGACACATTATCACCAGAGAGATCTCTAAATCCCCAAATCACAAACACTTACAGGCTGTTGCTTTAAAGATCTGTAATCTTTTCCTATGTCATCTACTGTACTGTATATTTACTGGATTCTCAGACATTTACCTTTCCTGAGGAACTCAGATTTCTTCTGATCCATGAACTCTGATGGAACCAGAGAAAAGTTGGACATCTGATTCTGCTTCATGCTTTTGAACTCGCAGTTCTCCGCTATTTTCCCCACCACCTCTGGACTCAGGGACTTTCCAAGGAACTGGGCGATTCTCGACACAGAACCTTTCAAATCCTGCAGTGTATCAAATAACAGAAGCATACCACAGTCTCAGACATGCTCCTTCTTGCTTTATACATCTGATTAATGAACCATTCTGATATTCAACAGTGAGCCGGAACATTATGACATGCCTAGATGAAATAAATAACAGTGAGTGAACATAGTTCAGTTTTCTTTAACCGATGCGATGAATGCAGGAGGAATTTTCAGGCTTAAATTGACAAGGACAAACCACAGACATGGTGCTGGATTCCAAAGGGCTCGTAAATATATGAGATTAATAAGGTCCAATCTGTCTGGTTTGAAATGACAGAAATGCTACTGTGGCACTGGTCACAAATACACTATATGACTCAAAATATTGTTACTCCTGCTTTTTCAAATTAATGATTATAAAAAAAGAGTTTATTCTGCTTATGTTGGAGTAATTGCCTGTACTGTCCAGAAAATGCTGAGAATAAAGATGTTGGATGACCACCATCTCACCTCATCCACAACTCCTCCCAAAAGTGTTGGGTGGATCAACATTATTCCAGAGAACACAGTCCTACTCCACTGATCCACAGCTATATTTCTCTGCTCAAGAGAGTCCTATTCACCTCACAATACACCTGTACTCTATTACACAAGCTGTGTGTGTGTGTAACATTTGTACATCTATGTCTGGATGCATTCATTAGGAGGGGTGTTCACAAACATTTGGACAAATAGTGTATATTAATGATGCTTACAGGAGAAATGTATTCAAACACACAGTCACTTTCATGTTCCACTTCTTTTTTCAGTGTATGTACAATGTGCAATACGTACTAACCTGTATCATTTCTTCATAGGCAATATAGAAAATGTTGTCCTCGTCTTTAACATTCAGCCAACTCTTCACGTGGTCAAACCATGAACCAAACATGACTGTGGACAGGGAGAATGTAAATATTAATTAAAGCATTGATAAAAAAAAATGGTATCCTAAAGCAGTTCCAAACCACAGATAGGCCTGTCGTGATATGATTTGTTTTGGTATGTCATGTCTATATATTATTTGATAATGCAATTATCTGTACTATGACAGACCTACCCACAGATTAAATGTGTTTTTTGTTTGTTTGCACTGCAGTGATTTAATACTGCAATAATGTTATCACATCACAAATTATATTACAGATATACTGGACTAAACATCAGTGGAAAATAATACTAATTTAAGCATGATAGCAGAGTTTAACCAGCTTAACTGGTATGAGTGTTAAACATGAAAGTGTAACAGTATTAGAGCCGGTACTTTGTACTTTAATCTTTAAGGCTTGATAATGAGGAGATAGAAAGGGCAGTCCAAGAACTATAGCTCACAATTAGCCTCGGTGGTTAAACTGACATATAATTTAAAGATGTGAAAGAAAGCCCTACTTTTCCCATTCAGAAACTTTTCCAGGAACTCGTCAGCAGTGCCTGGATTCACCAGGTAGGAAGCCATCCCATAGTAGTGGAAGGAAGATGTGAACACATCCTTGGGGTTTCGCAATACGTAAATAACCTGAAAAATATAAATACTATAATCTATAACTATACTCTATAATCACTACTCATTTTCTCTTCACGATATCTGTCACATATTGTATTGTATACAATAATTTATTTTATTATTATTTAAAACAATCCATAACCTAATAAAAGTATTTTTCTGATATTAAAGCAATACATTTGTTTTGCTAATTGCTGTGAAGTTTTATGGGTATTTATTTACATTACATTATTTTTATGTTATATTACATTATTATTAATTTTATTATTTATTATTTTTTATTGTTATTATTTCTTACACATTTAGAGTTTTAGTATGTAAACAACGTTGATTTTTCTGTTACACCAAATAAAACTTTTGTTATTTAAAAAAAAAATGGATTCATAAACTGATTCATACAGCCTGATTGGAAGCTGGAATGCTGCCTCCAGCATGCATTTCATGGGTGCATGATTTGTTTTCATTGCAACGAAAGCACTGTGACAACACATACCTAACATTTCAAAAAGATATGAACCTTTATCAAGAATAGTTCTATGGAAAATGATGCCAGAACTGCAGTGTTGTTTTTTTTTAAGATTTTTATTCCAATTCCAATATCTGAATATTCTTATTAATGAAAAGTTCATTGTAGAAAAGTGAGTCTTTTTTTAAGTAGATCAAATCAGTTTTTAAAAAGATTTCAATATTTTAAAAAGTAGTTCAATTCAGTTTATAAAAAGATTTCAATATTTTACAAATTAATTCAAATAAATTTTATTATTTAAATAATTAGTTTGGTAGGCTTTTGTTACATTACATTAGTTGTATTATAAATTATTTTTATAACATTATTATTAGTAGTAATATTAGTAGTAGTAAATTTTAAGTGTAAGTGTTAAGTTATGGCTGATACAGTAAATCAGAATAATAATCAGAGTGTGGTTGGGACCATGTTGAGTGAGAGGGGGAAGGGGGGTGGACAGATCAGCCCACTGATTACATTACACCCGGTTACCTTTGGCTTCACTTTGTTATATGACTGGTTCATCATGCCCCGGTGGAAGTGGGTGGCGAAAGCTCGGGGTGAGGGTCTCTGCTCCAGATTCAGCACGAGAGCTCGATGCTCCTCCAGCCACGGGACCCGGTCCCAGTTTGGTACGGTCTGAACGGCGGAGAGATCTCCCGCGCTGAGCACCAGCGGTACGATCTCCTGTAGCCATGTCGTTCCTACAGCAGCAGAACAAAACTTCACAACTTAACAACTGCAGCGAATACATGTAAAGAGTATTACAGGTTTAGCTCACTTTATCGGCTAAAGAAAGGTGTAAATATGCGGTTTGTAAGAAGCAGTGTGTGTAACGCTCCAGGCTACATTCCTGCAGGAAAACTAAACCTACTGTGGAAGATAAAGTCAACATTACTTAGAATATGTTAAACATTAGCTAGCGACAGCGCTGTTTGCCAGTGTTAGCCCTTTTTATAGCAGTAAAACTGTCGGCTTTATCCCCCAAACCCACTACCTCAGCTCCACACTACAGTTCTACAGTAAAAAGAAGTAAATCCCCTCAGTACAGTTTCTTACCAGACTTGGGGTAGGTCACAATAAGCACGTCGTCCGGCCGGAAGGTGAAGTTCTCGTAGTACTGGAGGCTCTCAGGAGGGTGGAGATGTTTGGGGACATAAACCCCCTGGTACACGTCATATAACTCCGCTTCAGTCATTATTCTCCAGCAGTTAGAGTGAGAAGAGTCAGGGCAAGAGGGCTAGTTCTGTTACCCCACCACCTTTAGACTCTTTACATGAACTTCAGTCTGCTCTGAGTGCAGGAGGAAATTCACTCTTGCGCTCCCCTCACTGAGAGCTTGCGCCCTCATTCCTCCTCCCACTCTATCACTCTCTCTTTCTATCTCTCACTATCTCTCTGAACTCTTGCTTCACTGATTAACACCATATGTGTTCCAGAGTTACACTGTTTCACACCGTTTAACATTTTCACTTTATGACAATGTTTTACTCTTAACAGTGTTTTACTCTAAAACCCTAACACTGTCTCAAGAGAAACTCAAAAACTTTTATAACACCATCTCAAGAGAAACACTGAAATTCTAACATTGTCTCTCAAGGGAAACTCTTAATCTCTAACACTGTCTCAAGAGAAACTCTAAAACCCTAACAAGGTCTCAAGGGAAATTCTAAAACTCAAACACAGTCTCAAGATAAACTCTAAAATGCAAATAACACTGTCTCAAGGAAAACACCTAAATCCCTTACACTGTCTCAAAAGAAATTCTAAAACTCTCATACTGTCTCAAGGAAAACTCAAATACCCTAACACTGTTTCAAGAGAAACTCTAAAACCCTAATCTCAAGGGAAACTCTTAATCTGTAACATTGTCTCAAAGGAAACACTAAAACTCGTCACACTGTCTCAAGAGAAAGTCTAAAATTCGTAACACTGCATCAAGAGAAACTCCAAAGTTCTAACACAGTTTTAAGAGAAACTCTAAAGCTCTAACACTTTCTCAAGAGAAACTCTTAAACTCATAACAATGTCTCACGAGAAACTCTAACACTCCTACACTGTCTGAATAGAAACTCAAACTCATAAAACTGTCTCAAGAGAAACTCTAAAACCCTTATAACACTCAAAAGAGAACTAACACTGTTTTAAGGGAAACTTTAAAATTTGTTACACTGCATCAAGAGAAACTCCAAAGCTCTAACACTGTCTTAAGAGAAACTTTAAAACTCGTAACACCGTCTCAAGAGAAACTCTAAAACTTGTAACACCGTCTCAAGAGAAACTCTAAAACTCATAACACTGTCTCAAGAGAAACTCTAAAACTCGTAACACCATCTCAGGAGAAACTCTAAAACTCGTAACATTGTCTCAAGAGAAACTCTAAAACTCGTAACACCGTCTCAAGAGAAACTCTAAAACTCGTAACACCGTCTCAGGAGAAACTCTAAAACTCATAACACTGTCTCAAGAGAAACTCTAAAACTCGTAACACCATCTCAGGAGAAACTCTAAAACTCATAAAACTGTAAAACATGTAACACTGTCTCATAGGAAACTAAAACTCTTAACACTGTCTCAGGGAAAACTTTAAAACTCTAACTTAGTCTCAATGGAAACTCTAAAACTCGTAACAGCGTCTCAAGAGAAACTTTAAAACTCGTAACAGTGTCTCAAGAGAAACTCTAAAACTCTTACACTGTTTCAAGAGAAACTCTAAACTCTAACACTGTCTCACTAAAACTCCAACAGGAGTCTGAGTGGATTTAAGATCATAAAAAATATATCCAATATTAAAAAAAAAGAAATTAAAGACTTAAGAGTTGCTGACTCGTTTATTGCTCTGACGGTTCAGATGAGGAACATTTCTAGGTGAATTTAATCAGTATTCCATTTATGACAAACATAATGTGTTGATACTGATGATTAATAATCAATAAAAAGTCATGTTATTCATTAAATAGATTCCACATCTGACATAAAAGCAGAATAAAGTCAAAAGAGTCAAAAGAATAAAATAAAACAACACAAATAGCATTAGAAAATCAAAATACATTAAAAAAATGAATCATCTTGTTTATTAAATCAGGACGAGTGCTTTGCATTATCCCACTTCAGTTTGAAAGTGCACTTGTAGTGAAGGCAGAGGAGATGTTCAGAGACGCTCAGTGTTTTGGCGTCTTATCTGTGTGAACCGGTTCAGCTCGGGACAACAGTAACTGAGGCCTCTCCCCAGACTTCTGGATGAGCTCCCTGCCGCTGGAGACACAAAACAACAGCTGTGTTAGAATGTAAATCGAGTTACACAATTTATTCATTAAAATATGTAAATCATTACAACACTTGAATTTAAATGAAAGTAATAGCTCTGAAAGTCTAAGGATTAACCAGGCAATAAATGAGAATCTTGACTCTTGAGAACCGTTGTGAACTCACATGTGGTAGTCCAGTCCTATCAGTCTGTGGCCATTCACTGCTAGAATTCGATCCCCTGGCCGCAGTTTCTGGCTCAGAGCTGCTGGAGACCCAGGTATGATAGACCTAATGTAAATTCCACTCATTTGTAATGGAGTTTCCTGTTAAACAGCACAAAAAATATATATTTTGTGACCAATAATAAATATTTTGGTAATGTCAGTCGAATAAAAAATAATAATTTAATAAATAACAATATTCTCCTTATCACAACAATATTCTGTTAATTAAAAAAAAATGATATGTCCCTGTATTTTTGTGAGGAAGTAAAAAATAATTGTGTAGTGTTTTATTCCTGCCAAACAGACTAGAGATTTTTTGTACCCTATAATATCTTAGATTAGTTATGATGCTTATTAAGTTAGAATTAAATTATAATATTTTAATGTGCTACGTAAACGATAAATGGAGAGCTTTAAAAAAGGTTAAAAGTATAAATATCCATAATTAAAAAGTAGTCTAGCTACCTTCTGAACTTGACAGTAGCATGCCAGTAGGATGCTGTATTTAAATAACTAAATAAAACTAATGTCATCAGGCCCTGTGAATTTAGTAACTTGATTATTTGCAGTAGAAAATCTAACAGTAACATTTCCAGATTAATCGCATGCGTTAGTGTTAACAGCATTATATACGTATATATATAATATTATATTAAGCCAACAAATATCCGTACTGTAGATCAACCAATCAGTAATTTTCTTCACGATTATGAGGTATTTTATTTTAATTTGAATTAAGTGCCTTCATAAATTAAAATATGAGTCTAAAAGGAAATAAATAAATTATATTATAATAATTAAAGAGAGTTTATTCTGCTTTAGTTTGAGTAACTGTGCTGTCCATAAAAGGCTCTCTACTAGACTTTGGACTGTATAATTTGTCTGCATGATCTCAAAACTCTATCTCATCCACAAACTAAAGGGACTTTTGGAGCATCATCATTAGGTTTAGTACCAATAAGGTCATGTTTATCTGCTCCAGAGTGTTTTATTCTATTGTCAATACTACTGCAATGCAGGAAAGAAAAGCAATGGGGGCAACTTAAAGCAGCTGAATAAATTTATTAGAAGGGGTGTACACAAACATTCAGACCATAGTGTACATTATAACTGCTACACAAACTTTATTTTTGCTGATTTAAATGAATAATAAAATACTCTAAAAGTATGTTTCCACTGAAAGTACATTCTTTGACCGCATGAGGGAGCCAATATTCCAATAAGTGATTCACTCACTTAACTAGGAGTCTTAAAAACTGCCACCAATAGTTAAATGGCAGCTTAAACAGCATGTTTTCCTGCATTGAGTTGCAATAGTTTGGTCTTATTGGTCAGATGAGATTTCTTACACAAACCTTCATTACTGTAAAAACAAAGTGCCAGTTAAAAAAACATGGAACTATCCCAGCCCCTACAAAAACCCATTAAAATACAACAAAAAAGCCTATAAAACTTATACCACCACATTTCTGCAGTGAAACAATGTATTTCAGAACTTACCATCCCATCGACCAGCGCCAGCCCCAGTCCACCATGACCTCGTTTCAGCTCCAGCACAAACACCTCATCATTTACTTCATGTTTCTCACATTCACCTAAGATATTAACACATTAAAAATGTTGTCCTTGTGAGTAAACACAGAAATGTGCCCCAACCAGCAAATAAACTTTTTTTTGGTTTGGTGTTTGAGCTGTATAATCTTAACGGTCATTTTATTACATAAATAGCTCTAAAACGGTGATCATAACCTATGCATTATCTTAGTTTAACAAATAGTTACCTTAAATTGTGCAGTAGCAAAACTAACGTCATCTCCCTGTCTGTAAGGAAGTACGGGTTGACAATAATGATTACTTCCAATGGGAAGGGTGACACTTGAAAACAGGGTGAAGGGATACAAATTAGAAATGGGATTAGGCCAAAATATAGCTTTTAGTGGTGCCACTAAGACACAAAAATCGCTGGTTCAAATCGCAGGCTGCTTGTCATCAGCAGCCGGAGTCTGAGAGAGCCCAATTAGTTTTGCTTTCGTTGGGTGGGTGGATGGCGCTCTCTCCCCACATCACTCCCCAGTCCCTACATGTGATGATGTTGGTGAGCACACGCCTGTTAGCTGATTTATCAGAGCCGGGTCGCTGCACTTTCCTCTAAGTGCGCTGGCAACTGAGTAATGCTACATCAGCTGCAGTTTAAAAATAAGCAGTGGCTGTGTTCACATGTATTGGAGGAGACATGTGCAAGTCTTCATCCTCATGTGCAAGTTTGGGGCATGCCTAGAATAGGGGGGGTCCAAATAAATGGATGTGGTTGTTTGCCTTCCAAATGCAGAAAATTTTATGATTTTTTTTACTAACCCACTAACAATTTTTTTTAAGTGAGATGAGATTTTTTAGAAACATTTTCCTTCTTCTCCACTTGGGGGAGCTGTTTACCCAATAGGGACTCTGTAAATGTGACTACATTGACACACAGCCCAGTCAGAATAGAATGTCACCCTGAGGTGCCTTGTATCAAACTGTCCTGCAGTAAATGTTTAATGTGTTTATAATCTTGTTGCATGACATCATCTCCAATGGAAGCTAAAGCACACTGCACTGACTTCACACGGACAGTTCAAGCCAAATGCTGTCTGTCACAATCCTTACCACAATCTGCACTGTCCACTCTGCGTGGTAATGCCTTGAATGACATATTCCTGGTACACATATGACACTGTGAATCGAGGAACTGTGAACTTCAAATCCATATCTGGCATCCATTATTAGGCCTAGCTCCAACGCGCACAATCATTTATTCAATAATTGCCTTTATATGAGTATGCTTGACAGTGTTTACCCTCACAAGATATATCACAACTTATACAGCTGTGGCTGTTCACAAGCCATTCCTTGATCAATTTTACTTCATGATCAGTTTACTTACTGTTGTCCTAGTAAGTTAGTGAAGTCTATAATTGTAAAAAGGATCCTAATCTAAAAAGACGCAATATTATTACACTGCCTGGCCAAAAAAAAGTCGACACCTCGATTTAACTAAGTAAATGATGTGGGGTTGATGCTGCAGTTGGTCAGGTCTAGAACAGTATGTTCTGAAAGAATGAGGTCAGCTGACTACCTGAATATACTGAATATAGACCAGGTTATTCCTGTGATTCAGGGAGCATGAGATCATCATTTTTACACATGGGTTGATCACCACAGTGTCCAGACCTTAACCCCATAGAAAATCTTTGAGATGTGCTGGAGAAGGCTTTGTGCAGCTGTCAGACTCTACCATCATCTACCAATGAAAGATCTTGGTAAAAAATTAATGCAACACTGGTTTTAAAAATGTTGTGACATTGCAGAAGCTTATCGCACGCAGCAATCAGAGCTAAAGGCGGTCCAATGTAATATTAGAATGTGTGGCCTTTTTTTTGGCCAGGCAGTGTATATTTAGTTCACAATTCAAGCAGAAATCCTTTCTGTAATGTTCATTACCTTCCTCTTCTTCTTTCAGTGTATCGCCGCACTGAGCAGTCTGGTGGTTTGTATCCTGATACTGGCATTCAGCTTCTGAATCTACCAGATCTGCACTCTGTGGTGTGTTGGGAGGGGTCAGCAAGCATGAGGGGTCCAGTGCTAGACGTCTGTTGCTGCCGCTGTAATTTCTCTGCTTGGACTGTATTTCTAGCGCCTTTAGCTTTTGGGTGAGAAGGGCTTCAGTAGTGCCGAGTTGACCTGGTCCTGAAGAGCATGCCACAACACTTTTCTTAGGCAGCACTACCTCTGTGTTTCCTGACTCTAGAAGAGCTTTTGGGAGGACCTCCATTTTAGTGCGTTTGGCCTCCAGAGGGACAGCAGACTGGCGCTGAAAAACGTTAAACGTTAAGAAAGGTAAGGTTGTGCAATATTATTATCTTCAAGATATCAGCTCATGCTTTCATGAGTTAATTTGCTCTTATGCATTTTCTCTAGCACTTCCTGTTCTCTAACAATATTCACTATAATTGTAATGGAAACACAGATGGAATCCAAAAATCCATCCATGCAGTGAACACACACATGCACACACACACACACAGTCATACAATGAACACACAATGCTGAAGCAAACGGCAACCACACTGTGGCCTCTAGGAAGCAGTGATTGTTAAGGGCCTCACAGTGGCAGCCTATCGATTTCACAATGAACCCACAACCCTTGAGAGATTGCTGTCTATACTATTTAGAGATGGATGTTATCCCTTCCTGACAGAATTATTATGGAACTTACCAGTCAGTTTAATTATTTGGTTAGCATCCTCGTCTGTGTGTGTGCAGCAGCCATTTTGTGTGCAGCATGAATTAAAAAAATATATATATTTCTGGGGGGTATCCATTCAAGGCTTCACATCTGACTTGAAAACAGCAAATGCTATTGCTAACTAGCTTAGCATACATGGTGCCCGGGTGAGGTAATGGCACAAGACACAATAAGTGACAGAGCAGGCCACTCTGTGCTCTGTGGAATCATTTCACACTGATTTTGGGACAGAACAGATACACTGAGGAAGTTTATGTACATATCATGTAGCTCTCATGTAAAATCCAAACATAAAGTTTTGTTTCACAGATGTCTAACATCTTCCTGAAAGTCCAGCTGCTTACCTGAGACATTGTCTTGCTTGGCTCAGGATCCTGAAGCTTCTTAATAAAGGTGTGAAGTTGTGTAAGCTGTTTTGTAAGAGTTGTGTCTCTAACAGGCCTCTTTAAATCCAACACAAAGCCATCGATGGGCAGAACGAGAGGAGGATGGTCATCAAAACTCTCCAGAATATCAGCTACGAGGGCAGAAAAGAAGGGGGCATTGTTTGTTATACAACAGGCAAAACAGAGTCGCCTCATGCACCCACACACAGATGTCTGGACGCAAAGCAAACCTGGTCCAGCCAAACTGGTCTGGTCTTGTGCGGCTGCAAATCAAAGTCGGTGAAAATTATGGCACACCAGCCATAATTGGCCAACAGAGCCTTCTACAGTTCTTGGCATCTTTGGTGGTGAGCATAAAGACCATAAAATGTGTTAGTAATTCATCAACATGATCTAAAACCCTTAAACCCTAAATCAGAAAAAGTTGGGACAGCTTGTGTGTGAATCGCACTCCCATTAATACATCACTTGCTCATACATTTCACAGCAATCATTGAATCATTTTTAGTAGGTACTGAATATTATCATTTTAGATTCATAACTGTACAATAAGCTTGAATATTTACTTCAGCGAAGTGTTACATTTTCCTTTATCTTTCTTTCAAAATGCTCACCAGTATGGACGGCAGCTTTGGCTTCGTCACTGGATGGTGTCCAGGTGGATGGGCAGGGCTGACGTGGGCTGTACTCTCTTAGCATGTGGTGCAGCTGGGCGGGGCTTATTGAAGGAAACTCCACCCTCAAAGAACCCCAAGATGCCTAAGGCAATACAAGAATCATTATTAATAAGGAGAGAAAAATAAAAGCCTATTCAACAATAAGAACCAATCAGCTTGCTGCTTATGTTGCCATGGATGAGGGTCAACCTGCTAGTGGGGAAAGCTCCCATTGATGAGGAGATCTGCGCAAGAGCAAAAGCCATATCAAGCTGGAAAATCAGGATTTTCTGTACAATATGGAGCCAAAACCAACAAACTATTCGTGAGGTTTTTGTCAGATTTTATCAGCAATTTAAAATATCTTGTTAAATTGGGAATTTGGCTTTTTGGGGATTTTTTGGGGTATTTTGAGTATTTTGGGCATAAAGTGTTTTGGGTTGTCATTTAATCATGTTAATGCTGAATTGCTGAATCATCTTTGATTGCTGCATCTCTAACTGCACTCTGTCAGTGTAGCTGAAGTCGCCTCTTACACTAAATCTGAACCCGTTGAGTAAACATGCTTTTAAATTCCTCAGCTGCAGAACTGTTTGCTTATATTCTTGCCATTTAAAAACCTGTGAGTAAATATTGGGCTCAAAAGATCAAGAACAAGAAAATCTTGCTGTATCAGTAATAGGTAAGTCCTGCCTCTTTTTAGAAGTTGGTAAACGGATTTAGGACATTGGGGAAGCACAATATTTAAGCTTGTTTTTATGTTATTAATGCAGAAACTACTACTATTTGGTAGCAATATAGCATATTTTGTGACTTCCAAAGAGATTTATCTGAAATTGATGTTTAATATAAGAATAACAGTGTTATGATGCTAAAGAACTGACATGTCGGCCTACATACAGGGTTAAAGGAGTTCACACCATGCATTAATCTGTGTTTTATGTCTGTATCATATCTAGATATGCTTCAAATCCATGCCAGAATCCATTTACTCTTTTCACTGAAATGAATTCCCAGTGTGGCCTGATAGGATCTTCCTCAGATGAGTACTTTCCTGCATATGAAGGGCATCAAAATATACGCTAATTACCGTACGTTGCCCACTGTAAACATGATTCTGTTGCTTCCAGTATATAAATCAGTCTTTGGTGGAATAACCCTGGTTTTTAATCACAGTTTTCATGCAACTTGGCATGTTCTCCACCACCAGTCTTTTGGATTTTGGCTTTTGGATAACTTTATGCGACTCCTGGTGCAAAAATTTAAGCAGTTCAGATTGGTTTGATGGCTTGTGATCATCCATCTTTCTCTTAAGTGGTCTCTTAATTTTTTTTTTTCAGGGCTGTATAGTATAATAAGTATAGTATAACTAGCCAATCATTCAGAATTCAGTAGATGAATTTTTATCTACATTAGCATAAATGGACACCACTTCTTGATGATATTTGCGCATTGAAATGTGATCTAAGCATTCAAGAGTTTTATAATTTATTACCAGAAATGTGTTAATACAAGTCTAGGGGTAATCCATAAGCATGGTTATAACATCAAATTGAAACAGCACAAATAAACTATATTAGAAAATATACATAACGTATATAAATAGGGTTACTGTACCAGACCACAGTCTTTACAATAAAATAAATATGCTACAGCCTCCCAACCATATTTAGCCACATTCAAAATAAGAATATGCAAAACCTACAGCTATATAATGCAGAACAGTATAGTATGAATGGTGACATTTACACCAGAACAATGTGCCCATACTGCAGAACATGAAACACCCAGCTTTACATGCACAGACAAGACTTATCTATCATGTCATCTTTATCTGCTGGAATGAATGAGACTTTTTGTTCATGGGTTTAATCCTTTAATGATTAGTGCTTCCTGTTAATCATTTCTGAAGACTAGACTAATTCCTGATGTCTACCCAGATACTGCTGAAAGAAGGTCAATGTAAACTGGTAATTGGAAGAGGATGCTTTAAGGCTGCTGTGCTATGTTACTTGCACGCTAATAAAAAATATAAAAAGGTTGGCAAAATTATGTTTTTTATTAACTCAACTTGGCTTAGTTAAACCAACAACTTAAAAAACTTGAATTATTAATCATTAGTAAATGACTTGCAGCTGAAATTGCTTAAATAATATGGAAGATTTTTGTTTTCAATTCTCAGAATCCTGACCATGGAGGGCTGTTGTGTTGATGGGATTCAAACCTATGATCTTCTGTCTATTGGCAAGCATGCAGTTAGACAGCATGACAAATATTGATTTCTGAACTCTTAAAACTTCATGAATATGAACTTGTTTTCTTTGCATTATTTGAGGTCTGCAAGCTCTGACAATATATTTATTTTGGAGAAATATTGTTCGTAGTTTCTAGAACAAAACAACAATATTCATTTTACTCAAACATATACCTATAAATAGCAAAAACAGAGAAACTGATTCAGAAACTGAAGCAATCTCTTATTTTTTCCAGTGCTGTATATCTGTGTAAAAGAAAAAAATGTAAAACTTATTTACTTAGAAGTGTGAGCAATTTTTATGTAGTGGGTTTTTACAGCTCTAAGGTGGCACAACAGTCTAACTGCTGCTCATTAAATGTGAGAACACCGTAAGTCCCCAAATTCCAGCAAATCCCAGCAATATTTCAAATCCCAGCAACCAGTCCATCATCAAAAGCTTCTTAGTCTGGAGAAGCCATGTTATACGAGAAGTTCTAAACTGGAGATAAAAGGAAACAATTTGAAGAAGAGGGTTTAAGCGATATATACTTAAGCCTAAACCAACTGAAGCACTTTAATAATGGTTTTAGGGCTTTACCAACAATGTATTGTTGACCACTGAGATGCAGAAGTATAAATTTGAGTTTTTGAATGTGTTATAAATGTGAGTTAGGAGAACTAAGACTTCACTTACTTTAAATACCTCAAACAACTCTGGAACCACTTATACTTTATCATTATAACCCTGCTATTCCAAAAATCATGTGACAGCATTATGTAAACTGATCATGGAGTTTGTAAGTAGTGAGGTGTTATCTTGTGTGAGTGAGGCTGAGCACTGGCCAGTGTGCTCACGACAAGCAATGTAAATACATTACTATTACTATATTATAAACCAGCCTTTAATCACAGACCTGTAGCAGGGTTTCTCTGGGTGTGGCTAGCAGATTGACGGCCGAGGAGAGTTTGATCAGGTAGTTCTGCGCCAGCTCCCCCAGCCCGGCTGCAAAAGCCCAGTCCATCAGCAGGTCCAAATTAGCCCGGATCTGAACCCCACACGACCAGTGGTAAAAGCTCCCTCCTGATCCTGCAGACAAATATGACATGAGTGAGCCCGATCTGTTCTGATCATTTAGAACAATTCAACAAAAAATTAAACCCATGCATCTTCTACCTCTCTCCATGAGCAGGTTGAAGAGGAAGGCGTTGATGAAGAAGAAGAGGTAGGTGAACAGTTGTAAGGAGATTTCTGGGTGCACATGGAAGTCTTTAACAAGATTCAGCGTCTTCGTTAATATAGTCAACATGCTGCCAACGACCTCCGGCACTCGCACCTGTCCGTTCTCTGAGAACGGGTTACTGTCCAACAGGCCTGGGAGGACTGGGTACAGGAGCTGTAGGTGAAACAGGGAAAAAACAAAGCTAGAGTGAAAATTAAAGAATGATTGAAAGGGATTTGCATATGTTCTGCTCTACAGTGTATAAAATCATTAAACAGCTTAAAGAATTAGGGGCAATTTCAGTGTATGTAGTTTAAACTGAACACCCGTGATCTCCAGTCTCTCAGACAGCACTGCATCAAGAACTGTCATTCAACAACAGCCAGTATAAACACATGGGCAAGGGATTACCCAGGTCAACCTTTAGTCATACACTAAATTCATAAATGGCACTTAAAACTGTGCAAAACAGAAGCCTTACTGAATATAAACCATCTCCAAGCAGCATCAACTTTTTTTAGGCTCAGAGGCATCTGGGATAGACCATCACACAATAGAAACATGCACTGGGGACAGATGAAGAGCCAGGGTCTCTCATTATAAAGGGTTGGGCCAGGTCACTTCTGTGTTGGAAGCTTTCGCTGGCCCAATACTATTAATTAAGGTGTAGTCAGCAGAGTTCGCAAGCAACATTTTGAGCAGTATATGCTTACCAAAGCAAATGGTGTTCTACTGAGTGCATCACATCACTGTTAACTGATTTATATGTGTTAATATAAATGGTTTCCCATTTACCATACATCCTTTCCCTAGTTTTCAATGTAGCAGTGTGTCTTATTAGAGAATTCCTAAATTTGGTCCACTTGAGAAGCCAATCTCACTTCAAAAATAATATCTTAGCAAGATAAATCCTCTTAAATGTAGTCTAAATCAAATAATTCTTATTTTGAGATTTTTAAAGTATTATTACATGAGTGAACAACTTTTGTATTTAAAAATATTTTATTTATTTTAAGGGATTATGTACCAAAAGTGTCTTACTATATTGGGGAATAGTTTTGCTTAATTCAGGAAACAACTGATTATTTTGTTTTTACTGCTTAGAAATGCATATAACACGGAAAAATAATGAAATAACACTTTCAGTAGGTTAACAAAAATAGACAATATGATAAAAGGGAATTTGGTGAAATGGGCAGCTGTATTGTCAGTTGGCAGTGTTTTTATTATTTTTATTTTTTTGCACAAAAGTCTTTTCTTAATAAAATTGATTACTAACTGTGTTTGTCAATTTTAGAAGGACTTTTAGGAAGTTTTAGAGGGAAGTTTCTCCCTGGTAGAACTGAGCTGTCAGCCTCACATTGGCTGATTATGTGCCCTTCAGTACTTGGAGTGTTCTTATTGGTTGTTGTGTATGTTTTAAAAGCTGGGATGTTTTTAACTTTTGTCTTTTGTTAACCCTGATGAAGGCCTGATTGCTGAAATGCGTTGGTTATTTTTTGTATTTCTAATAAATCGGACATTCTCCAGTCAACAAGTGCTGCTGTTTTTTTATCACTGAGTTTGTTGCCAGGTACCGTGTTGTGTAGTGAAGTTGCACCAGATCTATTCACTTCTAGTAGGTTAGCAAAGAAATAAATGTTATATATAAAATGAATATTCTGACAACAATGCAAAAATGTGTACTTTCAGATATTTACTAGATTTAAGAGGATTTAACTTGCTAAGATTATTTTTTTGCAGTGCTCAAATTGGTTAAGAATTCTATCTGAAATTACCCAACAGCTTGAGATGACTCAAGCTTACCTCTTAACACTGCTCATTGCTGTAGAATTAGCTTCCATTACTTTTTAACTCCATTAGCCTCCAAGCTACAGCTCTAACCAAAGAGCCCAAATCTACACAGACTTAACGGTCCCAACTGAAGTAAGTGCATTTTATGTCACTAATTGTGAGTACTGTAAGACAAGCGTGCACAGAGCATGTCCAGTCCTTATCAATAAGCAGCATGTGTAGCTTTCAGGTCATAAAGAATCCTCTTCCGTGTCTTTTCAAGAGGATACAGTGTCTCTGGTAAGCTTTGAGGATCATCCCTCCCCTCCTTTCAGTCAAATCCTTACAGGAATGTGTGATAAGGCTTCTCTGGTAAGTGACCCTTATGAGTAAGCTGACCAGAGAAGAGAACACCCCCTTCCCCAATCCAGTGCTAAAACAATACACATTCCTCACTGTCATCTTTCCTTCCCTCTGTCCTCTTCTTTCCTTTTGTGGCCTGACTCATTCCATAAAAGGGAAAAACATAGGAATCCTTTAAGTGCTCAAGAGAAAAAAATCCATCTGTTAGACATTAATTTAACCAATAAAAACACAAAATAAATTACACAGTTCATTCCTCCGCCCCAAAAATAGTTTAAAAAAGTGGAAAATATACAGAATAAAGTGGTCATAGATTTTTTTTTAGAAACCATTACTCATTAGGGTCCAGTTTCACCAGCTGTGTGTAAATTCAAATGTGGACTAATAACCGTTTGCGTCAATAGCAGAATAACATGCAATATTTTATGTACGCAGCATAGATGGTTAAAATTTATACAAACACTATTTCAACACCTAAAAGAATAATTCAACTTAATTATATACAGCTCTGGAAATTTTTAAGAGAACACTTCAGTTTCTGAATCAGTTTTTATTATTTTGCTATTTATAGGTATATGTTTGAGTACAATGAACATTGTTGTTTTATTCTATAAACTACAGACAGCATTTCTCCCAAATTCCAAATAAAAATAATAAAATTCCAAAATAAAAATTAAGAATGAAAAGCTCTGCCACCTTTAGATGCCCAATTTAATAGCACAAAAATATTCTAGGCCATATTTAAATAAATATAAGTATAAGTCTTAATATTATAATTTAACAATCGCGTTTACTAAGATATACTACTAAAACCGCAGCAAATTTCTGTCCACTTTCTTAGCTGATGCTATCGCTAATGTTGCTGTTGTGCATAAACAAGTATATTAAATTTTAAATACACATTCAGTCATTGTTTATGTAGGGTTAGGTTTTTTATGTAATATAAAATCTGTGCTGGTTGCCATATGCAATATTTGTCACCATGTAAAAATGACAGTGTTTACCTCAGTGCATTAGTTTTTTTTTTACCATAGTTAATTATACCACAGTTAGTTCCGACCCTGCAATGTCATTGGCTGAGAGGAGTTCTATAAGTGCCGGTAATGCACTGTAACCGAAGCTCTCCATGTATTACTTCGCCACATATAAGTAACCTAGCAACGATGCAGTGCTTACAAGCAGAGCAGCAATTAAACTATTATAACCAAAAAGATCATATTTTCTCGTCCCCTTATCTCAAAAAGTTTCAATAAGACAAAAAAATAATTAAAAAAACAGTGATAATGGAACTGTACAGCAGTGCCAATATTACACGTTATAGCATGAACCTCTAGTGCATTATTGCTTCTCAATATACTGATTTGTGGTGCAATCTTAAGATATAACATATGCAAAAAATCAGTGCATCCCACTCCAGAACCCTAAATAGCACATCACAAAAATCGCATAGGAAGAATACACATCTGGCCAGTGGGGGTGTTTCTGATGCAGACGGGGGAATCCCTGTAGTGGAGATGTATTTGGTTGTTGGAGGAACGTCAGGCCCCGTGTCGGCTGAGCAGCGAAGCAGGTCAGAGAGAACAGTGTTGTGTGTGTGAGAGATCATCACCGCTGGCCTCTGAGCTGCCCCCACCTTCTGCAGCTCAACGCTCCTTTATGCTCTGAGTGCCAGGACCCAACAACGCTGCCTTTGTTCAGGCCGTGGACAGCTGCGGCCAGTCCTCTTTTGGCAGCCGCAGCCCAACCCATCATATATACAGTATACATTCTCAAAACGCTGCATCACTCCTGCACGGACCAGTTCTTGGAAACCGCTCGCTGCTTTGGCAACTTGCTCACATAGCAAACATCCTGCATATCATTCAGCTCAATGCGCAGAAACAGAGAGAGAGAAAAAATGGAAGACTCAACAATGTCTCTTTAATTATGGGTCTGAGCCAAGAATGTAAATAGTACAATTTCATTTTCCTGGCTATGCATCTGCTGCATCAGATCGGACCAGAAATTTGGGGACAGCTAGTTTTTCCAAATGAGCAAATTTGTACAAATTAGAAATGAGAATTTCGTATCATACACTAAACTTATGATTTAAGGCCATGGCAAAATCAGTTTATACCAAACTGTCTTTGCATAGCCGTGTTAGTAGATATGTAATTGTTTGAACATATTCTTTGCATAAATTATTTGTTGTAACTCATCGTTGCTGCCACTTCCTTGTAAAAGAGATCTGTGATCTCAACTGGTTGGACCTGGTTAAATAAAGGTTAATCTAGCAGGTGACAGAGGGATAAAGGACCAGTCACTTCATAAAAATGGATTCATGATCAATATAATTTGTCTTTTTTGACAGGAATTCACTAAAAAAAAGGGAAAACAGATTTGTGCAAGGTAACAACAACAAAATAAAAACAAAAGAATGTAAAATATGTGATTGAATAAATATTCACCTCACTTGAAGTGATGACTAATATAATTTAACAAAGTTCTTTTTCGGTCAATTGGTGCCACTGATAAAGAATTAAAAGATGACCAAGACAAACTATACAACAACAGATGAGCACCACCATGTCTGTGTCATTGCAGTACTGAGAACTGCGGAAAAAAATGGAGAATAGGAGGAAAAAAGTATAATAAAATATGCAGAGAAACATTTAATATAATTATACAACAACAAACTGCTTATGCTATGCTTAGTGGGGCTGAAAAAAATATAATTTCTGTAGAAACAAGATTATAATGTTATGATTGGTAATGTTATTTTATTGGTGTGTGGACCTCTGTTAAATTAGTCACTCTAAAGTACTGTAAAGTAAAGGACAACAACAGTAAAGGAAAAATCGATAGTCGGAAAACAAGTCAATAATTAAGGAAACACGTTGCAAAAGAGTTATATAACTAGATTCAATACTCAACAGGGGACACAGCAAACTGAGGAGTATTTATACTAGACAGACCAGGTGGAAACAATCAGTAACTTGGGGAGCAGGAACACCAAAGCTTTACCTGACCAGTGGAATCAGGGAATTTCGGTGTCCAGAGCAGGCAGGCTGTTTATATAATTTACTGCATTAAAATCTGTTTTCACTGAGATTTTTTATAGTTAAAAAAACAAAATATATTATATAAGAATGTAGATGTGTAATTAATTAAGATGCAGTTATGTCACTAATAGTGAACTATAGTGAATATACTGTAGTGAATGTGCTCATAAATGGATAAGTATAGTATGTAAAGGTAGAGCAGGTTTGGTGTAGAGCGTTAATACTGCTGTTCAAACATTTCTATTAAAAATTATGAAAAAAACACAAAGTAAGTAAGTAAGTAAGTAAGTAGTAAGTAAGTAAGCTTTATTTATAAAGCACTCTTTACACAGCTTCCACTGCCCAAAGTGCTGTACACAAAATGTCTAATAACTACACATACATACAACCAAAAATTAGATAAAAGAAATCACTTAAATAACATATTAAAATAAGAATCCCAACATAAAACAGAAATAAAATAAATAAAAAAAAAATGCTAAAAATACACATAAACTAAAATGCACAACAACAATATATAAAGGATAAATCGACCTCTCAATTTCCACAGTAACTCACTAATCAAAAGCAAGTTTGTATAAGTCTTTAAACCTGATTTAAAAACCGAGACAGAAGTAGCTTGGCGAATAGTTAGTGGCAGACTGTTCCAAAGTCTTGGGGCATACACTGAAAATGCACAATCACCTTTGAGTTTCAAACGAACCCTAGGAATGACCAACACATTCTGTGCTGATGATCTCAGAGAGCGCTGTGAGACTGAGGAGGTAAGCAAATCTGCAATATAAGAGGGTGCCAGACCATTTAATGCTTTAAAAACTACTAAAAGCACTTTAAACTGAATTCTGTATTCGACAGGTAGCCAATGAAGTGAGGCGAGAACTGGTGTTATATGTTCTCTTTTCTTGGTTCTTGTCAATAATCTGCATGCAGCATTCTGAACTAACTGTAAGCGATGCAGAAGGGACTGGTTAATCCCAATGTACAAAGAATTACAGTAGTCTATTTGTGAAGAGATGAATGCATGGATAACTTTCTCAAGGTCAGAAAAACTGAGAAAAGGCTTTAGTTTTGCAATGTTTCTGAGCCGGAAGAAACTACTTTTTATCACAGAGTTGATTGGTTTATCAAATCTGAGGTCTGTGTCAAAAACAACACCCAGATTTCTCACTGAAGACTTAACATATGACGACATGTGACCAAGGTTATTAGAAACATTGTTACAGAGATGAGAGGTACCAAAAATAATAAGCTCTGTTTTACTTTCATTCAGATGCAGGAAATTGACAGCCATCCACGTCTTGATGTCCTCAAGACAATTCTTGAGTGACATAAAGGAACCATTGTCATTGGGTCTAATAGGAAGATACAGCTGTATGTCATCAGCATAAAAATGAAAATTAACATTATGCTTCCTAATAATTTGACCTAATGGTAGCATGTATAGCGAAAAGAGGATGGGCCCTAGAATGGACCCTTGTGGAAAACCACACCTCACATCAGCAGAAGAGGAATAGCAGTTGGCCAAATTTACTGAAAAAGTCCTATCTTCAAGGTAGGATTTAAACCACTTCAGGGCCACACCCTGTAGCCCCACCCACTCTTTTAAGCGGCCAGTAAGAATATTATGATCAACCGTGTCAAACGCAGAGCTTAGATCCAATAACATAAGGATGGCGCCATTTCCTGAATCGACAGTTAGTAAGAGGTCATTTGTCACCTTAAGAAGCGCAGATTCAGGGCTGTGCATAGCCTTAAAACCAGACTGAAAAGTCTCAAAAACACTATTATGGTTTAAGAATGGTAGAAGCTGAGAGTACACAACCTTTTCAAGTAATTTAGCTAAAAATGGCAATTTGGAGATTGGGCGATAGTTACTAACAATTGTAGCATCAAGATTCTGCTTTTTTAGCAAAGGAGAAACTACAGCATGTTTAAAAACTGCAGGAACCATACCAGTGGCTAGAGAACTGTTTATGATATCTAAGACAAATGGCCCTAGGATATCAATCGTGGCCTTAATCAGCTGTGGGGGCATAACATCTAGTGGAGTGGTTGTTGGCTTAGTGCTCTGACATGGAAACCAATTCAAACTCTCTAAAAACACCTATGCATGACGGAGAAAGTGAACAGTCAAAACCAACAGAGGGAATAAGAGACCTAAATGTCTCAAGCTTTCCAATAAAAAAGTTTAAAAAATCTTCACAAAGGCCAGGAGATGGGTGCCCTACACCAGATTCGGGTTTAAGTAACTTGTTAATTGTGCTGAACAGAACTTTAGGTCTGTTACAGTTTTTGGCAATTATGTTTGAGAAGTATACTTCCCTAGCAGATTTAACAGCTTGCTGATAGTCACATAAACAACTATGGAACATATCAAGATTTACTTGTAGTCTGTATTTTTTCCATTTCCTCTCTGCTGTTCTACATGCCTGTCTTATTTTCTGAGTGGCTGGATTTAGCCAGGGCTGGGCTTTACATTTGAAACGTACTCTGTGACAAACTCTGTGTGTTATTAAAAAAAAAAAAACAGTTTGTTTATGATGATCTCAGAAGCGCTAAAGCAGTGTGTGTTTGCCTCAGGGAATCACGATCCCACAAACACACCATGCTTTTATTTTTCTAAGCTCACTAGCAGCTGCTTCCTTTTCTGCTGGATAGAATGGCATAACAGGCCTGAAAACATGAGAGACAGCTCTGATTGTGTTATTGTAGCCGCTGTTGGCTGGCTGTGTGTTGGCTTTCCTAGCAACAATGTTTGCATTTGGTTAAACTTTCCTATTAAAAATATTGACCATGCATGAGCGGCACTATGTACAGTTTTATGTTATTTTTCATTTATTGTGGAAATAAAGGAAAAGGATGTGGGAAAACTAAATATGGGAAAACTAATTGCACCAATACAAGTGAATGCAGGAAATACAGTAATACAGGTGAAAAGTTTCCCTTCTACAAAACATTATTTATAATGCCCATTATTTAAAGGCTAAACCATATCTGTGCAAGAGTTTAGCAATTAGCATCTATTTTAATTGTATGTTAAACCTTTGAAGTTAGATAAGCTAATAAAAATCAACTTAAAAACTCATAAACTCTGGGCTTCGAGTGGGCTGAGTGCTGCCATTATGATCAGGAGATCGCAGGTTCGAATCCTGTTCATGTAGCTTGCCATCGGCTGCCGGAGCCCTGAGAGAGAACAATTGGTCTTGCTCTCTCTGGGTGGGGAGCTCTCTCCCCACATCATTCCAAAGGGTGACGTCACTCAGCACAAGGCGTCTGTGAGCTGATGTATCAGAACAGAGTCGCTGCGCTTTCCTCCGAGCGCGCTGTGATGCTACTCTGCAATGCTGCATCAGCAGCAGTTGGAAAAGGGAAGGTGGCTTCACATGTATCGAAGGAGGCATGTGCTAGTCTTTACCCTCCTTTTGTTGGTGGATCACTACTGATGGGAGGAGTCCTAATTAATGGGTTGGGTAATTGGCCGTGTAAATTGGGGAGAAAATAGGGATTATTTTTTTTTAATAAATTATAAAAGGAAAAAAACTCATTAACGCAAGAGTTGCTGTGGTAACAAGGTCTGTACCAGTAACTAACCTTTGGCGATCTTTTTAGATCCCTGTGCTGGTAGTCTGAATCAGTGTCAGAAGAGACTTTACACCCTAACATTTTTCCACTATTCCTAATAAACATATAATTTAAAGAAATGAATACACATGCTTAGTCACCATAATCCAATGTTAAAAATACATTTATAAAGAAATACATTCTAGCAATCTGGCTTTACTAATGGAATTTCTGCATTAATCAGAACATAGCTGTTCAGTGCACATGGCAAGATTTTGGCCTAATCAAGAAAACATCTGATCCTGTAAGAAACATATCTCCAAACATAACACAACTAATTCAGTATCTAAAGTCTCCAAAGCCTCCAAAGTTCAGTATACTACTAAAGATGCTTACCTACCATCATCCATCATTTAAAGCTGAGATAAAATTCAGAACCATGATGCAAGGGTTAACTGGACACAGAATCAGGCTCTGTTTACACCGTGCATGTGGGCTACTGCTTAAAATACTACTGCCTTCTTCATGATTTAATGGAGCGTATTCTCTCAGGCAACCGCATTCGCCACATCCTTTTCTGCTAAGCCTGACGACAGCTACATTCCAATAGCAAACCTGTCAAATGCTCAAACACCATCTTCCCCAGGCAAGGCATGTTCACATTCTGGGCCTTTAAATCCCTCAAATCAACCCGCGCCCATGGAAATTGTTTCTTCCCATGACAAACGGTCTCCCTGACCAAAGGCGAACTGAAATTTCCCAGAGAACTGACGCCTCAAGGAACCTCGCAAACGGAACATGGATCAGCCCCAAATCCAGGCTCTGCAAAATTATGTCTGAAGGTTCGGGAGACAGAGGAGGGTGGGGTTGAAGGGAAAATCTGGGTCTACATCTGCCAACAAGGAAAAGTCACTATAAAACATCTCCCCTTACCCGAGACCCTCAACTCGTATGCCCAGTGTTTCTTGTGGTTTGAGGAACACATTTTTAAGGCTATGATTTATTCAGCTTCCATATTTTATAATGGCTCTGACAGGCCTGAGCCAAGGCACTTTCCCTCAGACTGTGGGTTTCTGAGCCATTCTCTCTGCGAGTTTAACTTGTGGGTTAGGCCACTGTCAGACCAGATTCCTCACATTGTTTTATACAGCATGGCTGTCGGATGACCGTCAAGTCAACCGTCTAGAACGGACTCAAACAAGAGACTGAAAGGCTGTGAGAACCGAATATTAAGCAAAATATTTCACATGAAGCTAAGGTCAGCGTACATAAAAAATTATAATAGCACACAAAGGAAGTTTTCAAATTAAATTTTTAGAATTCAAACATGATTTATAAAGGCGCTTTATGGCTTTGTGTAGAATCCAACATAAAAAAAAAAATCACTGACTCCATACGCCTACAGTGAAACCAAGTAATTATCCACAGAGCCAGAGCGGAGGAATTCATTTTAAAATCCATACAAATCACTTTGCAAAGTAAAGTTATCATCAGAAAACACTCGTCTGACCTCTGCGCTGAGGGGAAGCCAGACTGTGATAAAACTGACCATGACTCAATGGAATAACCTCAATCAAAAGGAGCAGAGCAGGCAGGACTCCCACTTTAAGCTGGAGTCTGTAGAGCGTAACAATGACTATTTAAATGTCTAGAGATTCAGCCCACAAATGATATGGATACATATGACTTTTTCCAGGACAGCAAACCGCTCGGTGGAGCCTTTCTGTTAATAGTAAAACAGCTCAAGAAATTAATTTCACTTATTGGATTACATTGGTTTAAAAGTAGTTGTCTAAATGCAACATGTCTCTCTCGCAACTGGACAAGGAAGCTTAAAAGCAACGTTTATAGTAACCGATTTCTTAAACCAAAAAAGTGTCCATGGCTAATATTATAACATTTTTACAGTGTCTTGAACACATGCTGTTAGCTTGTGGAACATCTTGATAGCTCCTGTGATTCTGGAAAAGATTTAACTGAAGCTTCACATAAAGCAATGCTCTCTTGAATATGCATCTCAGTAGCACAGTGCAAAGTGTTCAGACAAATGTCGGGTATGGGTCATTAAAACAATTAAAACAATTGTATGAACAGCCTAAAATAAAAATCACACTTAAATGCAGGTTTTTTTTTTCAGGTTTTTTTTCCCAATTTAGCTCGGCCAATTGTTCCACCCATTCAGCCGCTACTCAGCTGTGTACCCCCCCATCATGTTTCCACAACACCAGGAGGATGAAGACTAGCACTTGCCTCCTTCAACACATGCAAAGTCAGCCACCGCCTCTTTTCAAATTGCTACTGATGCAGCATTGCTGAGTGGCCAGCACACTCGGAGGAAAGCGCAGCGACTCTGTTCCGATAAATCAGCTCACAGACACCTTATACTGATTTACATCAACCAAGAACAAGGGAAAAGAGCACTATCTACACACCCAGAGAAAGAACAAGACTAATTGTGCTCTCCCAGGGCTCTGGCAGCTGGTGGCAAGCTGCATGACCGGGATTCTAACCAGCAATCTAGCGATCATGGTGGCAGTGCTTAGCCTGCTAGACCACTCGGTGCCCCTACTTGTATGCAGTTTAACTTTCATTGGGGTCTTAGACATTAAACCCTTATGCTCTGTGACCTGTATTAACCTTAAGGATTACTATAAGGTCACTGCATGTAATTGTTTCTAAGTAAAACCAATGGGGAAAAAATCTGAAAACATTAGTGGTTCTGAGGATTTTAAAAGGTTAAACAGTGAGGTAATGCAAATTCCAAAAAGTTATAAATATAAATGTGACCCCACAGACCTTTCTCAAAAAATAGCTCCTCTAAGCAGCTGCCTGGCACTCTGATTATTAAACTTATTGAAGTTCATAAAGGCAGGGAAATATTATAAAAAATTGCAAAATGCTTTCTGTTAGCTGTTTCATCACACCACATAATTTAGCCTCAGATGTTTTCCAAGGGATATCAAAACTAGCCAGAAAACAAGTTCTTTAGACTGATGAATTGTAAATAGAACAATATTTTTTACTGCAAGGAGCAAAGGCATAAAGAATATCTCTAAAGATCATTACAGCTTTTGGCTTCTATTGCAGCTAGTGGCATAGAAAACATTTCATTGGTAGGGAGAAGAATGATTGAATTAAGTACTAGCAAATTCTGGAAACAGAAATCTTCATACACTGTCTGTAGAAACATGTTTAATGGAATTGTATAATGGAATTACATGGTATGCATAACTTCACTGCCCTGACAAACCTCCCTGTAAACTGCCCACCTGAAAGCACTCAAGGCCAACAGTATAGATCTGTAAGTGGTAGGTGCTTCTCACTACATAAACACTCTATATTTACAAGACACACACTGCTCTGCTGTGTAGCGGCTGCTCACATAGTTGCCGTTAGTTTTCCTGATAATGTCTCATTCATTACAGCCTCGACGACTCAAAACATGCTCACATGGCTCGCTGGGGAAAGGTAAGCTCTGGATTATTTTTCTTTCTTAATTCTGATCCCTGCAAAAACAACAGACTCTATGTGAAGAAATAAGCAGCTATTTTTAGTAGGCTGTTTTTAGTAAGCACTAGTGTTTCAGAGCTAAACCTCTAGGCAAAAACAGGCAGAAAATTGGAGCACCACTGACCTTGGTAAGGTAATAGACACACTGCTGGAAAGTGAACATAATGACCTCCTCCAGGACGGTCATCGCCTCCTCGCTGGCTGGACGCACTGTGGACAATCGCAACTCCAGCACAGCTTTAGAAACACCCAGGAGGAATGAAAGGAGCAGAGACACTGTCAGTATAGATGTGTATTGGCATGAGCTTGGCAATACAGTATAGATCACGATACAAGTGACACAATTCAAAATGTCACTATATATTGTGATATTGTAAGCAAGGTGATTTACTTAGATTGTTAAAATACAATTTTAGAACAAAAATGTTAAAGTTTAAAAACCATATTTTCGTATCACAGCACTGCTATCTAGAGTTTGGAGTTTAAACAATATAAATGAAACACTGCCTGAAACCAATCTTTACATGTAAACTAATGAAGAAAGAGAAAAATACTGGTACAGTCATTTTAAAAATCAATAGGGTGGAATAAAATATTGATCAAGCCACTCCAAACCTTTTAAAACACGCCCCCCAATTTGACTTACTAAAGTTACTGTTTATTACAACACATGGTGGCTCTAATCAAATAAACTCTATAAAATTCAGTGAAACCGACACCAATAAATACACAATTCCTGGTATTTGCTTATGTAAGAGTATTTTATTCTCTGATGCCGTACAGCTTCACAATATCATGATATTATAGTTATCGTGGGAAATGTTCTGTGATTCCCAGCCCTAATCCTGCAAAACAAAATACTGGAATATAATTTGATATTAATAACAATATTTTCTTCCACCCCTAACCGTCAGCAAAGTATAGTAAAGCAACAGCAAATTTTACTGCCATTCAAATATTTACCCATACAGTCTTCTTCCTCTTCCTCCTCCTCCAGTGAGATCCCATGCAGTATGCAAGGCACTTCCTGATTGATAAAATGAAGGAGCTCGATGGAGTTTGCCATCCATAGAACAAGTGGCTGTAGACCACCAAGAAGCTTCTCAGCACTGATAAGCTCCCCAAGGTCTGTATCACCTCCACTATTAAAACAAGTAAAGACAGATGTCCAGGTAAGAAAAAGAAAAAAAAAACAACATTTAACATTTCTTAAACATTTAGCATATCTACAATACTGATATTAAGCCTTTTAAAGTAGTGACTAATCCAAACCAAAATTCAAATACTCTCTTCCCCTTACACCTGATCATACTAATAAAGAGGACTAAATATACTATTCATATGATTTTTACTATGCAAAATGTAAAGACTCAGTTCCCATTTCCGGCTCAGATTGGATTTTGCTATCTTGACAGTTAAAATTCCTAAACATAAGGAATGACCTGTATTTATATATAATGTTAATGAGTTGTCATGCATGAAATTTGACGGCATGCATTTGCATATTAATAATTGACTTTATGCACTAAGTGAATGTTTACAGGCAAGAATAACCTGACTGTTCATGTTCACTTCATGCTCATGAATCATATTATATCAAACAACTGTGAAAGTGACGCAAATCTGGTTTGAAAAGATTTGACACATCCACACAGACCTGATAAAACCTGATTTTAGTAAAAACTATGTATGAAATATTATGTGCTCATGTTCATGACACATGCCCACAAATTGGAAAAGTATCCAATCTAGAGCCACGTATGAAAGTGACTCAAATCTGAGCACACAGCCCTAAACAAATCTGATTTGAGTAATTTCACTCTGGAAATGAACATGAAGTGAACATGACATAAGTGGTCTAAAACCCTTTTTTCTGTGCCAAGAAAATAAGATCTGGATGCATTTCCAATGGGTTGAGAGATCTTTTTGGATATATAATTACATACATGCTTGGTCAGATTTAAATTGAACAGTTTCACAGTTTACATTTAAACAGTTTTATATTGAACACTTCAGTTTTACAGATTTAAAGCAACTAAATGTAATTCTGCACTCAGAATTCTGCTACAGAGTACACACTGTAACTGCTAATAGCATCTTTATGTAGACATTATATTATGCTTAGATGGCTAGGCCTGTCACAATAAATACATTATCGATATGTGTAGGCATAAAATATATGCAAATGACATCAATGATTTTTGCAGACCTCAATATTGCCCATTGTGTTTGTTTACATGAGAATGACTATTAGCAATATATATTTTTTAATTAACACCATTTTAAAATATCCTGTGATTTTTTGACAGGCAGCGTAAATTGCCAAAAAAACATGCATCTCCCAAATAATGAATAATTAAAAGTATATTGCTTCTTAAAAAGATGCAATTGCATTATTATTGCAGGTATATCATACTAGGATTACATTGTTAGCATACAAATATGGCCTTACAATGACAATAATTAATAAATCAAAATTATTTCTGGAATTATACATGTTTCTTCCAGAGTGAAAAAAAAGGTTGATTGATTGATTGATATATTGTCCATAAAAATAGCTATCATAAAAGGTCTACCGATAATATACAAAAAAATAAACTTACACTTCAGGTTGGACTGCTGCCAGCTCCTTAGCCTTTTCCTGGTAAGCATAATAAACCATAAGCTTTAAAAACACTTACAAAATGAAAAATATCCAGATGTGTGGTCATTTAAAATGTAATAATCCTTACCCACACTGCCACCTGAACCTCGTTGGCTATGTGCAGCATGAGTCGTCTCAGGTCAGCCAGGGGAAAATGTGTGGTTGACTGCTGCAGGCATAAGCACAGCAGGAACGACGGGGTTAGTTTGTGTGCTCCGTCATGGCTGTCCACCCTTGTGAAAATCTCCTTCAGGATATGTTCTTCATGTTCCACCTCATAGGAAAGGATGAGCCCTCTCCCGCTTGAATCCTTCAAGCACGGCAGGGTGTTCAGCGGCCCCTCTGACACAGATAACACACACGATTTACACAATGGAGGTGGCGACTGGGTTGCCAGAGCCAGCCAAGGCAAGGCCGCAGCGGGAGGGTCACTTTTCTGACGTTCAGTACCGGGATCTTTGTACATGAAGATGTAATGGTCACCCAGGCTTATAATATCTCCTGACCGTAGCTCAGTCTCTTCACTGACGATGGCTCCATTCCTCTTGACTGCAGACCCATGAAGTGGGGTAACCCATACTCCCCTTCTGAGCTCCTGGTCAGGATCGGAGGCAGGACCAGACTCGAGGAGCCGCACACAGCAGTGCTGGTAATTAATGTCAGGAGCCCAGAGCTTCACGCCTACATCTGGCCATACTTTCTCCTGGTCAGGCTGCTCAAGGCCACGGCCAAAAATAGTGTTGCTCCCAGTTAATGTGTAGATGATGAAATCCTGAAGATGGAATAAGATTAGAACAAGAAATTAATCACAGGTTCCCAGATCCAGATTATTGTATATTTAGAGGTAGTTTGTTTTTTCATTGTCTATTGTTAAATACACTATACATCTGCCTCAAACAGTGTCCATGCCATAGTACTATCATAGTAGTTTTAATTATTTATGTCTAACTTTATTCCATTTCTACCCAATTCAGAAGGCCAAATAAAGGGCCTTCAACACTTCAAACAACTGTTTTTTTTAACAGCTGCTGATGCGGCATTAATGGGTAGTCAGATTATTTTATATTTAGAGGTAGTTTCCCAGACAGGGTTTAAGTCTAGTCTTGGACCACACAGCATTTTGAACAGAGAATACGGATACAGAGAGGATATAGGATAGGCTTAGTCTCTTTCTGGAAAACTGACCCCTAAATTTTCACTCAGCTGCTAATTCTAATTCTACTCATTAACTAATAATAAGCAGCTAATGTGCTGGGTCAGGTGTGTTAGTGTCCAAAAACACAAAAAAGAGAAGAGCATAACTGGTGCCATATGTTTGCTTCTTTGGTTTTTCATTGTCTATTGTTAAATACACTATACATCTGCCTCAAACAATGTCATTACCATAGTAGTTTTAATTATTTATGACTAACTTTATTCCATTTCTACCCAATTCAGAAGGCCAAATAAAAGGCCTTCAACACTTCAACCAACTGTTTTTTTAACAGCTGCTGATGCGGCATTAATGGGTAGTCACTAGTCAGTGCTCTTGGAGGAAAGTGCAGTGCCCCAGCTCCAATACATTTACATTTACATTTACGGTATTTAGCAGACTTCAAATATCCAAAGCTAGTGTGTATACTAGGATCACGAGATACACAAAGCTTGATCATGTTTAGAACCCTTTATTGTTAGTTTAGAAACTCTTTAAAAAGATGAGTCTTCAGTTGACGTTTGAAGACTGCGAGTGACTCTGCTGTTCTGACAACCAGTGGAAGTTCATTCCACCACCTTGGTGCTAGCACAGAGAAAAGTACACCAGCTACATCAGCTAACACATGCCTGTGATGACCAACATATATTAATGTACTAACCTATAACCATTGCAACCCCTTAGAAACACCATAACAAGTATTTGTTCAACCCCATAACAACCACATTGAAACCATCACAATAGAAATCATCTAGCAACACTAACACCTCCACAGAAGCCACTAGGAATGTCATATAAATCCTGTAACAACAGCCCTGCAACTGCTTGGAAGTGGAATTCACTTTAGAAGCACAACTATCCAGAGTTTCCTTCAGGAAATGCACTATTCTAGTGTTTGTTTGCTCTCCAGGGTACTATTTACAGTCTTTACTAACAGCTCTGACATACTGTCACATTGCACTGCTGTCACTTAGACGCTTTGTACAGTCATGGCCAAAAGTGTTGGCACCCCTAATTTGTTTTGCCAAAAAAGAAAATATATTTCTGCCATAAAATATTGTGATTACACATTTTGCTATACTCATGTTTATTTATTTTGTGTGTATCAAAAAAAAAACACGAGGGAAAGAAGACAAAATTGATATAATTTGAGGCAAAACTCAAAAAACGGGCCTGACAAAATTCTCTTTTAATTCTAAGTAAATAACTTTGTTTTAAACATATGATGCTCACACTTGACAAGTAACAGGTGCATTGCTTGTCTATGTGCGCAAATAAAAAATCAGGGGTGCCAACACCTTTGATTTATTTATTAGTCATTAGCAATATGTATTTTTGGAGCACTTCTTTTAGAACTTTTTATATGAAATAAATCAAACTTTGGACATAAATCATGTCATGGCTGGTCAAGTACAGTTAAGGTAGAAGGAAAATTTGATTTTACACTGAAATGAAATGAAAACAAACAAAAAAACAAAAAAATTCCTGCCTCAGATCAGTAAAATCCCTGTACACTGCTCCAGCCACTAAACAGCCACTGACTGATTCAGTGCATAAACATTTTAATTACACATGGTCACGTGCTGTAGCGCTAATTCTGTCACAAACCCTCTTACTGTTCTCCCACATGAGTGTTGCAAACAATAAACAGCCTCTCATACCACTGTATGAACAAAAGTATTGGGACACCTGCTTATTTACTGTTGGATCTGAATGTATTCCAAAGAACACAGTTCCACTTCTCCACAGCTCAAGGCTGAGGGGCTTTATACCCCTGGCTTTGGGTATGTTGCCAAAACTTCAGAGAGTCCTATTCAGTAGAAAGGGCTTCCACAAAACAATTGGACCTATAGTATATTTGTTATCTGACATTTAGCCAGTGCAGCAGACTGAACGCCAGAGGCCTGACAGCAGCTTTCTGCTGTCCTCGGATGAACTTCTATGCTAATAAGCAAGTATGAACGTGTATGAAGACCACCGGGGAATGAGACAGCCCTTCATAATGTTTGAAGGCCGTTCTCACAAGCTTGCAGTTCAAAGCTGTGTGATGCAGTTAGAGTAAGCAGAGCTGAGGCACATCAATGCTTCAGATGGAAAGAAGACTAAGTCTTGCTAATAAGTCCGTGGTGGGTATGTATGTTGGAATCTGTTACGGCTCTATATTTTGCTCAGAACTACTTGAAGCTGGTGTAGAATGGAAAACTGTGTCTCTCGGTATATCTAGTTAAAAAATAAGAGTTTAGTACATGGGGTGACAAACCATAAATCTTTTGTTGACTGTTATGTCCCCCTATCACAAGTAATGTCTCAACCAGACATGTATAAAGTATTGACTTGAGTAGAAGTTGAAGTGTTCTTTAAGCATCATACTTAAGATGGATAGATAGATAGATAGATAGATAGATAGATACTTTATTTATCCCGAAGGAAATTTAGGAAGTAGAAGTATTAAAGTAGAAGTAGAAGTATTAAAGTATTCAAATTTGTAGTGAAGTAAAAAAAGTAGTAGGAGAAAAAAATTATACTTCAGTAAAGTACACATACAGCTTTTTACTACATAAGTACAGAAGTAAAGTAGTTCTAACTCAGTAACTCAGGCCTCAACACCAGGCAGGGTGAAGACAAGCACATGCCTCCTCCGATACATGTGAAGTCAGCCACCGCCTCTTTTGAAAATGTAGCATCACAGCTACCCTGAGCGACATCAACCTAGGATTGATGATGGGAAAGAGCGCCATCTACCCACCCAGAGAGACCAAGGACAAGTGTTCTCTCTCAAGACTCCGGTAGCTGATGGCAAGCTACATGAACAGGATTCGAACCGGCAATCTCCTGATCATAGTGGCAGTGCCCTAGTCTGCTGGACCACTTTGAGCCCACACTTCAAGAACAATCTTTACTGAAACTCAAAAGTTACGATTTCTCTTCATTTATATTCTTTTATGCACTGTGTAGCTCCAGTTTGGTAGTGATCTGAAAAAGTCTAGCCCAATATGGGTGTATGAAACAAGACTGTTGCTTAGCAGTTACAGGGTTTTTAATTGGCCTGTTTTGCAGCCTTGTATTTGATTATTTCTGAATTTTCTTTTTTTTTAAAGGAGACATTGTTTGAGGTTAATAGACTGTACAATACTTCCATGTACCAAACTAATTATTTAATTATGCCATACAGTTTTCCATTCTATATCAGCTTTCACTATGGAAGTAAATCCTTAATATGTTATATTTCTGCAGTTTTCTTCTTTTTTTTTCAAATTGTACCTAATATGTGCAGCGTAAAGTTTTTTTACACTGTATTATTTAGAAATAGCTGTTTTACATGATTGCTATCTCTGGCCTTATTTTTACAGTTTCTGTGTGTGTACTACTGTAAGTCTGATCACACAGCGGGCAAAGCTAATCTGTCAGGAAGTGTGTCCACCCTCTGGACACCTCACATTCAACACACTACTTCCTGTGCTGTGTTTATATATCCAGCTGATTTCTGCACACATGGCTGTTTTTTCAGGGATTTTCCTCTCTGTCTGGCACTCAGCATGGCCCTGCGTTCTTTTCCAATGGGATTGAGGTGGAATAAAGCTTTGTTCCATGGCACACTGACGTCACGTCGACTGTAGCGACCCAAAGCTACAGGGTCAAACCCCCTGTGAGGTGAGACAAGCAGGCTACCCTTTGATTAGCATGTGATTAAATACCAGAGCAATAGTCGTTTAAAAATTAGCACCATGGGTCACTTTTCAGTTGCATTTAGTGGCGGATAAAAAATGTAATGTATCTAATATAGAGGTTTAAATATTCAAAAGTTACAACACAATTAAACAAAATCACACTGAACTCAAATTTTAACAAGCCACTGAGTCGATGTGAAGACAAAAAGAGATAATTCAACCCTGTAAAATCTTTTTAACTCAAAATGTTACAGCGTAAAATGTATAGGGTTGAAGATTTTGCACTACAATAGCTGATACCATTTTATGCTGTCACAATAATTACATTATAGACTTATATATCAATATATTGATATGACTTTTAGCAAACTTAGCAAAAAGAACCCTAAAAGATGTGAATGATTTGTTATGTCAACTTTGTTAAAAAACTTTGTTATTTATACTTATAAATTTTTATATTCCAATTTTTATATTTAATGTAAAATATCAATCTCTTTTATATATGTGATGTGTACATGAATTGTTCATAATTGCTGTATTATGAAATCAGCATAAAATGTAACCTAATCTCTAGGCACCGCCATTTTAAGGTAAAAGATGGTGAAGTCCAGAGATTAGGTTATGCTACAGGTTGTAAACAGTGGTTTTTAATAAGCTTCTTGTGCACTTTTAAAACGCCTCGTTTTAAATGTCAGGGCTCTTCAGATTCTATCAATGAGGTGTTGAGCTACTTTGAGCCTGGATAAAGATGTAAAAATCGATTAATCTGCAGGGGAAAAATATGCCCCATATCATCCATTCTATAGCATGTATGAAGAAACTATAAAAAATTACTGGATCTCAGAAAGCTGCGGGAGAAAGGAGGGGGGCTAGTGCTCTTTATCATGTTTTACTACACCAAAAGTAAATTTTACACCAGATTTCTCCTTTATTTATTAGCTCAAAATAGATTTTCTACATCAATAAACTGAAACAGAAAGATTTGTAAACCTAATTTCCATGACTTTTCCAAACCCTCTGCATTTTTTTACTTTTCCAAAACTTATCCAGGCCTGAAAATTGCTATTTTCAAATTCCATGACTTTTCCAGGTTTTTTTATGACCGTACAAACCCTGTTATGAACCCTGATCTGTTTCACTTTTCAATACTTATGGCAAAACATTGTATTTAATATTTGTGTATTAATAATGTTCACGCTTTATTCAAAGTAATCCAACAAAGCATTTTATAGTGCACACTGATATACTGATATAATAATATAGTGATATAGTGATTGAAGGAGGCACTAACATATGCAACACAGACCCTCACCGCAAAAAAAAAATGTGTTAGGAATTCCACACAAAAAACAGTAGCAGTATGGATATGGAATGGAAGAGAAAAGCACAGTGTGTGTGTGTGTGTGTGTGTGTTCAGGGGGGGGTCTGTACTACCTGTGTGTAACTGAAGCCCTGCAGTAGCAGGAAGTAGGGGAAGTGCAGGGGTGGGTGAATGGAATACTGTGTGGAGTTGTCATCGCTGCTCTCTGTCTCCTCTTTTTCTCTGGCTGGACAGTCCGGCGCTTTGTGGGTGCCTGATTTCTCCCCCTGTGATTGGTTCTTAAGGCCATTCTGGGGCTCGGGGGAGGACCCCTGCTGGCTTTGGCAGTCAGATCTTAGGTCCGCTTCACTTCGGCTCCTCCACAGACCACTTTCCACCACGCCTCCGATCAGCGCCATGGACTTCCCCCGCGAGCGTGTCTTCTGCAGCTTACGCGCCTGAGCATTGATCCCTACGGATCACACCGAAAAAACAGCTCAATATATTATAGATGTTTCTACATTTCTATGTATTCTAAGTATGATAGAAACTAATTGCCAAGAAACTGTTTGCTTATGTCTCACCAAACTGCCAAATACATGACATTCTTACATATACTTTAACTTATTTCACTGCAGACAGTATGAACCCCCTATTACATGTAGGGATGTGCCAATTCGAATGCTTACATTGTAAACTAATACTAAAGTCATCCAGACTTTCAAGGAAAGCATGAGGAATCTTGTAGTAAAACTAAAAGTATTAAACAAACCAAAATATTTAGGTAAGCTATTATCTGGGGTGTTGTTAACTTGTAGTTCCTGAGGCAGTTTCATCATTACATTTTGATGTTTTTTTGCGACTGCACTTGAGAATACTTTCAAAGTTCTTGAAATGTTTCGGATTGACTTACCTTCATTTCTTAAAGTATTTTTTCTTTCCCTAGTTAAGTAGTTCATGTCATTATATGGATTAGAATATTACTCAAATAGGAATATTCACTGTATACCAACTCTACCTCTTTACAACTTTACAACCGATGCTCTCAATTACTTTAAGAAGGCAAGAAATTAAGTAATTAACTCTTGACTAGTTCAGCACAGCTGTTAACTGAAAGCCTGAATTCCAGGTGGCTCTCCCTTATAAAGCTGACTGAGAAAATCCAGTCAAGATGTGTAAAGCTGTCATCTATGCAAAAGGTGCTACTTATTTAAATAATCTAAACTACAAAACATATTCTGGTTTGTCTAACATTTTTTCTGTCTACTTAGGATTAATTTATTAATTAAACAGTGCAGATAAATTGTGATCTTCTGTATTTAGACAGTATTTTTTTAGTAAATGTGTAAAAAGATATCTGTTATTTTATACAGAATAATCTAAAACAGATATAACAGACATTTTCCAGTATATTTTCCTTCTGTTATGGAAGGATTTTTTACAGCGTGGCAATGTGGGGGTATGTTTTTATTTTGTTGGACTGCATCAGAGTTTATATCTAATATATAAAAAATTAAGCAGCAGGGTGTCATGGCTGAACTTTGGAAGATTGAAGACAAGTTGTGATGCTGTATTCTTTTCTGGATGAGCTGCAAGGACTCGGCACACATAAGAAGACCCGCCAGAAGTGACTTATAGTACTCAAATGTCGAGATAACTGAAGAGATGAAAAAAAAGGCTGTGAGGGATTCCAAGATAGAAGGGATTGGATCTTCTTGATGTTGCAGAGAAATGTCTGTAGAATAGAAACTACTATTAAAATGTAAAAAAAAAAGGCTAACTGATTGTGGCCATGTTTTCTAAGGCCAGTGTATGTTGATGTAGAGATGGTCCCAGCATGAAAAGTGGCATCTTGTGCATGAGCCAAGGTCATTAGGAATGTGAAATGGACTGTGTGCAGGAAACTAGCTCAACTGGGACAGCTAAGGAAAATAAATAAGTAAACACAGATTAAAAGTGGGCAGAGGAATGGGTTGCCTGTAAACAGAGGTGTGTGTATATACAGGATACATATACATACACACATCTGACTGTGGTAATCTTTTTTAAAGGGCATTTATAGTAGTTAAACAGAGCCGTGTCGTACCTGCTGTCACTGTGTCTTTGTCTCTGGAGCACTTCTCTTCCACGATGGCCCTGCGCTGGATCTCAAAGCGCCGGGCGTAGCCTTCTCTGGGCTTCCACAGTGACTGTAGGAGAAGTGGCCGCTCGTTGTCCCCCACGACCCGCACACACTCCGTCCTCCACTCCTGCTCGCTGATGCAGCCGATGACGTCGCACAACACGTAGGCATCGGCTTCAGACTTGCTGAGAGAGTATCTGTGTAAATACAGTTTAAACACTTTTAGCCTTTCTGCAATAATAATACAGAATAGAATGACTAAATAAAATAAAATGGAAAACTATACATTTATTTTTCTTGGCACACAAATACACTCGTGACCCTGCAGATAAAGACCTGAAAGATAAATGCTCGCAAAATTGATAACACTTTATAACACCTTACAGCTTATACAGATATGGCCATTGCCAAAACATCCCTTGAGGTAAAATTTTATGATCAATTTACATACGTTCACTTAGAGTTCCCTTAGATGATATTTTATTGTATCGTGGTACATTTTTATATCGTATCGACAATATGTGTAAGTCATAGTGCTTAAGGAACCCTGTCCAAATTCTGATTAACAGTTTTTACAGAGAGTGTAACATATCCTGTTCAATTGGTTGATGTGCACCAAAAATTGAATAAAAATCATGCATAAAAACCTGCATGAAGAAGTATTTGAATAGCAGTTTTTAAGAATCTGCTACTGCTGATACATTTTGTCAAAATATTGCAATAAATACTGTGCATCACAAAATTTGTGTTTTCAAATATCATGATACAATGAGACAATGGCATTTATACTGTTTATACCGACCAAAGTTAAAATATATAATACCAGTCAAATGTTTGGACATCTCTTCTCATTCAGTAAGTTTTCTTAGTATTTTCACAGTGTCTTCATGAGGCAGAGTCACCTGGAATTGCTGAACAATAGTTGCTGAATTTCCACTTGCTATGAAGCTCCAGCTCATCCTACTTGTTTACTATGTAATCCCATATGTGTCCCTTAATTGTTTATGTGCTTAATATTAATCTACAATGTATAAAATAAATACAAAAACATTGAAAAACACTGAATGAGAAGAGATGTGTCCAAGCTTTTGACTGGTACTGTATAATTACACTATTTTAAAGTGACATCAGTGACATGAACATCGAACACTGTCGTCTATTTACTAATAAGGAAATCCGGCACAAACAGAACAGAGCTGTAAAATGTGCTGAATCCTACACCCCAAATACATACACACAGTTTATTAGCACACTAGCTTTCAACACCTAAGACTGCAACACCTATATAACACCATCAGATCGCCACCAGACTCCGCTGGTTATTTGTATAAGTATTGCTATTTGAAATAGTCATTGTGACAGCAGCTATTCCTGTGCCAGTGTACACAGATGTATCTCAAACTTGTCGAGCAAGAAAGTGAAAACCAGGAAAGTGAACAGGTATACAAGCTAGGTAAAAATTTCCGCTCTATCACAAAAATCTCTTTAGCTTGTTAACACAGTATCTGCACACTGTGCCTAGAGAAGACCCAAACAACATCAACATTACTTGAAAATACCTTGAAGTAATTACAAAAAAGGCAATAACAAAGACTGTGTTCCTGTTATAATGCTAAAAACAAACCCACACTATGCTATGCTATTCTATGCTACACAGCTCTTGTGAGATGATAAAAACAGAGCTTATAGGTTTTTTATTAGCCCACTATAAAAGTAAAACCAGTATTCTGAGGCAAAACAACAGCTTTTTAAATTGCCATCTTTCCAACCAAAGTCAAATACAAAATACAAGTAAAAACAAGTTGAATAGCTAATATATGCAGTCTATTGCACTTAAAACTGGATCCAAACCTCATTCCCCACTACCAACTACACATATTTCTTGTAATTAATAACTGAATTATACTTTTCAGGTTCAGATGCTTTATTAGCTGTTAGATTTACTTTTTTCATAATGTCGCTGTCCAATAAAAAACTGTACCAACAGAAATTCTCCAAAATGACATGAAATAAACTCTTTTCACTAAAAGTTTTATGTCTTTCTTGTGAAGTTTTGGGATACATGTTTTTTTTTATTGGACAGTGAGGTTATGTAGTAAAAAAAAAAAAAAGAAAGAAAGTTAAAAAACCTAGACCCCCACACAAACACATTCTCAGCCACACACACGCACTAATATGTCTGGTCACGGAATATCTGAACACTGAAAGAAATCCAGCTCCTGAAAGATCAGACTCAGCATTTAAGCGGTTTGCATTCACCAAGGAATTCACTGCAGCTACAGTTTCCCACATCTCCAAAGCAAATGAGACCCTCAGCACCGTAGCAGACGTCTACTCACACACACTCACTGCCTGTTTCATGCTTACCTTTACAGTATAAATCTTTAAACCATGTTTAGCTACTTTCAACATCTATGAATATTACAGCACTATAAGCATCATAGAGACACATTATAGAGACACAATAACCCAGTCATACCTCACTTCTTATAAGGTACAATACCATAAGCACAGATCATTGTTTTTTTACTGAGCTACAGATTAAATATTTATGAATGTTTGGGAAGAATTTGTGTCTGGTACGATTTAACCCTTAAACTCAACGCCTCACTGTTATAAATACATAAAAAAATCATAAATACTAAATAATTCACAGTAGCTTCTGAGTAATGACTCCAAATAAGTAAAATACATTTTCATTAAGATAAAATGAGTCACAGGCCTGCAGTTTTACTGGTTAATATCAATGTTCTAGTCGTGTTCTGCTTTATGAGAAATGGGAGAGCAGGAAGGGGTTTAGGGTTCAAGGTATATGATGTAATGGCAGGTAGGACTTTAGGATGTTTTATATAGTGTGGTAGAGCTTCCTTCTTCCAAGAGCCTGTAGGTTATTACCTACACAAACTAATAAAAAAAACATTAAGGTTCTGAGAGAGATAGAAATTGATATTTTAATTTAAAGGCCTTTACTCTCTATATGTTATGTATTTTAATATTTTCACCCCAAATTGAGATAAATTGAATCATTGCCAATTCCCATCAGTTTACTAGGTTTTCCCATCAAAGCAGATGAAAGTGCTTAGTAATTCCACAATAACACACACTTAAATTACCACCACATATTTTTGAGCTGCTGCTGACTGGTGGAGAAAAACATGTCATTACAACCAGACATGTCATAACCACAAAACTGTGATTAAAACCAGGGTTATACCCCGAAATATTGATTTCTGAACTCTCAAACTTTCAAACTCTCTTTCTTTGCATATTTGAGGTCTGAAAGCTCTACATCTTTTTTGTTATTTCAGACATTTTTTGTTTTCTACAAATAAATGCTCTAAATGACAATATTTTTATTTGGAATTTGGGAGAAATGTTGTCCGTAGTTTATAGAATAAAACAACAATGCTCATTTTACTCAAACATGTACCTATAAATAGCAAAATCAGAGAAACTGATTTAGAAACTAAAGTCGTCTCTTAATTTTTTCCAAAGCTGTATGTGAACAACTTCTGTTCTGATGGACAGACTGCTCTGAAACAATCCCTTAATCTTGAGCATGAACAAGCACTAAAACACTAAACACTAAACTCTTCTACTTAAAATTATGTATAAACAATGAGATGATTTTTATGACATGTTCCCTGGCCATGACACACTTTACCTATTGGTTTTGCAATAAAGTTATGTGACTAACGACAGTAATTATTATGGAAACTTTTAACAAACTACTAATGACTAATTACCAACATAATGTATTTTTGTCCATTCTCATTGATCAGCACAGAACTGTCAGAAGCAACGGTGGTGGTTAAGGATTTAATAACACGTAAGCTACAATAGACTGATCTCCAATGCGAACTACTGGAGCGAACTTCTGACACCAACACTGACTAAATAAAATTTGGGGTATTTAGAGAAGTAATTTTGAGGTACACTAAATTCAGTAGAACACACCAATACACTCCAGTTTAGTGAAAGGGTGCCCTCACCTTTCTAGAGCCTCTTTCACCAGCTCTTTGGCACTGGAATTGGTCGTGGCCAGGACACTCTTATAGTTTGCACCTTCGCAGATCTCTGTGCCAAAAATCTTTAGGATGCCGGGGGCAGTGATGTGGTTGGACAGTTCAGAAGGGTCTTCAGTCACCTCCAGCTCATCTCCTGCTAAGGCCATCTCTCCACGGGTCCTGAGCACGCTGCGGCTGAACACAGAGGACAGGCGGTGCTGATGGCGGCGGATCTTGCTCTTGGCCGGCTGTCTGAATCCCACGCTCTCAGTCGACCTGGCCGTGCCACTGGATGAGCTGGACCTGGGCAAAAGTGGATAGGCGTGACGATACAGCACTGGTAGTACAAACGTAGAGAACCACATCAGTAAGTGGCAGCTCAGATCCACATCTTTCCTCCTGCTGACCCCCAACTCCAGCAATGTCCTTCAGATAAGCTGAACAGCAGCAGCCCTGGTACTGCTGGTAGCTGAAGCAAATTCTGAAAATGCAGAAACTCTGCACAAAGAACAGTCTGTAGATTACCACTGATCCTGTAATCTGCTTAATTCAGAACCACGAGGGTCTCTCTGACCTTAAGATTGGATCAGCACCATATCTGAGCCATGCTCTGCTGGATTACACTTACACTATGAAACTAAAATATTCTACTCTACCCAATCTCTATTTAAGAACAGGTCAGGGAAAATCACACATACAGTTTAGATCTTATAGAAGTGGGACATATACAATACATGGTGTATTATTTATATACTGACAGCAGTTAAACACGTTAAAATTTTATGAAATGAATAACGGGACAGAAAAGGGCTTTCTGTTTGAGACTCTCTGTCAGAACTGAAGAACTGAAAAAGCCTGACACCTGAGACTGAAAGAGGGAGAGAAAGAGAGAGATAGAGAGTAAGGGAGGACATGAGAATATTAGAAAAGTGAAGAAGAAATGAGATGAAAGACAAAGAATGAAGAAGTGAACAGATGAGGAGGAGAAGTGATAAAAAGAGATAATAAAAGAAGAAAGAAGAAAGAAGAAAGTACAGGTAAAGATGAGAAGAGAACATAATTAAGGAGAAGAAAGTAAAACAAAAGAGAGAAATGCTATAGAAAATAAGAAGAAAGGAGAAAAAAGAAAAAAGGAAAAGAGAAGAATAAATGACAATAGAAGAGAGATGAGAAAAAAGAGAGAAGAAGGAAGCAGAGAAGTGAAAAGCATAACTGAATAGTAAGAGGGTAAGTGAAAAGAAGAGAGTGGAAAGCAAAAAGAAAGAAAGAAAAGCAGATAAAAGAGTGAAGTGAAGAAAAGAGTAAAAGAGAAGAGTAGAGAATATAGAAGTCAGTAGAGGAGAAGAATGTAAAGAGTAAAATAGAACAGAAGAGAATTCAGTGTAAGGGAAGACAAGTGAACTTGGTAGAAGAGAAGAATGTAAAAAAGGGAAAGAGTAGAGAAAAGAAAATAAGCCAGAAGAATAAAAATGTGACAAATTGGAAAAGTACAGAAAATATAGGTGAAAAGATGAAGGAAGGAAAAGAAGGAAAGACAAGACATGGCATTGCACTGGACTTCAGAATTCCTTGTTCTATTCTGAAAAAGTGTTTCACTAAATTAAAATTATAATAATTATCATCACCCCAATCATTACCTTATTAATATATTAATATAATAAATCACATCAGCACAATAGAGATATAGACTTACTGCAGGGATCCATTGCTCTGCTTCCTGCGGGCTCTGGAGAAGGAGCTGCGGGCTGCGGGTGGCAGAGAGGAGGCTGAGGAGGGTGATGATGGGGGGTGAGTCCTGGACGGCATTAATACCCCCTCAGCTGAGATCATAACTTCACTAAATACCATGAACTGCCAGTCAGACTCTACCAGCAGCTCTATCAGACTGAGCAGAGTCCTGTACAGTCCAGCATCCTGCAGAACAGAGACAGAGAGCTGGTCTGAGACAGTCCACAGACAGAGAAGCGGGCTGCGGGACTCATCCTGAAGAAGAAGATCCTCCGCGGGCTGAAGAAGCTCCGCCGCTGCTCATGTTCTCACAGAGCTGCTTCTGTTCCTCAGAGTGACCGGAGAAAACTCGAGACTGAGGTTCTTCTGCTAGTTTTAAAAGTTACACACAACTCAAGCTGGGCTGAGCTTCGCCTGACAGTTTGAGTGTGTATAGGGGGGTGGGGGGATGGGGGGGGGGGTGCTAAAACTTAAGGGAGGGTCTATCTGCCAAACTCTCTTCAGTCAGAGTGACTCTACAGTCAGATCTGAGAACTGTTTATTCATTTTTTTAAAATCCAAATAAAGACATTAAAACCATAAAATACACACTGCACTCTCTGAATGATGAACAGCTGTCAGTTACAAACACAAGTACAAGAGCTACTAAAATACAGCTATTAAAAAGACCGCTACAGTTTCTGAATCGGTTTCTCTGATTATGCTATTTATAGGTTTATGTTTGAGTAAAATGAACATTGTTGTTTTATTCTATAAACTACACACAACATTTCTCCCAAATTCCAAATAAAAATATTGTCATTTAGAGCAAGTATTTGCAGAAAATGAGAAATGGCTGAAATAACAAACAAACAAAAAAAAAGATACAGAGCTATCAGACCTCTCATAATGCAAAGATAACTAGTTCATATTTATAAAGTTGTAAGAGTTCAGGAATCAGTATTTGGTATATTTCACAGTTTTTATGCATCTTGGCATGTTCTCCTCCGCCAGTCTTACACACTGCTTTTGAATAACTTTATGCCACTCCTGGTGCAAAACTTGAAGCAGTTTAGCAGTTTTTCCTCTTGATTATATTCCAGAAGTTTTCAATTTGGTAAAATCAAAGAAACTCCTAATTTTTCAAAGCTGTATAAGATCATTATTTTACAAAATGCAGTAAAACATACTAGAGTCATCCAAACTATGAAAAAAAACACATATGAAATTATTTAGTAAACAAAAAAGTGTTAAACAAACCAGAATATGTTTTATATTTGAAATTCTTCAAAGTAGCACCTTTTGCTTAGATGACAGTTTTGGATTACATTACATCCTGGTTGGATTTTCTCAGTCAGCTTTATAAGGTAGAGTCACCTGGAAAGTCTTTTAAATTGAAGTTTTTTGGGAAATCTCATCATTTTTTAATTAAGGAGCATGTCTTTGTTTGTTAAGTTTGCTCTTAATTGCTGAAGTTTCACTATGATCAGCTTCAGTGCACTCTAAAAGGCCTTCAGAAAGAAGGTTATAGATACAGGTGAGTCTGGGAAGTGATTTAAAAGGATTTTACTGTCATACCAGTTATAAATATGCCTCTCCACTTTCCAAAAAATTAAATAATAAGTGTAGCAAAAAAAAAAAAAAAACTGTCAGCGTGGCCATGGAAGGCTATCCAAGCCCAAGAGAAAACCGCAAGATGTGTAGTCTCCAACAATCCTTAAATATCATTACGGGACCTATAGGTAACTCCTATCAGTTGATTTAAAAGTGCATGCCTCTACCCTAAGAAACAATTGATGGTTACATGAACAACTTAACTTATTATAAACCCTTAAGTATTAAATTTCATTAAAATATTAAGTGTTGCATAAAGTCTCTTAACTATCTATTCATGAGTCAGGGCAATGAATGTTTAAAAATGAAAGCACACTAACATCTTTCATTATTTTATTTTTTTGTGCTGAAAAAAAGAATGAATAATGAAACAAAGTATAAAGATAAGTTTATATTTTTTCTGCAGGAAACTGAAATAACTGTACTATCCCTGTGGTCCTGATCGAGCACTGAATGAAACTCTCAGTAGCTGAATGTAAAGAAATGCTGAGTAATCAGTCCTGCTATTTTGCTGCGGTATCATGTTAAGGTGGCTTTTTAAACTTTTTTATCAAACAAAGAATCAGGACACATAATGTAAAGCTGCTCTGTTGGAATAGAGCGCCCCCAGATGGTCACAGCATGACTATATGCACACTAAACCCAACCAAACCCAGAAACATCTAGCTTGTGGTTCTTCCCACTGATCTCCTTATAAAATCTATCTATCATACCTGCAGCAGTTACAGACTGGAGCCCATCAGCTGTATCTCATTCATCATTGGTCATTTATTGTTGGTAAAATGTTACTTGAGTGACACAGCTGTGACTCAAATGGAAATGGTGGACATAATAACAATATACTGTAATATACTGTAACGTCTAAAAAGGTACATAATTTAATATAGTAAGAGTTATAAACAATACCTATAATAAATCATCATAACAAAAAACAACAATTATTATTATGAATTTATATATGTTATCTGCTTCATCCCTGTCAGTGTCACTGTTGTTTCAAATCCTACCTGGAACGACAAAGCAAAAGACTGGGATACTTCTGGAATTACTCTGTCTCTGCATCTTATCATCCAAACCAATTATTTCACACTCACACCATAATATTAATATTGTTTTAAAAAGACAACACAAGATGTATTATTTTAAGCCACTGAACAACAGCAGCAAGAGGTACCCAATTAAGGTATACATGTTTTGTAAAGAGATGTGTTCATCGCTTTTGAAATACAGTCCTATGCATAAATGTGGACATCCTGGTCAAATAATGTATGTTGCTGATCCTCTACATGACAGAAAATAAATATGGCAGTTCATAGATGCAATTCCTCTTTATTTTCTGAAATGATAAAAAAATAAATCAACTATTATACATTTTATTTTTGAACATACATTTTTTTACATTGTTAAAAAAGCCAACTAAACATCAATATTTCTTTAGAATGTGCAGAATTATGTCTCTATAGAAAAAAACAATACAATACATAATATAATATTATATAAAAAGTGATCAGGAGAGTCTAAACCTTTGGCATATGATTGCAGATGAATATAATACGTAGTAATGTTACAACTAATATTGTTTGTTATTATTATTATTTTTTTATTATGTTTTATTTTTTTACAGTTGATTTTAGATTATTTAAACCTTAAAGGCTGTATAGGATAATTGATTAATTTTCTTATACACTTTTAGCTTGTCAGGGTGAGTCTGGAACTTGGCACATGGAATGAATAACTCACATAAAAATATGCCCTAGAGCATATTCAAGCAGGAGCAACACATAAAGCTCTGAAAACAAATTAAGAGACCACTTCAGTTTCTGAATCAGTTTTTCTAATTTTGCTATTCATAGGTATATGTTTGAGTAAAATTAATATTATTGTTTTATTCTATAAACTACAGACAACATTTCTCCCAAATTCCAAATAGAAATATTGTCATTTACAGCATTTATTTGCAGAAAATGAGAAATGATCAAATAATGCAAGGAAACAAGTTCATATTCATAAAGTTTTAAGAGTTCAGAAATCAATATTATGTGGAATAACCCTGTTTTTTAATCACAGTTTTCATGCATCCTGGCATGTTCTCCTTCACCAGTCTTACACACTGCTTTTGGATGATAATTTTTTGATCATCCCTTTTTTCTCAAATATGAGGTTTTTAATTTGGTAAAATCAAACAAACTTGATACTTTTAAGTGGTCTCTTTTTTCTTTATAGAGCTGTACACACTGCTTGCTGTACTACTATATTCCACACATACGTGTATCATTTTACTGGTATTTCAGTGTTTAATGCACACCTCTTCTACTCGTGCAACTGTCATAACTGTGTGCTAAATGCTGAGCCAGTAGAGTTTGTTCATTTGCAGATAGACCTGCAGCCTGCAATGCATGCACATGGCAACAGCCGCGGTAGAGATGCTGATCAGATTTTAATGCTTACAGTATAACCCAATACCCATGCACACACTGCTTTAGCCAGTCCTGCCAGTGTTACCTCTAGAGGGCATACATGTCTAACTGTGTAACAAATGCTTTCAGCATGTAGCAGCAGAGCAGCATGATCAGAAGGTGCAGCACGTACAACATGTGCATATAGTAGCCTATACTGTGGACAGTAGTCCTATAGGCAGCCCATAAGCAGAGCTTTCACATATCCTCATGTGAAATTTATGTAAGGTGGCCGCAGATGCATCTGTGCAAAGTCAGCTATAGTTTATCAGACACCACAATCTCACCAAGCGCATCTTCAGCTTCCTGAGGTGACAGCTACTTAAGTTGTGTAATGCAGTCGCTTTTCTTTGATTTTAAATCATTTACACCAGGCTTAGTATTTATTCACTGTGATTCAGAACAATTCAGACACCCCATTATACTATAATTCTAAAATTCAGTTTCTTTTATTTGTAATTCAACCATCAGTTGTGCATTAACCCTATAGAAAAACTTTACTTAAAGGCCAATAAAACAGAATACTCCATAGTTCACAGTGCTGCAGGAGGAAAAAGTGTTCCACTATTCCTCTTATTTACATGACTGTCTGTCAAAAACAGAGCAGTAGTGTTTAAAGATTAAAACTATGATTATCATCAAAAGAGTTTTATATACAGTTGTGGTCAAAAGTTTACATACACTTGTAAAAAAACATAATGTTATGGCTGTCTTGAGTTTTCAATAAGTTCTGCAACTCTTATTTTTCTGTGATAGAGTGATCGGAACACATACATGTTTGTCACAAAAAACAGTCATAAAATTTGGTTCTTTCATAAATTTATTATGGGTCTGCTGAAAATGTCACCAAATCTGCTGGGTCAAAAATATACATACAGCAACATTAGTATTTGGTTACATGTCCCTTGGCCATTTTCACGGCAACTAGGCGCTTTTGGTAGCCATCCACAAGCTCCTGGCAAGCTTCAGGTCGAATGTTTGACCACTCTTCTTGACAGAATTGGTGCAGTTCAGCTAAATGTGATGGTTTTCTTGCATGAACCCGTTTCTTTAGCACTGTCCACATGTTCTCAATGGGGTTTAAGTCAGGACTTTGGGAAGGCCATTCTAAAACCTTAATTCTAGCCTGGTTTAGCCATTCCTTTACCACTTTTGATGTGTGTTTTGGGTCATTGTCTTGTTGGAACACCCAACTGCGCCCAAGACCCAACCTTCGGGCTGATGGTTTTAAGTTTTCCTGCAGAATTTGGAGGTAATCCTCCTTCTTCATTATCCCATTTACTTTCTGCAAAGAACCAGTTCCACTGGCAGCAAAACATCCCCAGAGCATAATACTACCACCACCATGCTTGACAGTAGGCATGGTGTTCCTGGGATTAAAGGCCTCACCTTTTCTCCTCCAAACATATTGCTGGGTGTTGTGGCCAAACAGCTCAATTTTTGTTTCGTCTGACCAGAGAACTTTCCTCCAGAAGGTTTTATCTTTGTCCATGTGATCAGCAGCAAACTTCAGCCGAGTCTTGAGGTGCCTTTTCTGGAGCAAGGGCTTCTTTCTTGCACGGCAGCCTCTCAGTCCATGGCGATGTAAAACACGCTTGACTGTGGAGACTGACACCTGTGTTCCATCAGCTTCCAAATCCTTGCAGACCTGCTTCTTGGTGATTCTTGGTTGACTCTTGACCATCCTGACCAATCTCCTCTCGGCAGCATGTGATAGCTTGCGTTTTCTTCCTGATCGTGGCAGTGACACAACTGTTCCATGCACTTTATACTTGCGTATAATTGTCTGCACAGTTGCTCTTGGGACCTATAGCTGCTTTGAAATGGCTCCAAGTGACTTCCCTGACTTGTTCAAGTCAATAATTCGCTTTTTCAGATCCACACTGAGTTCCTTTGACTTTCCCATTGTAGCTTTTGTAGCTGAGTCTAATCACTGGGTCAAATGAGCCCTATTTAAATGGGCTCATGAGAAGTCAACAGCTGTAGTCAATCAGAATCACTTACAAGAAGTGAAGAGGCCATGACATGAAGCTAATTTGATTGACACAACTCGCTACATCACCAAAATTGACAAATTTTGTTGCTGTATGTATATTTTTGACCCAGCAGATTTGGTGACATTTTCAGCAGACCCATAATAAATTTATGAAAGAACCAAATTTTATGACTGTTTTTTGTGACAAACATGTATGTGTTCCGATCACTATCACAGAAAAATAAGAGTTGTAGAACTTATTGAAAACTCAAGACAGCCATAACATTATGTTTTTTTACAAGTGTATGTAAACTTTTGACCACAACTGTATATTCAAATAAACGAATTACCTGTCTAAATGCAAATTCAAGAAATGAAATCCAACTATCATGTATGCAGCTGATCCATTTTTTTTTACCCATTTTGAGACTACTCTGCTATAAATAAGCTATGGTCTAAAGTATCTGGTGTTTTATCAGATGCACTAGGTGTTAATATTACAGCCTCACCCTCCTTGTTTCCCCGTAAAGATGATTCTCCATTCCAGCTCTTTCTTCAACAGCACAGGTTCTTTCCTGTCATTCTAAAAAAACAAACAAAACACACACACACAAACACACTCATGCAATTGCTAAATTCTGGTTTAACCCCAGCTTCCCATTTCATATTAAACAATGACAATTGTCATTTGTAGTTCATATAAGGTCATGAATTAAAATACTATATCAGAAAGCTCTTTTAACAGGCATCTTCTCTTAAGTATAATCATGTTTGTTCTAATTTCTTCTACCGATATACCACATGTATAGGTACTCAGTATTTCTACATGTTAAATGATCATCTATTATCGAAACCTATGTGACTCACACAAAACTAACAAGAAAGAAAAAAGAACAGGTTGTTCTCCTATACAGACCCCCTCCCCCCAAAAAAGGTTGTATCTTAGTTTATCTTCTATAATGATGGTGGAAAATTAAAGCTATCCCAAAACATCCAGCCAGCCTTAAAAAAATATCTCTCAAAACATACGTTATCCCTACATTTAAAACTAATATTAAAAGCAGTTTCTTTCTAACACAGATTCCAAATGCACCCTTAAGCATCCTAAAAGCACTACTCTCTTGCAATACTTTTAAATTATGCTATATTCCTGTCTTTACTCCCATATTTTCTTATAGTTAAACCTTACATTTAACAATGATACATTAGCATGGCAGAAGTAATTTTTTTGTAAAAAAGAAAATAATTAAATAAGACAAAAAACTATTTATGGCAATCTATGAAAAAAAAATCTAATTTATATATACCAAAATATATATGTGTGAGATAAATATTGCTATTAAAGAAAGGCTCTAACTGTTCTAGATAATATTTTCTATCTTGTGGCAGCAGTAAAAAAAAAAAAACTCATTGTGAGTGACATAAACTGTGACCAAGTGCATTACGATTAGCATATACATTACAGTAAAACAATTACCAGATTAATGGTTGGAAGAGTGGCTTATTAATAAGCAGCTGAACACAGTCAGGAATGTACAGAAGATTTTAAATGTATGCTGAGGGTCAGATTAGAACTTTTATCAGGCCTTTTTTGTTCTAATAACAATGTAAATGCATGTACCAGTATAGGCCAATAGTGGCATTGAATGGGCAGTACTTACACACTCTGGGTAGGTAGGTGGCACTCTCTTCCCTCATAACTCCCATTGTGACGATAGCTTGTACAGGCGTCTATTGGGTGATGTATTTGAGCTGGGGATACAGCACTTTGTTTAGGATGTGCTGGCTGCCTTTTAATGGTGTATTGACAGCAGTTTTGACTGGGACAGTGGCGGACTTGTCTTTATCCTTTTACATTAAATTACATTACATTACATTACATTACATTTGGCAGATATTGAAGTGCAAATAATAGAAGAGGTTAAGTACAAAAATAATAGAAGTTAAAAATAAAGCATCTATAGATAGGGCCTTAAGGAGGTCAGAGGGAAATAATGGGATAGAGGAGTAGAGAAGAGGAAGAAGGAGATGAGGTTAGAATTAGTTAGTTTGTTAGAGGTGTTAGGAGAGTAAGTGCTCTTTGAAGAGCTCTGTCTTCAGGAGTTTCTTAAAGATAGCGAGAGATTCTCCTGATCTGGTAGTGGAAGGTAGTTTGTTCCACCATTGGGGAACTCTGTATGAGAACAGTCTGGATTGCTTTGTGTGAGTGTTTGGCAAAGCGAGGCGACGTTCATTGGAGGAGCGCAGCGGCCGGGAGGTAGCGTAAGCCTTCAGGAGCGAGTGCAGGTAGGAAGGAGCCTGTACTGTCATCACCTTGTAGGCGATTGTAAGCACTTTGAATTTGATGCGAGCAGCAACCGGTAGCCAGTGGAGCTCAATGAGCAGCGGAGTGACATGTGCCCGTTTTGGTTGGTTGAAGACCAAACGTGCTGCTGCATTCTGAATCATCTGTAGTGGTTTTACTACACAGTAAAAGCGCCCAGTGAGGTACGATCTGAACCATGACAGCGCATTGTCTGAGATCCCCATGTTCGAGAGTATAGTTAGGAGGAAGTCATGGTTGACTGTGTCGAAAGCAGCCGAGAGGTCCAGCAGAATGAGCACTGAGGACTGTCCTGCAGCTCTAGCAGAGACAACAGAGCCGTCTCAGTAGAGTGCCCTTTCTTGAAACCAGATTGGTTCTGGTCCAGGAGGTCATTTTGGGTGAGGAAGCCAGAGACTTGATTGAGAGCTGCTCTTTCTAATGTTTTAGAAAGAAAAGGCAGTAGTGAGACCGGTCTGTAGTTATCAACCTGGGCGGGGTTGAGAGAAGGCTTTTTAAGCAGTGGTGTGACCTGTGCTTGTTTAAAAGCAGTCGGGAACACACCAGATGTTAAAGAGGCATTGATCGTGTGAGTAATAGCCGGAATGATTGCAGGTGCAATGGTTTGCAGAAGGTCTGAAGGAATCGGGTCAAGTGGACACGTAGTAGGATGGCTACGCGTTAGGAGAGCCAGTGTCTCGTTCTCAGTGAGAGGAGCGAACGAGGAGAAAGCGACGCCTTCGGTAGAGGGATACCGGGCAGCAGAGCATGATGTAGGACTGCTACATGTCGCATGAGTAAACTGTCTGCTGATAGCTGCCACTTTCCCAGTAAAGAATGAGGCAAGAGCTTCAGCCGTAAGGCAGGTAGCCTGAGGAGGAGGTGGAGGGTTGAGTAGTGTTTTGAATGTAGCAAATAGTTTCCGGGAGTCTGTGAGAGAGCTGATTTTTTTTGTGATAGAATTCAGCTTTAGCAGCAGTGAGGCTGGCTGAAAAAGAAGCCAGGAGCAGTTGGTAGTTTTTTAGGTCTGTCTGGTTTTGCTTTTTTTGCCATTTTCTTTCAGCAGCTCTGAGTTTGGAGCATAGTTCCCTGAGCGTGTCATTTTTGAGCCATGGCTGCGGTTTGCTTGGTTTAATGGCTCGAGATGTTTGAGGACAGAGGTCGTCCAAACAGGAGCTTAATGTGGAGCAAAGAGTATCAGTGGCATCATTAACATTGAGTGATGAAAATGAGCCTAATGGAGGCATATTGTCAGTCACCAGCGAGGAGTACTGGTCTGCTGGGAGATCTCGAAGATTTCGGCGGAACGAGACCATAGTAGGAGTAGCTGTGGGTTTTTTCGAAATGCGAACGTTGAGTTGCATGAAGAAGTGGTCTGAGAGGTGTAGAGGAGTGACAGTTAAAGAGTCGGTGTCACAGTTACGAGTGAAGATCAGGTCTAGATGTTTGCCAGCTTTATGTGTTGGGGGGGCTGGGGACCTGCTCCAGATCGAAAGACTGCATGAGGGATGAGAAGTCTGTGAAGCTGTTACTGTCATGATGGATGTTCATATCCCCTAGAATGAGCATGGGGCAATCTTGCTCGGGGATAGAAGACAGTAGCATGTCAAGTTCATGTGTGAACTCGCCCATTTGTTTAGTGTTGAAGCACTTCAATGATGAAGTCCTAGTAAATGGCTGGGTTAATTGATTCATCTATATGAGCCTATAAAAGGCCATTTCACATAATAGCAGTTTTTGACTAAACAGGTATATATCCCCCACCGTTCCGGGATGTGGGGCAGTCAATCCAGTGTCTTTTTCAGATGATCTGAATTGTTGGTTGTGATCCAGACTCGCCTAATGTTTTTGTGGCTGAAGGTAATCAAATTCTTCACAGCATTGTTCCAGTATCTAGGGTAAGGTCTTGCCAGAAGATTACAGGCTGTTACTGTAGCAAAGGAAAGACAAATATCCTATTAACACCCTCGATTTAAGAAGAAATTGAAACATTACATCTTTAGACTGAACAACAAAAAGTCTAAAATGCCTCCCGATTGGGTTATATTGCACTGACAATTTCCTTTATTCCAGTATAACTGCTGTCTTCCGGATACTGGTTCCAAACAAATTGGATTAACATCTAATGAAGCAGCAGCACAGAGCAGAGCATATTACTCACAGTATAGTAGTTTGGACATACAGCAAGTGCTGCTGAAAGCAGGCCATTAGGTGCAAGGTAAATTAGTTCCTCTCCTGGCTGCAAACCTAAGAAAGGTGTGTGTGGTGGGATTTCCTTCGTACAGTGAATGAACAGCTCAAATGTTGTTCCTGGAAAAGAGGAACCAGTTGTAATGCCTGTAATGCGATCAGGCTCATCAGGATCAAACCTCCAGTTTCACTCAGGGAGAGATTGTGTGTTTATGAGGCCCCAGGGCTCGAGAATCTTTACATCTAATTTGAAGTGCCACAACAAAATCCCATAAGTCAATAATAATAACAATAATAATATTACACTTGAATTGGCTGAGAGCAGATAATACTTCTTACACTTCCACTATCAGACATCTTGACTTTCAACAGAAATCAACCATAATCAGTCTAAATCAATCATTGTCATGCATTTCCACAATGCTTTTTCCACAATGCAAGATTTTATTCTTTTACTTCATAAAATTTGAACAATTTTGACACTGTCACATGTGAAAGCTTGGATACATCTGTTCAAATAGTGATATTTGTTGATTGAAGTGTAAATGTGGTCATATTATGGCTATTATTAATGAACACAGTATTCTGCGTGACGATAAGGGGACGGCCCTGTTTGTTTACTTTGGGTTAAATCTTCCGGGGTAGCAGCAGAGCACTGATATAGGTTACACCCACAGTGATAATACATGTACAGAATAATTAATACAATATACTCAGTTAATTAGTTACAGGGTGTCACAGTAATTAAAAGAAAAGGAGAATTTTGCTTTAACAACAGTGAACACAAAAATATTGGGGTCTTGAGGAGTTCCGTTTAAATTATATCCACCATTCACAGAAGACGAGCTGCTAAATATGTTTCTAGTTTTTAACGAGCTGAATTAGGTATTTAGGTAATAAAAAAATATTTAGAGCTTCACAATATCTCAGTGTTTTATTAACTGACATTTCTGGAATGGTTCTGTTTTACACTAGCTAGCTAGCTATGTTGTACAGCTAATTAACTGGAAAAATTAAGAGACCACTTTAGTTTCTTTAATAAGTTTCTCTGATTTTGCTATTTATAGGTATATGTTTGAGTAAAATGAACATTGATGTTTTATTCTATAAACTACAGACAAAATTTATTTAAAATTCAAAATAACAATATTGTCATTTAGAGCATTTATTTGCAGAAAATGAGAAATGGTTTGAGAAGAAAGTTTTGAGAGTTGAGAAATCAATATTGGGTGAAATAACAAAAAGGTGCTGAGCTTTCAGACCTCAAATAATGCAAAGAAAACAAGTTCATATTAATAAAGCTTTGAGAGTTCAGAAATTTGGTGAAATAACCCTAGTTTTTAATCACACTTGTCATGCATCTTGGCATGTTTTCCTCCACCTCTTTATGCCACTTTTGGTGCAAAAATTCATGCAGTTCAGCTTGGTTTTATGGCTTGTGTTCATCCATCTTCCTCTTGATTCTATTCCAGAGGTTTCCAATTTGGTAAAATCAATTATTTTGTTCCAGAGCTGTAAATACCTATATATCTTGCCTTTTACCACACACACTATAGCTACTAACCTAGTTGTGTTGTCTGTGTAGCAGCTCCAGCAACACATGATTGTAGAATGAAAAGACTCCAAACACAGAAGTTCAAACGCGTGCGTGTGCGCGCGCGGGTGTTCTCGTATGTAAAGGCGGAGCGGTGGGCGTGGCCTGTCTGCGTGTCATGACAACCTCCAAGTGACTTCTCCCCTTCAGCACAACAACAGGGGGTAAACACGGTCCCCTTCTCAGCGCTGTCAGTGCGCCGGCAGGGCTGCGAGTTTTACCTGCGCTCCTCCTGCTGCTGCATGTGTGTGAGTGTCCGTATGCGTATGCGTGTGCGTGTGTGCGCGTCTGTGCTGGCTGCGCGAGCGAGAGAGCTGAGAAGAAGGAGACACGAAGCCACATCCTTTCTCCGTGAGGGAGAAGAAGAAGGAGAAGAAGCGGAGGATATCCAGTGAGGCGCAGGGGAACACAAGAAGAACTAGAGAAGAAGGAGAAGGAGGAGAAAACACACACACACACAGGAGCCCCAATGGAGCAGTTATGTGGACCCAAACCGTTCTGGGTGAGTCCAACACCTCCAGCATCTAACTAGCTAGGTTAACTACCTAGTTAGCTAACTACATAAGTAGGTTGCTAGGTAGATAACTAACGTTAACCGTTGCTGGCGTGAAACGAGAGAAGCATATCTCTTTTTTTCCTCTCTCTCTTGCCGTGTGTGAGTGTGTGGCTAACTAGGTTAGCTAGTTAGTTGACTAGTTAGCTACTTAATTAATACGATACCAGACAGTTTTAAACCTTCGTTTACGTGAAGTTTGTACCTCGGTTCTGATCTGGAAAACAGTGGGGATCCGCTGTTCTTCTGCCGGTAACGTTGTTAGCCGGCTAGTTTTCTACCCATACACACACACAAAACGTTGATAAAGAAGATAGCTTATAGTAGGAGAAGCTGTTAGACCTGCATACACGACTCATATTGCTGTAATTCTAGCTTATCTAGTTAGCTAACTGGTTGTTTGGTTATCTGTCCCTAATAGTCTGTCCTTAATTAGTTAGTTAGCTAGTTAACTAACGTTTTAACACACTGTAACTAGCGTTAACTTTGTTCTTTGAGATGGTGGTGCAGCTGCTCCAGAAGTAGTTAGCTTTTGTGAACTTGTCGTGCTGGCTCTGCTAGCCTAGCTTCATCCTCTGCGGAGTTCAGTAGCTATCGCTGCCGTTTCGGTGAATAACTTTATTGTTTTTAGGTGTTTTTAGTTTTTTGTTTTTAGTTTTCTGTGTGTGTGTGTGTGTGTGGGAGGGAGGGAGGGAAGAAAACTGTTTAAATGTGCTTTAAGTCCACGCACGGATGGATGTCTCGCGACCACCCCCTCCCGTTTCTCAGGTTTCTCAGGTTTCTCAGGTTCGTTGTTGTTCAGGTTCGCCACACGGTGGCAAAGCCTTTATCGATTAAGTTGGTGAGCTGCAGCGAGGTGAGCCGAGCTGAACCCAGACTTGACTGTCCCCGCCGGTTTCTGAGAGGAATTTCAGTTATTTACCAGGTTATTTAAGGTAATGCCATCCTTGGCCATGGCCTAGTTCTCGCAACCGACACAGCAAGCTTATTATCCTCGTGGTCGCTGGAGTCCTCAAAGAGCCAACATCACAAGTGACCAATATGCTTTGGCCTACTGTACAGACACACACACACACACATACACACACACACACATACACACACGCTGAAGTGTTTTTGCACAATTCAGTTTACAAAGTAGCCCAGAGCTGTGTTCTTACAATTCCAAATTTTAAGCAAAATAAATACTTGTTTTAATAGTATATACTGTATACACACATACATACACGTTTACCTTGATCAAAAAAAACTTGAATCTCCGTTTTTGCTGTTTCACACTTTTTTATATAAATTTATTTCTCATTTTTATCCCATTTTCTCCCCAATTTACATGGCCAATTACCCACCCAGCTCAGTATGACTTTTTCTATCAATAGTGATGCCCCAACACCAGGGAATTGAAGACTAGGACATGCCTCCTCCAACACATGTAAAGTCAGCCACCGCCTCTATTCGAACTGCCTAGTAGCCTAGTAGCATCACAGTGCACTCGGAGGAAAGTGACTCGGTTCCAATACATCAGCTCACAGACGCCTTGTGCTGCGGACGTCACCCTTTGGAGTGATGTGGGGAGAATACCCACCCAGAGAGAGCAAGGCCAATTGTGCTCTCTCAGGGCTCTGGTAGTTGATGGCAAGCTACATGAATAGGATTTGAACCGGCGATCTCCTGATCATAGTGGCAGTATGTTTTTTGTTTATCCAATTTTCTCCCCAATTTACAAGACCCATTACCAAACCCACTCATTAGGACCCCTATCACTAGTAATGCCCCAACACCAGGAGGATGAAAACTAGCACATGCCTTCTCCGATACATGTGAAGTCCGCCACTGCCTCTTTTCCAACTGCTGCTGATGTAGCATTACCGGCTCCAATACATTAGCTTACAGATGCCTTGTGCTGATCGACATCATCCTTTGGAATGATGTGGGTTAAGAGCGCCATCTACCCACCCAGAGAGAGCAAAGCCAATTGTTCTCTCTCAGGGCTTCAGCTTCAAGAGAGTGATCTCCTGATCGCGGTCGCAGCGCCTTAGTCTGCTGGACCACCTGGAGCGCTGTTTCACACTTTTGACCTGATTTTATATCATGTTAGCAATTAAAGATGATAATGACACTTATTTGAGTGTATAATTGAAAAAGCCAAATCATTTGTACCTAACAATGGCTAATTGAGGTTGTGCTTTATTGGTATACCTGCAGGGAAGTTAGACTTACATTCAGTGTTCAAAATGTGTTCTTCTATGTATACTAAATATTTTTCTTTGAAGCAAAATCACAACAACAATACGTTAAGGCTATACAATTTTTCATTTTTGCGGTATGAAAAAGAGTAGTAAAATAGATAGATAGATAGATAGATAGACAGACAGATAGATACATACATAGATACATACATAGATACATACATAGATACATACATAGATTAATAGATAGATAGATACTTTATTGATCCCAGAGGGGACATTCAGACATCCATCAGAAGGTATAATACACAAAGTTACAAAAAGATAAAATATAACGATACATATAAATACAATAAAATAAAAAATAAAATGAAAAGTATAAATGTACAGTCTTTAGTGTGTGTGTAATGGAGAATGGAGGTAGTGCATTTGAACACAATAGACAGTGAAAACCAGTTGATGTGCATAAAGTGAGGATAACTGATGTCAGCCATACAGAAAGTGCAAATACACAGTTATATAATAATTTAAATTAATGCATACCTGCAAAAAATGTTTTTAGTATTTGACCTTCAGTTTTGGTTTCAGATGAAACTTTTCACTCTGGCTCATCCCTCTATTTATACACACTATATACACACGCATGCACCAATAAGCCACTGTACTATTTGTGAACAGTCAGTTCTACCAGTTTAGGATGTGTTAGGGGTTTAAAAATGGACAGGCTTGAGGCTTTGACCCACTTTGATAAGCGCAACATTGTAACGGCTAGACAACTTGGTCAAAGCATCTTCAAAGCGTCAGACAGGTCTTGTGTGTTGTTCCAACAGAATGCACTGGCTTTTAGTAACACAGTGGAAAATGGTGACAGGGTGTTTTTTATGTATTGGCTTATCTGAAAATACCAGTGTTTTATTAAGAAGTAAATTAAATTACAGTTACAGTGAGTTTTTTTTAATCATATGTTTCAAAAACAAAGTTGTGCATTACCGCTTTTTTGAAAGTTGAAATCTCAGCAGCAGCCTATTTAGTGATTTCAAGAACCAGAGACATGTTAATAATCAATATACAACAGCCAGAGGCTGTCTCTGTGGTTCAGCAATGGAGCACTGACCACATAAACCCCTCTCGTAACTAGAATATTTGATTTAGGTGGTGAACTGTTTATTTTTAAGGCATGACTGCAGTTCACACTACTCCTAAAAACTGCTTTCCCTCACATCCCACAAATCTCATGTCATTATACTTTGTATCTGGAATGTTTTGTGAACCTCCTGCTGTATGCCAAGATATGCAAACCCGAGCAGTAAATCAGCAGGCTGAATACAGGAAGGTGGTGAGCAAAAATCCCACATACACTCAGTACTGCTGACCTGTATTCACCTTCGCTTCGCTTCGCTCCTTCTAGCTGTTCAATAATGCAGATAAAATAATGAGCTTTTTTATGAAAATACAGAAAGTATCAAAATGATAAAAAGCCTTTTGTATCGTTGTAAAGATGGTGACACTGGTAAAAATGTGACCCTCAAAGTTTAAAAGTATCTTTTCATCTCTATCCTTATTCACAGTGGCACATGAGAAAAGCAGCCCAGTACTGAATTGATGAGGAAGTGAATAGTGCTTGTTTCTCATGCTGGCCTTAGTCAGAAAGCCACACTTCCTGAACTTTAATTAAAGCCACAGTTTTTAACGTACAGTGTGTAATTCTGAAACATACAGTATATTTCATATTTTACTCAGCGATGGTTGCTAGAGTTCCCAGCACCAGTTCAGGAGAAACATTGACTTGGTTTAGAGTTGCTGTGTGTTCCCAAACCAACCATGATCCACAAAAGCCCAATAGAACACATAGAGGGAATCTCACACATGAGCACATTGAGTACATGCAATAGACACATCTCATTATACAAAATTAGCTCTGTTCTCATTTTCCTGCCATATGTACTATAGGCAGATTTTTTTTATTATGCTATCATCCAGCCAATATCAATAATTGAATCCCAATTTTGGATACACAGAGTGCAATAATAATATCATGACATGTTGGATTATTGACGTGTGTTGATTTTGCAATTAGGACTGCAACTAATGATTATTTTGGTAGTCGACTAATCTGGCGATTATTTGTTCGATTAGTCAACGATTATTTCTGCCATTTCCTCCACTTCTGCTTGCTGTTGGTACGGCTGCTGTTTCTAGCTTTCTCTGTCTTCTCTTTACACCAATAGAAACAACTATACAAAGGATATAAATATCTCTTAAATGTCCAGAACATTGCCCTTTTAATGTGGAAAGTGCCGATATTTAGTGAGGAAATGTGTAATCTGTTGTATTTGGGCATTTTTGGAGACCTTTTGGAGGACAAGTTGAGTGTAAACTGTGTGAGTTTCCCCAGTACTTTGTGTAGTGCTGCAACTTAATGATTACTCGACAATGAACATTTGGAGTCAACAAACTTTTATAATCGACATTGTTGATTATATCGACTGTTATGGAATGTTGCATCAATATGGCACCCACTATAAGACCTTAGTCAAACTCCGAAAATTCAGTATTACAGTCTCAGAAATCAATAACACCTCACGATAACACCTCACAACTTATAAAGGTATGGGCATTTTCCATGCCGCCATCTAAGTTAACACTTTACGATCAATTTACATACATGCTATACCATGACTTTTGGCATGTCACTGTAAACATGTCGCTGGTGATCTTTTTAACTATTTACACATGTACACAATATACTTCAATAATGAATTTAACCAGCTACCGTCAATCTAGACTTAAAATGCATTAACCAAGGTATTATTTTATATCATTAATATACACCAGCCCTAGTCTGCAATAAATCTCAGCTTATGTGTGAACTTGTTTATTGGTGCACTGGGTGTACAAGGCTAATGTAACTAATGAGTAATGGAAGCATACACAAATAAAACATTTTCCATCTTGATCTGCAACAGCACCCTTTAAGGTGTCTACATACATATTAGGCAGCAAGTGAACAGTCAGTTCTTAAAGTTGACCTGAACTTAACTGTTGAAAGCAGGATAAGAATCTGTGAGACTTTGAAAAATGTCAAAGTGGGATAGCTAAATGACTGGATGAGAACTTCTTTAAAACATAGGTTTGTCGGATGTTTGAGCATTAGACAATAGTAGTACAGAAAAAGAACAACCAGTGAATCAGTAACTGGGCTATGGCCACCTCAGGATTCATTGATGTGATATACAGAGGCTTCCCCTCCACCTCACAACTTTTTTCACCTCACAAAATTTCATTCAGCACTTAAAGGATCTGCTGCTAACCATGGTTTGATGCCAAGTTCTACCGGAGGCCTTTAGAGGATTTGTGGATGCCATCATGCCATGGATGGTCCAGATCAGTTGTGGTAGGACAAGGGGTCCCTACTAAGTAATAGGCAGTAGGTGCTAATGTTTGTCTATCTGGTTTGAATTTGAATGGTGTCACTGTGTCACAAAACTGAGTAAGCTTATCTGTAAAATTCAGACCTGCATATATGCAATGTATTTTTGTCCATTTCTGTCCATTTCATCACTTGTTTTGGTGGATGGCCGTGTGGCTGGGATTTTTAGACAAACACGCTTATTTTTCTCATGTTGCAGGAGATGTTTGAAGCCTTTGCTCCTGGCTTGGGAGTGAAAAGGCTCAGACGCAGCTGTCTGGCCGGATTCAACTCTGAGCAAGCTCATTTCAGTCTCCTCACTCCCATTCAGATTAGCTCGCTCAGAGCTACGGGGCATGTAAGGTAACGGCTAGACAGTTCTAGGCGATTGTTGGCGGAGGTTTCTTTCACACAGCTCTCACTGTCACCACTCTCCACAAAAGCAGCTTGATGCACTCCAGATACAGTGGAATACCTTATTTTTATACCTCATCTCTGTCATTTTCTCTCTCGCTCTCCATCTTTTTCTTATTCTCTCATACACTCTTGCTCCTAAGCTCAGCCTCTATACACCACGGTCTGCCTGTGTCCTCAGATGTAACTGGCTCTCTCAGTGGTGATGGAACAGTCAGTCTCTGCACTCTTCAGTCTTTTTTTAAATATATAGAATACAAAGGTTTGGGGATTTCTCTCTACGAAAAGATAAAAAATTGCCTGTTTAAATTGACAAAAAAATGAAAAAAATGAATTTGGATGAAAAATAGCTGTTATGCAACAGAAATCTGGCCATGTATGTCAATTGTTCACTGTTGTAAAGCAGTGGTGTGTAGTTCCGGGGCTTGCAATTGCAAGGTTTTTCCATCATAAAGTGTTATTTAGAAAACATTAGCAGTGCTCAGTCTAAGCTGTAAAACACAATTAAAGCCTAATCCATGTATGTGACCTAATTTCATTTGCAGACATTTGTGCACGCTAAAAGGATAACTGCACAAGTCATGTGGGGTGGTGTTCAATATTATCTATACTCTGTGCCTCACGTTAAGGTGAGCCTTCACTTATAGACTTCTAGGCAAATAGGTCAGGCCCGGCCAATGGCCTGCACTGCGACAGGCATCATTCTTACACTGAGATCAGTAGGAATTAGTTGTAGCGATGTCATGCCCTAATTTCAAATGAGTGCAAGTGGGTTTAGCTACTTAAGCTGGAAGGGATTTTCACACAGTCTTCCACAGCAAACATTACAGTAACTAGAAATAAAACAATTAGTCACAGCCATCAAATGTCCCATAAGGTAACCATCCAGATCCAGTTCTGATAAAAGAAGCCTTTTCTTATGTTTGCAGTATCAACCCTGTTTGCCCAGTTTTGGCTCACTGGTTTCTTTCAGCCCCTAATTCAGCCCTTACTGTTTTTTTTCCCTTCATCTTTAAGATATCATCACCACCGTCCAACAACTTCTGCTGTTTTGACTGTCTCATGACCAGCAGCGACATTACTTGCTTTCTAGGCTTGTAAGGGAATGCTCTCTATTAGAGCTTCGGTCATTTCAGGTGAACAGTAAATCTGAACTGATTCCTTCACATAATCCCCCAACGCTGCTCTCTCTCAGCCACAGTCGTGAAACTCTATGTGCTACTCTAAACATTATAGCTCTAACACTTGGCTAATTGGCTTTTGTAGCTTACTTTTTCAATTCACTTTTTATCCTTGAAGACATTGTCAATTGTATATTCCCCCAGTTACACAATACCGAACTTGATGCTGAAGAGGTTAGATCATCTGTTCCTGAAAATAGTATTCTACGAAAAAGACAAAGCTCTTACAGACATTTAAGCCTGTTTAATAGGCTCTCTAGTGTTTGCTTATACAACCCCAGATCAGAAATTTTGGGGCATTAAGGCAAATTCAAAGAAACACACAAACAAACAAAATATGATGTTGACCTTTCTCCATGTACAGGTGCTGGTCAACGAATTAGAATAATTTGAAATAGTGCAATCATGAAATTCTTTGAATGCATTTTTTGTGCAGAAAGCAAATCAGGTGTTCACCGCACCTGTCCTACTCGTTAGACTAATCACAGAACTCGTTACCTGGAAAACAATTTGCTCAGCTGAGCTTTCCAAAAGGCCCATTTAGGCCATTTAACTGTGACACTGTTGTTTTATTGAATTAGAATAATGGAGAAACCGTTTCATTGAATTAGAATAATTTTTATTATAATTACAATCATCACTTTCTCAGTATTTTGTGGCTGCCCCCCTGGCTTGTATGACTGCCTGAAGTCTCCGCGGCATCGATTTGACCAGCTTGTCGCAAGTTTCCACACTCACAGCTTCCCAGGCAGTGGCGATGTTCTGCTTCAGTTGGTCCAGCGTAGTAGGCTTTCTGTCGCGAATTTTCCGCTTGACGATGGCCCAAAGGTTTTCAATGACAGGCGAGTTGGCCGGCCATGCCAAAACTTCAAGCTGTTTTTTAGTGAACCCATCTTTGGTCGACTTTGCCGCATGAGCCGGTGCAAGATCCTGTTGAAATATGAAGTCTTCTTCGCCGAACTGTTCCTCAACAGTCGGAATCAGGAACGTTTCCAGAACATCTTGATATACGGCAGCATTGACAGTCTTCTTGAGGAAGCAGAGTTTCCCTACACCTCGAGCGGACATGCATCCCCAGACCATAACGCTCTGGGGAAACTTGACGGATCTTTTCATGCACTCGTGGTTGTAGGTTTCGCCACCACGACGCCAGACACGAGGACCTTGGTCACCGAAGGAGATGCAGAAGCGTGATTCGTCACTGAAGACCACTTTCTGCCAGTCTTCAGCAGTCCAATCGCCGTGTTCTTTGGCCCACTTCAGCCGTTTCTCCATTTGTTTCTTGTTCAGCATCGGTTTTACTGCTGGAACGCGAAATTTGAAGCCGAGTTCGCGCAGACGACGGTAAGTGGTTGATCTGGAGACGTCAGCGCCAGTCTGCTTGTTCCACAAGTCGGTGAGCTCGGAAGTGGACTTGAACCGGTTGCTGACTGCGATCTTTCTCAGCTGCTTGTTGTCGCGAGCAGAAGTTTTTCGGACGCCGGAACAGTTGGTGCGCTTGCTGCAGTTTTTCTTGAGAGCTTTGCAGACGGAAGACTGGCTGATGCCGAGCTGCTCAGCAATTTTAGTTTGGGTCAAGCCTTGTTGGCGAAGGGCTTGAATTTGAGCCACTATTCCGGTTGAGAGGTCGCGCTGCTTACCCATGATTGATTTTACAACTTAGAAATTCTACTCAACCCTAACTTTATACTGCACAGTGAACACTCTTCACAGAAAACAAAAATTCGAGCATTTATTCTAATTCAATGAAATGGTTTCTCCATTATTCTAATTCAATAAAACAACAGTGTCACAGTTAAATGGCCTAAATGGGCCTTTTGGAAAGCTCAGCTGAGCAAATTTTTTTCCAGGTAACGAGTTCTGTGATTAGTCTAACGAGTAGGACAGGTGCGGTGAACACCTGATTTGCTTTCTGCACAAAAAATGCATTCAAAGAATTTCATGGTTGCACTATTTCAAATTATTCTAATTCGTTGACCAGCACCTGTACATCAGTTTGCACATTTTAGACCTGCAACACATTTTACATTTAAAAAGAGTTTAGACATTACAGAAATGTATTCACAATTGCATTGTTTCCTTACAGCAAATAAAATATATGTTGGCGCTGAGGATATTAAACAATTAAGTTATTTTAGTTTTTTTCCCACAGACACATCTTGGATTTTTAATTTTTAAAATGTTTCAAATTCTCCACACATTCTGTATTAGAGATAATCACGACAGCGTGCAGACCACTGCAGCATGTGGTTTCGCATTGTCTTGTTGAATAATGAATAGAAAATTTGTGTTTAAGGCAGCATATGATAATTTAAGATCATAATTTACTTTTATGCATTCATGTGGCACCACAGCAGCGCACCAACACGAACTCATTTGGACTTGTTACTGATAACAGTCTATAGGATTTTTTTTTGTCTTTGGTCCAAAGCATTAAATATCTGGTATACTAACTTGTCTGACCAGAAAATATGTTTATACTTTGCTCAGACACTGACGACACTGCTTCTGGACGTAGCTAATGTGAGGCCCTTGTTTTGAAAAGTGTTCAAATTAATTCTGTAAAACATGAAATATCTTGGGTTCATACTGTCTACAGTGAAATACTGTCATGAGAAAACTTCACCTTATAGAAGGATTCTGTCATGTCTGGACTAGCCCTCCACTAAGAAACTCAACATCCTGTCTGAGTCATTTTAAAAACTGAACTGTATTATAGAGCTGACTTTTCAAATATAGACAAGATTAAGCTGTCGTTTAGAAGGGCAGAGTGAGGCTTATTAGTCATCTCTGTTAAATACAAACCATTGTTATTTTTTCTTCAGACAAGCTCAGAATATCAGTGAAATTCCCACATTAAACACTTTGGGTTTCACTTCTGCTTGAGCACCTCCTCATATGATCATCAGCACCCTCAGTACTGTGTCGTAAGAAATCAGAAAGGAAACGAGGAACGGAGTGTAAGGAAAGTAAAACTTACCTTGAGGTGAGTGACTTTCAAGCCTGGCTGAACATTCGTTTAGTTCATATATGGAGATACCTTACTCAGACCTGACCTGTCTACTCATTTATTAGACCCACTCCTTCTTCCAGGCCTAACCTTCATTGAGTTATTAGCATAGCTGTAATGTTGTCACAGTAAAAGTGCAGAACATGTTTCCTCACAAAGCATATTACATCTGCATTCCACTTTTGCTCTCTGCTAAACTGGGCTTTGGACTCTGCAGAATAATGTTTTAAAAACATTTTAAAAAAATAGAAAGATATTAGCCCATTGAAAACTATAACTGTTGAAATAGGATACCAGGGATGGAATAGCGGAAAGAAGTTTAGAGGAGAAAAATAAGATTACAAACCCAATGCATGATGCATCTACCACCATGCTTAACAGTTGGAGAGGTGTTCTTGTCTTGAAATGCTGAAGCCTTTTTTCTCACAAATCTTTAATTATTGAGGCCAATATCACATTTTAGCTTCATTGGTCCAGAGTACTTGTTACTAAACTGCACTTTTCTTGTTTAGATGTTCATTTGAAAACTTGATAAGCTGAATTTTGTAGACACTGGACTTTAATTGAATTTACTAGGAGTGTTACAAGATCCTATATCTCTGTTGGAATCTTATTAAAGTTTTAATCTTATCTTTTTTATTTTTGCAGCTGAGTGGCCTTTTTGTAATTTGGTGTAGGCTATAAAGTAGGTCACTATTAAAATGTGTTATAAAATGTCTTGATAATACACGCCGGTTCTGTCATAATTCCCCATTTTTGGTTCAGTGTGGCTTGAGGTCTGTGAAAACAATACATACTGTATTCACCAAGATCAGACAGCAAGGCCATATTAGAGCAGGCCTCTGTAGCCGGAGCACATACTGTATTTATATTTTATGTGTGTGTGCATTGTCATGGAGTAGACCCTTTTTTCCTGCAGTTGCCGGGTAGTTCCTGGGAGAGCATATGGACTGAAAGAGCCGGTCTCATGATGGCCTGTGTAGCTTGTGCAAACACGGGGAATGTCACTGGGTCACACAGCATGATAAAGTATTATTTCATCACTCGCAGTGGGAAATATTGAAATAATATTGATATGAAACTGCTGAGTATTGATATGGCCCTGTAACATGAACTGGACTTGTGTGTATGGTGCTTACTTTCACCACATTAAACCAACCTCTTAACCTCTTAACCAACCCTTTATGCTGCCTTTGCTCTCCAGGCTTTCAAGACTTTCTTCTAGATTTTGGAGCACTGTTGTGAGGATTTGATTGCATTCAGTAATAAATGCATTAGTGAAGTAAAGATTTTGGTTGATGACCAGCCCACCTCATTCCCAACTCACCTTATGTAGCACCATCAGTCTGGAGAACACATAGTTCAGTGCTGAGGCCTATATTTCTCTTTTTCCTATGCCTGGTATTAAACATGAACTTGTTGACAGCATTTTTATCTGTACCAGAGAGTTTTATTCTCTATAGGCAAAACATCTACAGGAACAGGACAAGCTTTGGACATCTAGTGTACAGTACTGTGCAAAGGTTTTTGGCACCAAAGCAAATTACACTAATCCATTTATCTCAGCAATATAAGTGTTTTTACCTGAAAAAAAAAACAATATGATTTAAACAGATGCAAATAAACATACATACAGTAAAACGCAACATGGAATTCTCATTTTTAACTAAGTATGTAATATCCTGTGAGCCAAGCTGAAGAACAAAGTGTAGTTCCAGATTTCTCCTGGATGCCCTCAGCCAGCATGTGTATATTATGTTCAGTTCTGTCAGCAGCTTACCTGATTTACCAAATTAACCAATTTTCCATACCAGGTATTGATATGATGAGAACTAGAAATAACTCTATTAAACTCAGATGAGGAGAGATTAGGAGATGTTTTAAGTAAAACAGTGCTGTAAAAGCTCTGCTTTTTGTGAATTTGATGTTTGTATTTATTCTAATGCTAATAAACACTTACGTTACAGATAAGACACTTATTCTTTATTGAAATTTCCACAGGTGCCTAAAACATTTGCACAATACCGTATATGGTAATTTGTCCGGCTAGTGTAAAATATTGAGCTGCAAGGTTTAGTTTAATTTATTCACCACTGCTCTTCCTTTGCATTGCGCACTGTAACTTGGCCCCGGGCTGCTTTAGAGGAAAGCTAGGAATATTGAAATGTGCTATGCAAAATAAAAGAAGCCCACAGGAAGATATTTTGATCAGCTCAAACTTGCACACTTGCCGAGGGAAACATGCAGAGGTGCTTTTATGTCTACCTTGTTTGTAGGGCTGTTTATTGGCAAGTACTTGGCAAAAAACTTGGGACTCAATATATTAATGTGTTAAAAGCCTTTGGGAACACAAAGGCAAAGTTTAAATTGATAAGACAAGTTAGAAATATAATAAAACTTTTCTCAAAAGTTACCAAAATGCACTTTTTAGACCTCTCTGATAACAATGTGGGTGTGGTCATACTATTCTAAGGAACATTTGAGACTGACAGCCGTCTCTCACAGCCAAACAACCGCTGGCTTGTTACCATGGCAACACACACAGCCTTGAGACTAAGGACCATACTTGTTAAATATTTGGATAGCTTGCCAATTAGCTCATTAAGATGGTTCTTAAAGCTCACCTTCCGTCGTTTTTTCTTTCATTTTAAAATGTCTAGTTGTGGTCTCTAGTATGAATGAATGACATGTGAGCCGTTTTTGTAAAAAAAAAAAAGTGCTCAGGTGTCTCTGTATAGCTCTTTTTTAATGGACTGTTTTAGGGGTGTGTCCAAAATGACCGGATTCCAGCTTTGCTCATGAATATTCATACATGCAAACAGCATGCAAATATCTCTCCTCTGATTGGCTAGGAGCACTGCGACGCCCCTCCGCCGCTCTGCCGCTCACTGCCTCCCACCTCCTAACTGATGAGCGGTGAATCAGGACACCCAACCTCTAGGCGATAACACGCAAAATGGAGGGGAAGGGCTAAGTGGTAGGGGCAAGTGGTGAAATGGGATTGGGCCTTAGATTTTCTTGTCTGTCATGCCTGCCTCGCCTGCCTCATGTTCATCTGGATCTCATTACACAGGGGCACAGCAGTGTACTACTCATTCACACACACACACACACACATACACACACACTCACACACACAAGCACACACAAAACCCGCTGAGAGTCTGGCTAGCATTAAGGTTCCTCAGCAGGAACAGTTTGTGATTGTCAGGGAGGATTTTTCAAACACTGTGTTGGTGGGCAGCTCAATTTGAATGTTAGAGCTACTGATGATCTGAAATGAGTCAGCACTTTTGTGTCTTCCTTTTTTAAGGATTTAGCCCAATCTGAGAGATCACAGATATGTACATGCTTTTGTGAGCTTATCCAGCTACCTGATGAACATTACTTGTTTTTGCTTAGAGATAAAGAAAAAAAGAAGACATGCTAGATGCCATAAAACAGGTTATTGCAAACCCTGATATGCTATGTCCCCATATAAGCTTATGAACCCAGAACTGACCTGTGTGATATGTGTGTGTTTTCCTGGAGTTGCTTGTTTGTTTGCGCGGACATTCCTAGCCAGACAATGCCAGTCACAATCATTACCACCCACTGCGCTGTCCACGGAGTCATTCCTGATACACATGTGAGACTGTGTTTCAGGGGATATTAATGTCTGCATAATTTCAGAAATGGACTGGCACCCACTATCAGGCCTCGCTCCAACTCTTGATGGTTCACGTCACCTTGCCATGAGCATGCTAGCCAGTTTTAACCTCACAAGATAACACCTCAAATTTAATATTTTAACTTACATACTAAACAAATGAAACTCAGTATAGATTTGTTTAATTGTCCACAGTAGCTCAAGTGTCAGTCCATATTATTTTGCTTCTAAACTGAAAACAAAAGCATTTCTAAATGTAAAAGGGACAACTGTGCTGTGCTGAATGCTACCAATGTGCTGGATGACCATCCCTGCTAAGCCTAATAAATTCATTTTTAAAACTGGGGTATTGGGTCATTTTTACTGTTGGAGTACTTCTGTTCACGTCACGCATACTTACATCACACATACAGCGCCTGAAAGAGGATCCAGTTCAGTTTTACTGAACACGAGCGGCTGGTGGAGCAATGGAGACTTCAGAAGGGGAAACTTAGAGCACAGTAGTTCATTCACTCATAGTAAAAACAAAGAAACGTAGGAATGAAATTTCTGACTGATCAATCTCTCTCTCTCTCTGACTGACCATAATCTGACTAGAATCAGATTCATCCGCTTTGAAAGGAGACGGCATCACACCCGCCCAGTTTAAAATGCTTCTTCCGCGTGCTCTGTGCAATTACCCATTCTCACCAAAGAGAACCCTAAATGCTAAAACTTACAGAAATACAGCTTTCAGAAATACATTTTTATTGTCACATTGATTTTTAATTTCCATATTTCATAATCCGGGACATGGGTGATAAGCAAGTAATTGAGTAAAAATATTAATTTAATTGGTTTGATTGTTCTTATGCTTCATATTTAGCTTAATATGTTTGTGTTGTTCATCTAGAGAAAGTAGAAGTAGCACGAGTTATGGGCTAAGCAGTAATGTAAAAAAAAATCAAATCTCAATATTTTTAAAACATAGGTGTGATTCACAATTGTGATTTAAAAAAATATGTTCATAATATAACAACAAAAAAGTGTGCCAGATGTGCCAAAATAGTGTGCCAGATGTGCCAAAAAATGACGTTTATTGTCAAGAGTTCACACTGTGCAGGCACAATAAAACTTTTTAGGTAAGGGAAAATGCAAAATATGAAATGAAAAAAAAGTTATTTACAGGTTTCTGACAGAAACACAAGTTCTTAGATCCCTCTGGCAGCTTCTATATGTAAATATGTACAATCTCAATTACCCCAATTTGAAAATCGCATTAACAGTAATTGAATTAACCTTCCAGTGCTAGTTTAATTCAGAGCAGTGTAGTAGAGAATCACTTCTACAGTCAGCAACAGCAAAGAACAAAATGGAAAGAACAAAACTAGTAAAACACTATTCATGATTCTAGAAGATGTCAGGGAAGGCTAGCACTTCAGGTCAACTGACTATATTTCTTTAAAACAATAGAAGGCACTCACTCAGTTACATGAAACTTAAATATCAACCCAGAGAAGAGCTGGGTGATATGGCAAAAAATTATATCACAATATTTAAAGGCTTTTTTTTTTTACGAAATGATACGAGTAATACAGTAACTGTGCACTGTATTCAGTGCTGGCTTTATCCTCATGTGATTGCCAGTGATCACCACACTTGGCCTGCTGCCCTGCACTACTACACACCGCCCTGCACTTCTACACGTATTCAGTTTACACGTACCATCAGTATACCAGTTACAATGATTTTACTACCACTGGTTATGATTCCAGGAAGGAGGCATGATGTAATTGTGAAGCCAGTGTTGTTATAATTGTTTGTCAATAATAAAACTACTTTACTTTTCTGCCAATCATTTACATGTGACACAATAGTAAATGGGTTTTAATTCCTCAATAAGAATGTTGTGGAGAATTATGCTACTGTGCTAAAGGCCAAACATTACTGTAATACTACAGTATCGACAGTATGTCGTAATTTTGGAATTTTTGGATGGTATCAACCATTTTTCTTTATACAGTCATCCTGTCTTAAAATTGAACTGCTGTAAATAGTATTATAGATGAAGGGGAGTAGCATTTGCTGAGCAAATAGTGCCTTTCCTGTAATCTCATTCTGTGTATTTTAAAACATGATGAGTATTAAAAAGAATATGAAGAATAAAGCTGATTATTTGGCAAGAATATTCTTGACAAGTTTCCTTGCAAAAACAAACTCTTATAAAACACAAGAACAGAATAGGAGAGCTGTTGAGGTGTGCTGTGTGATTGCTATTTTATTGCATTAAAGCAGCAGCCCCTTATTAAAAATAGTGGTATTGCTAAGTTAAGAAGGGACAAAATATTTGAATTAACTGCATCAGTGTCCTGGCCTGAGCTTCCCGGCAACCTCTAATATATTCATTCTAAAAACAGATTGTTCTAGTAGGTTTCTTGGGAGTAATAACCATCTACATACTTTAATAGTAAAATCTTTTTTTTTTACAGGTGTTAACTGTTATTGTTATCCAGAGCTATCTAGCTTTAGCTAAAGTTTGCATAAGATGGTACCTGACAACATGACAGTAGGCCAAAAAAAAAAAAAATAATAATAATATATATATATATATATATATATATATATATACATATATATATATATATATATATATATATATGTATATATATATTTTATTTCATGGTATTTATGTGATAACAATGTTGCGATATGGCAAAACACTGAATTAAAAAAAAAATGAAAAAAATTTTTTTTCATTATTGCATAAGATATGATATGGCACACCCCTAACTGAGATATAAAAAAATACAAGAATTTGATCAGATTTGTAACAAAAGTCAGTAATCCACTATGTCTACTGATACTAGTAATGCACTCCATTTATCTCCATATATCCAGGACTGAAGTAAAATGAATGGTACTGGACAGATATAATCTGTCTCTAGTAGATATATTATGGGAAATGAGAACAGTGTGAAATTTTCTTTTGCTAAAAACAGCAACAAAAAAAGTAGTACCCTAATATGATAATTCAGGATGGGTGATATTGCATGATATTTCAGGTTGTACTCTAATATTGTTCATAATATTAAAAAATGTTGCGGTTATTATTGCGTACAATACCATATGGCTCGCATCCCTTCATAAAAGAATAAAATTGTTGTTTGTGTCACATGGACATGGCTACATTACTAATTATTTCTCACAAATTTTAACATGTTTCACATATTTCTAATTTAAAAAACATATTGTGGGTCTGGCCAGCATTTTCACTGCTTTGAGCTGCAACAATTGATTATTTTGGTACTCGAATAATCTGGTTATTATTACTATTAGTACAGGTGATTAAAAAAAACTTCAAATTAATTACAAGCTCTGTGATTAATTAACCTAAATTGATTGTATTCATCAGTATATTTTTTTAACTGTACAAATCAGTTGAATTTTATCTGAGGAAGAAATTCATTAATGAAGGGAGGAATGAATGAATAACTGGCATTGATTTAAAAGCTCCTTGTAATAAACATCAGTCAGTAAGAGATGCTGTAAATACTGTATAGCTCTACCAATCGGAATACGAACAAGGGAAGATGATAAATGCCAGTTTCACATTCATTTTTACTTCTCTACTTGTATAAATTAAATGGAGCGTCCATCATCACACTTGATGTCAGTTAATTTGGTTTACTCCTTTTTCACAAACTGGCTGTTTTCAGGTTGTGCAGGACTAGAATAGTAACATTTGCTAAGCCAACTTTCCATTTCCATTTGTTTGTTGTGTTAAAACTGTTCTAACATTTTTGTAATTGACATATTATGATGTGTTCCAAAAAAGCAGCAGCATCTGTAACTTTGCTAAATATATGTAGCAGGAACTCATATGTAGCACACTCAGACTAGGTGTGTATTGCAGTGTGTTTATGTGTGTGAGTGTGCACGTGTGTGTTGCAATTCCCAAGTTTTCAAAAGTTGTTCCTAGAAAGGCAAATATATTACATGTCCGTCTGGCCCTAAACCTCCCTCCAGTTTAATAGGCATTCCAGCCAGTATTATCCATAATAATCCACGCTTTTCTTTTTTTTTTTTAGCCCTCATATATTCCGGAAGGCTGTATAAGAAGAATGTTCAGCTGAGTAGACTAATGCTATTTTTATTCCCTTGCAGGGGCATAAGAGTTGCATGATTTCAAGTTACTGGCAAATTGCAAGTCATATAACTTTCATAAATCATTTCTAACAGCAGCCTTTACATTTGCCCTTTAATAATTACCGTAGAGTAAATCTAGAGTAAATATTAGCCTTCTGTATGTTCGCTTTATGTGCTTGAAATCAGGCATTCAGTGTATAAAGCCTGCTGTGGGGCTTTGCAGAGTTTGTTCCTCTGATAAAGATGAAGTTAAGATAGTTGAGATGAAATACGGCACGTACGTACGTCGACAATGACCTATAGAGTCCGTCCTTCACCCAGCCTTGGGAAGAGTTAACGGCCCAGCTGGCTGCCTGCTTAGACCATGTCTGAAAGGTGGTGCTGAGGACAGATGGGGTTTAGCACGTAGAAATCGATAATCACTTTAGATAAACACCAGCTAAACCCTTTTGAGACACTGCCCCCCAGGAGTCTGCATTTTATCCACTGTGTATTTAGTGTGGGTATAGTAGTAGTAGCAGCAGCAGTTGGCTTGGGCTTTATGGATGCCTCTGAGTTCTTTGTAGCTCTGACTAGTCAAAGAGTGGGTAGATGCAGCCCCAGGCTTTACAAACTCTTCCTCAAATATTTTGCCTTCTGGGTAAATGTTTACTGTTGCGTATAAATTGTTGCGTCTTGAATAAACAGTGTGATGAAATTTCTTTCTGATGTAAACTCAACTTCTTCTCTCATAAGTCCTGTCGGCGGCGCGAGCAGTCGCAGCGGCCACTCCGGAAGCAAAACACGGTGCTTTTGTTTGTTTTTCTGTGTAAATAATCCGATCTGAACTCGCAATCATGCAAAAGTTCGCTATGGGAACAACTTACGACCGACAGACCCTGCTAGACCTGCAAAATCAACAAAAATCTGTACTTACAGACGGTCTACGAGCGGAGCTACGCGCGCTAGGCCTGCTAAGATCCGCGGCGTTTCCTGAGCCTGCTAGACGGAAGAGGTCTCTCCGCAAGCGTTGCGCGAGGAGCCGAAAGCGCGGTAAGAGAGCCGGAGTCCGCGCTAAGCTAATGGCTAACTCCAGCCGGCCAGCGGTTCCATCTCTCCTTCTCTCCAACGTTTGCTCCCTGCCGAACAAGATTGACTATCTCCGGCTCCAGCGGACATCCCAGCGCGAGTTCAGAGACTGCTGTGTGTTCGTTTTCACGGAGACGTGGTTAACGGACTCCATCCCGGACTCCGCGATTGAGGTGAGCGGCATGCTAAGCTACCGCGCGGACCGCGACGCCGGCCTCTCGGGCAAAGTACGTGGAGGTGGGGTGTGTATTTACATCAACACAGCATGGTGTAACAACGCTGCGCTGATCTCCAGCTACTGCTCGCCGCTGGTGGAGTTTGCTGTAGTCAGAGCCAGGCCATTCTACCTGCCCAGAGAGCTTAGCAGCGTCTACATAATAGCAGTGTATGTAGCACCCAGTGCTAATGCTAACGCTCTGCAAGAACTGTACACTGTTATCTCCAAACTCCAGAACTCACACCCCGACGGACTGTTTATTGTTGCTGGTGATTTCAATCACAGTAATCTGAAGGCTCTGCTGCTCAGCTTTCACCAACATGTGGATTTTCCAACCCGTGGAGCTAACCTGCTCGATTGTGTGTATACTAACATTCCCGGTTCGTACAGAACAGAGCCCCGCCCCCACTACGGCTTCTCTGATCATATTTCTGTCATGCTCATCCCAGCATACAGACAGCTCATCAGACGTGCCAAATCAGAGAAGAAGCAAGTTACAACCTGGCCTCCAGGAGCCATCTCTGCTCTTCAGGACTGTTTTGAGCACACTGACTGGGACATGTTCAGAGAAGCTGCTACCTCTGATGACTCCATCAACCTGGAGGAGTACACAGACTCAGTGACAGGCTACATCAGCAAGTGCATTGAGGATGTTACTGTCTCCAAAACCATCACAACCCGCCCCAACCAGAAGCCGTGGATGACTGCAGAGGTGCGTGTGCTGCTGAGATCCCGAGACGAGGCCTTTAAGTCAGGGGACAGGGCTGGCCTCCGAACAGCTAGAGCCAAGCTCTCCCGGGGGATCAGAGAGGCAAAGCGCACCTACGCAAAGAAAATCCACGCCCACTTCCAGGACACTACTGACACTCGGCGCATGTGGCAGGGCATCCAGACCATCACCAACTACAAGTCAACCTCCCCTGCTTGTAACAGTGATGCCTCCTGCTTGTAACAGTGATGGTGTGTCTTTTTCCTAAATTCTGATTAAAACCTCAATATTTTGCAATATCTTCAATAAAGAACCCTAATATAAATGCCTTTTACTAGCTGTGGCTTTTATAAACAGATAGACGAGTATGCTTTGGTAGTTAATGTGTGTGTTCTCCCTTCTGTTACACACAGGCACACATGTTCACACTCAGGGCCATGCTGTCAGCCCGAGAGAGGGCCGTCAGGCAGCTGTGTTTATCTTACGATGGGCGTTTCCTAAAGAGAGGCCGTATTTCCTCAGACCTCTTTCACCTACAGCTAACATTAACACTGTGTCCATTAGTTAATCTGCAGAGGTACTACACAAATATGGCCACTGTGACTGCTTGAGAGCTACATTACTAGATGAATTACTGGTTCAAATGGAACTTTTTAATAAGTCACCATGATTAGTTGGCAGTTTTAACGATGACTGTGCATATCTTCTTGTTTTCTTAACTAATTCTTTACCCATCTGCTGGTTCCAGCCTTTTTTCCCTTACTGTTATGATTTATAAACATCTTAGCCAGTTTGCACAGATTTGCACTGCTTTTATAGTAATCCTTGGGGTGTCATGTGTTCTGTTCTGTCTTTTTAATGTTTTATATACAGCTCTGGAAAAAAAATAAGAGACCACTTCAGTTTTTGAATCAGTTTCTCTGATTTTGCTATTTATAGGTATATGAGTAAAATGAGGATTGCTGTTTTATTCTATAAACTACAGACAACACTTCCCAAATTTCATATATAAATATTGTAATTTAGAGCATTTAATTGCAGAAAATAGGAAATGACTAAAATATTAAAACAGATGCAGAGCTTTCAGACTTCAAATAATGTAAAGAAAACAAGTTCATATTCCTGAAGTTTTAAGAGTTCAGAAATCAATTTTTGGTGCAGTTTTCATGCATCTTGGTATGTTCTCCTCCACCAGTCTTACACACTGCTTTTGGATAACTTTATGCCACTCCTGGTGCCAAAAAAATAAGATGTTTAAGATGTTATTTTGGGTTTGAAATGTGGTGTTTAACATGTGTGACAGCATTAGAATGGATTGGTAATATGAGGACAGTAATAAAACTCCTATATTGCACATTTACACATTTACATGAATGACTTGAGTCATTTGGAAAGTGTTTATAAAGTTGAAACAGAGGGCATGGCAGTGACTTTCATAGCACATGGGTGTGTTCCAGTGGTGCATGAGGTGTTGAAATGCCTGTTGTGTGTGCATTGTGTCCTTTTAAATTCCTGACTGATATCCAGTGAGGTGGAATGGGGGAAGGGGTGAAATGCAATGCCGGTAGCCGGTGCTTAAAAACTGGTTGATGCTGCTGCTGCTATGCTTTGGATATGAGCAATAATATTAGTATTCTCTTTTTCACTTTATTTCTTTTTGTATTAGGTGGTATTGATATAATTCAGTATCGCATTTTTAATAAATCAGGTGATATGCACTGTACGAATCCAAGTATCCTTATTGCATCATGCAAGTCATAAAACTACAATTTCAGAATTCAGCATATAAATAAACATGAATACTTTTCTATTACAAATTTATAAGGCACTGATTTAGAATTCTGAGAGTTAGAATCTGTAAATACACTTCTTAGAGCACAGTGTGTAATTTGAGGTGAACCTCTGTGTTTTCCATCTGCCTTGTGGTTTGTTGATTTTTCTCTTAATGAGGTACTTTTACCACATAAAGGGCTAGCTAAAGTCATTGTGTGGTAATCACACTCCCTCATTTCTAATAAAAGTAAAGATCGAGTAAATATGGGCGGGGTTTGGGCGGTCCTGTGTCTATTGTGCTTGTTCTGTTAAAATTGTGCAAACAAGATAGCAACTTCCAATTTTGCCGCCTTATGGCGTCTTTTGGCTTTTGGAATATTGCACTGGGAATGAACAGAGATGCACGTCAACTGTTATATACAGTTGGACCTTTAATAAGAACTTTTTTTGTAACAATATATATTGTCTGTGTTATGCCATTGATATCATGAAAAAATATAATGCCCCCTTTTAAATAGCAAAATTTTCACAAATGATTTTTATTGATGACTCAACATCAATGAAAAAGCAGCATACAGTCAAAATACTTGTACAGGAGTCATCCATTTTCAACAAATATATATATATATATATATATATATATATATATATATATATATATACACACACACACACACACAACATACAATAAAATGGTAAAACAAAAAATAAAGGATAAAAGCATGTGACAATCTAGAAGTAAAAATAACAATGAACTTTTAATTATTAATTATTACAAATATTTAGTCAGTAAAAATAATGAATTAATCAATAATGTAATTGTATTGTGCCCAATATACACTCTATGATATGAACCAGTTCTGTTACTTTGTACTGAAAAAACCCTATCCAGCACTAGTACCTAACTACAGTCACTGCCCGAATCTTCTGCACTCTACTTTACTCTGCTTTCTCTCGTGAATGAGACCCATATCTCTGTGGTATTATAGAGCACCACTAACTGTTCATAAGAGTACAGAAATATGGACTGTATCACCTATCAGCATAAATATGGATATTCATATATGTGCTCAGGATGACTGGGGTTTGTATGATTTGACTGCAGCTTGCACCAAAAGACTATGAAATATGTAATAAGCCTCCAATAAACCCCCAGTATGAAAAGGAAAAGATAGAGAGCAGTTCTCACGGGAATCTCCATCGCTAAGCTCTGCTGTGTGCAGTTGATAGCCAGGAGAATAGCTCTTCTCTTACATGTATCTCTCTCCCTCTCTCTCTCTCTCTCTCTCTCTCTCTCTCACCATGACAGCAGTCAGATACCAGCGCACAGAGCTTACATCAGTGACGCTGGTTAAAGTAAGACTCACTGTCCTGCGTTAACAACCTAGCAACCATTGCTGTTGTAGGAGATCAGAGGTTAGAGAATATTGCTTATTTGTTCTGGCTTGGTATTGGTAGTGTATTCATATTTAAAACAATGCATATAATAATAGAGGTGTCACAGTATAATACACTATATCTTTGAATAGCAGCAGATTTACAATATTACAGATGAGGGAGATACGATCAGCCAGTGTTTACAGTAATTTACAGTAACTATCTACTCTACCATTCCCAGCTAAACAGTTTGATGTTTTCTCTGTGTATGACTAAAAGAGACATTAATACATTATATGGACAAAAGTAATTTTTTGTTTGAGTAAACGTCTGTGCTTTCTGTTCCTTTTTTGAGCAGTGAAGATTTGATTGAATTTAACAAGCACTAAAAAAGGTCAGGATTAGGATAGTGTATAATAGCAGTTTTGTATTATTTAAAAAATATACTCTGTCAGCTTTATTGGAATGGCTTTCAGTTAACAGCTGTGCTGAACTTGTCAAGAGTTAATTACTTGAATTTCTTGCCCTTTTAATGTGTTTGAGAGCATCAGTTGTGTTGTAGAAAGGTAGAATTGGTATACAGTGAATAGATCTATTTGAGTAATGTCAAATCCATAATATGGCAAGAATTAAAGTAAGTAAAGAAAAGAAAAACTATAATAAATGTAGATCAGTCAGTCCCCCCCAAAAAATTGTAAATTATCCTCAGGTGCATTTTCAAAAACCATCCAAAATGTCATGATTAAACTGGCTCTCATCAGGACCACCCCAGGAAAGGAATACCAAGAGTTACCTCTATTGTACAGGATACATTTAATATATATATATATATATATATATATATATATATATATATATATATATATATATATATATATATATATATATTCTTTTAAGGTTTGTTTAACACATATTTTACTTCATGATTCCTTATGTGTTGCTTCATAGTCTGGATGACTTTTAGTATTAATTTAAAGTAAAGGGAAAAAAAAAGAAAACAAAAAAGGGATGTCCAAGCCTTTTACTGATGCTATATATATATATTTGGTTGCCAAATATTCTGTGCATCCCTATTAATATCAAAATCACATTGAACATAAACATATGTGTGCTGTGTAACATTACACAATGGTTACATAGAAAAAAATCAGTTTGAAAAACTTTGTAAGAAAATTCCATAGTGTGGTGAGTGGACCAATAAAAACCCTATTTTAATCCGTACCTCTTTGCATTAAAACTACTGTGGCATGACGTGATCAGCTGCTCAAAATTCCTGTTACTGTGTAAAGCTGAGTAAATGAGTAACAGATGTGTAATTCAGTTAAAGATGACACATTTGTTGAACAAAATATTTTGATCAAAATTACATTTTTATCTATGTAATTGTGAATTTTGATTATGTACCCTTTTCTATTATTCTTTCACTTATTCTTTGGGGAAGGTCATATTTTTGCAGGTGTTTCTGCACAGTAGAATAGTGCACCACCTCTACAGAGTCTTTAATATTTGTGTTTAATATTCCTGAAGGTTCTTGGCAGTGAAACTGTTTTTTTTTTCTTTCTAGCAAACCTACCAGCAGTTCTCTCTGAAAGCTTTCTTGGTCTTCCAGACTTAGTGACCTTTTTAAACATTATTTATTTTATATAAAAAACCTTTTGAAATATTGATGCACCATACACTGTATCCTTTTGGGTACTGCCAGAAGTTTATTGATAATCTGATTCAATATTGATATTTTGAACACGTTCTTACTGCCCAGTAGTACCGTATTCATTGCTGCAGTCTTTTGGACCGTGGCCAGACTCCTGAAGTGTCCAGCCAGGATTAGAGCCAGCAACCCTGCTGCATCTGGTCAGCAGCCTCAGTTGCACCCTGCCGGACCTGGAGTCGGCCGGTTTTAGGTCTCGTCAGGTCAAGTCCCAGATAATAGCTCTTACACACACATATCGGTCAGTGTGTGCTGTAGGTATCGCGTCTGCAGGCTAATGCTGAGGCTATAATGAGCTGTCTCTTCTCTCCACAGAAACCCAATCTGACCCTCTCCACAGAAATCCCCGACCTGCCCGAGTGCTTTCAGCTGTCTGTGCTGGCATGGATCCCCTGCTTCTACCTGTGGCTCGTCTCCCCCCTTTACCTCTTTTACCTCAAGAGGAACAACAGAGGCTACATCATGATGTCTATATTAAACAGAGTCAAAACGGTACGGGCTTTTAGAGAACTTGTGGTTTTTACAGGATCACTGAAGTTTTCTCATTCATTTCTCCATCTCTGTCTCTGTGCAGGTGTTTGGCTTTATTTTATGGATCGTGTGCTGGACAGATCTTTTTGCCTCGTTCCATGAGATAAAAGAGAAGGACGTACCTCCAATATACTTTATTACTCCATTAATAGTTGGCATGACCATGGTATGTATAGAAGCATTAACATGTACATGCACAATATCAATATAACACCTTTTAAGTCCTCAGAATTTTTGAATATCGTAAACGATATTGTACCCTGAAATATCGTGCCATATCACCCACCCCTAATTATCACATCAGGATATTATTTTTTTGCTGTTTTTAGCAAAAAACTTCACACTGTTCTCATTTCCCATTATATATCTACTAGAGACAGATTATATCTATCCAGTGTCATTTATTTTACTTCAGGCCTGAATATATAGAGTCATATATCTCAGTTAGAGGTGTGCCATATCATATTATGTGCAATAATAATATTAAATTTCCATTATGTTGCAGTAGTGTTTTCTTTTTTTTATTCAGTGTTTTGTCATATCGCCAAGAGTATCGTTACTGCGAAAATACGATAATAATTATTGTGATATTATTTTATGGCCATATCGCCCACCCCTATTCGGCCTTGTTGTTTTTATTTCATACAAAGACTGTTTAACAATACAACAAAAAACAAGAAGGAGAAGAAATCCAAACTGATAGATCTATATCATTTGAATTTTACAGTTTTAGCAAACAAGAAGTGGAAACTAGAATAACCCAGTTTGGGACTTTGACCGCTTAGAATGCCTTTTGTTAAATATTGGTAATAAATTCTAAATATTTTTTAATGAAATTCTAATATTTTCTTCTGTTACTTCTTCTGGTTTTCCTTTTATTATTTACTAGTAAATGTAAGGTGATACAATTAAAAATCTTGTATTACGATATTTAAAGACCTTTTTGTTGCAACATTTTAGACCAAAAACAAAAGTAGCTGCAGATTCTTAAAACACCAACTACCCTAGCTCCTTGCTTTTGTAATTTGCAGCACTTCATCCAATTAAACAGAAAGAATTACACACCCTGTCATGAAAACAAAAGGCACTCAGTGTTGTTTAATCTGAAAAGTACTGTATAATGTGTATCACAATCACTAAATTACGGCTGTTGCATCAAAGGTACGGCTTCAGTTAAACAAAACTGACATTGCAATTTCTATAACAGACACTGTAGCACTAATAAACTGGAAGGCGAGTTTTGAATTTGCTCTACAGTTTTCTGCATCTCTTCCCGTCAGCTGTTGGCTACCTTCATTATCCAGTTTGAGCGGCTGAGAGGAGTGCAGTCCTCCGGGGTGCTTTTCATATTTTGGATGCTGTCTGTGCTGTGTGCCATCGTGCCTTTTCGCTCCAAGATCCTCCATGCCAACAAGGTTTGTATGAAATCTTATACCAAATGTGTCATCTGATCATCATGTTTTACCACTTTATTAACCTGATAAATTTGATATACATTCAGATCTTCTTTTGTTTTTAAATAAACGTAGGTTAGAAAACAATGCAGTGCACTTTAGTCTATGAATAGAGAAATTAACCACATACTGTAGCTGAATGGCGGGGCAGTAATTTTGATTTAATTGAACCTCTTTTATCACAGCACAGTATGTGGTATTGTTCCACACATCGCTTTTTTCTTAATGTTGATGTAGCTTTTAGATTTTAGATTTCTGAAGCAAATTAAAAAATACGATTTTGGCTTGCATTTGTAAAGATAACACTGATTACAGTCTAATTCAAGTCCAGGATTTGTTAGCACAACATTAGCCTAGCATTTCTTTTTCTAAATCCAAAAGACAAACAGGGTGTATGCTGAGCAGACTCATAGACTGCATTAAGAGACAAATCATATTTTTATATTTGTTCATGTGTTCATAGAGCTTCCGGTGGGCAGATGTGATTGTTAGCTGTCCTGTTGTGTGTGTTCTGAGCCTTTTCACACCTTTTTCTGTCTCATTTATATCAGGACTTTTTTTGCCAGTGGCTTTCACATCTGTTAACCTTTCCTGACTTTCGTGTTCACAGCTTGCCTTCATCTCCTATCTCTTCTCCCCTACTTCTCTCTCTCTCTCTCTCTCTCTCGCTCTTATTTTTTGTGTTTTTCCCATTTTCATGTCTGGCTGTCATCCTCCTTTCCCTCTCCCTCCCACGCTCCGAGTCGGGCGCTCAGGTCTGTGTAGAGTTCAGATGAGGACAGATCGGCTGCTGCTGCTGCTGCCGCCGAGAGGAATAGAAAAAGAGATGGAGAGAGAGAGAAGAGAAAGGAGTGCTGTTGTTTTTAAGTTCTGCTACTAACTTGCTTATCTAACGAAAAGGCCTCCAAGCTGGAGGCTGCATAAATGTCGGCCATTTATGCATAACGTTTCCTTGAATGTGAACAAAAGCAATACGAGGTCTATGATTTGTATAAAAAGGTGAAACGAGGGGAGGATGAAAAGTAGGTTAGAGGGATGTTTGTATTTTTGAGCTTGTTCCTGTGTTTGCAGGGAGAGAATGTGGACAAGCTGCGTTTCACAACCTTCTACATGTATTTTGGTCTCATATTGGTGGAGCTCATCATGTGCTGCTTCAATGAAAAGCCCCCACTCTTCTCCAGCGTGGTCACAGATCCTGTAAGTGTGTGTGTTTGTGTGTGTGTGTGTGTGTGTGTGTGTGTGTGTGTGTGTGTGTGTGTGTGTGTGTGTGTGTGTGTTTGCTTCACTAAGCATATAGGAGCACTTTGTAGTTCTATAGTTACAGACTGTAGTCCTTCTGTTTTATCTGCATTCTTTAACATCCTCCTTTCAGCCTGTTCTTCAATGATCAGGAACTCACTGGACCATCACAGAGCAGCTATTATTGAGGTGGTGGCTCATTACGAGTGGATTAGATACAGCAGGGCTGCTGGAGGTTTTAAACACCTCAGGGTCGCTGCAGTGAATGTGCACAATGTTAAAAAAAACTCCAGCAACACTGCTATAACTCTCATTCTATATTCTCTCATACCAGCACAGCACACATTAACACACAAACACAATGGCAGTGTCACTGCAGTGCAGAGAATGACCCACCACACAAATAACAGCTGCTCTGTGTTGGTTCTGTGGGGTCCTGACTGTTTGAAGAATAGGGTTAAAAGAAGGATGATAAAGGATGCAAAAAATCAGCAGGATTACAATTAGTAATTATAGAACAATATAGTGCTCATATGTGGTGTGCTCCAGTGGATTATTTTTAGTTTCTAACAAGTGTTGATGTTTAATGATGGATGTACAAAAATGTTTAAAGCTGGTTATACTTTATATACAGTGTCATGCAGAAGTCTGAAGTCTTGTTCAGTTAAATTCGCTCATCCCTATACTGATCAACCCCTGTGGTTAATAATTTGAGAGGTGTACTTTTGCTGGAATTCTGTACGTTTTTTCCAGATATACGTTAGCTTGTTGTGCCCAAAGAGTTCTGTTTTAGCTTCATAAATCCACAGGACAGGTTTCCAGAATGAATCCGAAACTTCTCTTGCTTTAGTGAGCATCAGTTATTTTAATTATTAGAGATTAGAGGAGACAATAGCTGCTGATTGTTGGGCAAGTTTTGAGGAGTTTCCTTACTGAAGCTTCCTTACAGTGACTGAACAGACCACATCCACACATATTTGAATATTTTTCTAACTAAAAACTAAGGTTTTTGGGTCTCCGAGTGATCCAGCGGGCTAAGCGCTGCCACTATGATCAGGAGATTTCTGTTTCGAATCCCGTTCATGTAGCTTGCCATCAGCTGCTGCCGTCCTGAGAGAGCACAATTCACTTTTTTGCTCTTTTTGGGTGGGTAGATGGCGATCTCTGCCAACATTACTCCAAAGGGTGATGTTAATCAGCACAAGGTGTCTGTAAGCTGATGTTTTCGCTGCGCTTTCCTCCGAACATGCTGGCTACTATGCTACTACTATGTCTTCATCCTCCTGGTGTTGGGGCATTGTTAGTGATGGGAGTCCTAATAAGTGGGTTAGGTTATTGGCCTTGTAATTTGGGGAGGAAATTTGGGGATAAAAATGAAGGGTTTTGATTGAATACTCATCCACACAAAAACAGAATTTTCGGTCGTTGAAAATACCCATGCTCGCTGTATAGTGAACTACATATTAACATGTGAACAAAAGGAGATACTGTTATATTACAAACATTACATTTTCTGTTTGGATTTAGAATCTGTAATTTAGTGACCTGCACTACACTAGTACACTATTTAGGGGTACTGTGTAAATTAGTTTTATTTTGAGGGGGGATTTTGTGTTTACTTCCTTATTCATGCTGTTTTAGTTTTTCTTTTTACGATATACAGATATTATCTTCCCCATACAGGGCTAGCATGCTTATGCAGGCATTTTGCCTTTGTGTGGACAGACAGAAAAGTTTTTTTAAATGATGGGAGGGTTTAAAATGTTTCTTTTTAACATCTGAATACGTGTGGATTGGACCTAAACTGTAAGACACAAGTAAAAGTTGTTTTTGCGTGGTGCTCCTGTTCTTTTTTCCTAATTTTCAAATTTTACAAGACAAAATAATATGCTAATCTTGCTTACCAGGAGTGCTCTAATTTGCCATGCTGCTGTACATTACTATAGTTTATAAACAGTATGCACTTTTATACAGAGTGCATAATATACAGTATGTTATATGTTATGCTCAGTGATCAAATTGTTACATGATATTATACTTTTATGATTTTTTTTAATACTATTTCATTTGGTTTTCTAGAATCCCTGTCCAGAATCTACAGCTGGCTTCCTTTCAAGAATGACGTTTTGGTGGTTTACCAGGTATACATCATACTGTGTTTTGTAATACATTTTCAGGGCACAGGTTTTGCTCCAGTGTTCTTTAGCTGCTATTTTTTTTATTGATCCACAAATGTGTTTTTAAGACATGTTTTCTGCATACACTCTTTAGTTTAGGACAGTATGTAATATACCACAGTTTCAAGTTAATGTTTAATGGATGATGGTACATATTACGGTATGTCATGCCAAGGTGAAGTGCGAATGTTTACAGATTTCCTGGAAACTGCTGATGCACGAACTAGAAAGTGGTATGTCTTCATTTGAATACATGAGTACATATAGTATTTCAGAAGCTTGCCAAGACTAACAATTTAACCCCTTACATAACCTAGAGTTAAAAAATATAACCCGTATGTTGTCATATACATTCACATTCTCATCATCAGCATCAGCTGTCCTCTACATCCCGCTTTCTCACTTTTTTATCTCTCAGTTGAGACTAAATCACCACATTTCCCATGTAATTCAGCAGTGAAGCTGCATGTAAATTGATGGTGCTAATAATACCCAGTTATTTGGCTGCTTCCAAGCAGGCTGTGTGAGCCAGGAGCTGCAGGAGAGAAAAGTCTATTAGCAAAACACCAAAAAAATGAAAAAGTTTTCATTAAAAATGATTAATGATTGCTCTGGAAATGGAATTTCATAATGTTCAAATTAAATTTGGTCTCTATAGTTGTGTAAATATATATATATATATATATGCCAATGCCTGTATATGTTATGAGGTGTTCTCATGTGAGTGAGGATGAACACTGTCCAGTGTGCTCATGGCAAGGTGACAGTTTGAGTGAGACCTGATAGTATTCACCATTTCTGAAGTTGTGCTGGCATTTAAAATTCCTAGAACCAAGGTGTCACCTGTGCACTGAAAACATGTCATAGAAGGCATTATCTCCCACAGTGGACAGTGCAGTGGGTGGTGATGATCAGTAATAGTGGCGTCTGGCTAGAATTGTCTATATGTACAGTTTAGAGATTCTAACCAAAAAGCTGTATCTAGGAAACAATGGTGAAGTGTTCAGAAAACAAACGTAATCATATTAATATGCTATTATTTATCCGAAAAAGGAATTATAGGCTTTTATTTTGTGCAGCAACTCCTAACAGTGAGGTTTGACTCCAGATATACAGTACAGTACCAGGGCTGTATGATTTGTGCAGTGCAGAAAACACAGGCAGAATTGCAGAATTAAATGTAAGGCTTACAATTAACTTAAAAAAATAAATTCTGTATTAAAAATATATACGAAAAAGCGGACTTTAGAAAAAACATATTATGTAAAAAAAAAAAAAAAAAAATCAGACCTCATAGGGCTCTACCATACTGTGTTTAAGTGTGTGAGACTGATTCTTGTTTCTCTTTTTTTGTTTTTCAGCATGGCTATAAAAGGCTACAAATCCCCATTGGAGACGAAAGACCTGTGGTCCCTAAACAAGCAGGACAGCTCCGAGTTGGTGGTGCCTAAGCTCCTCAGGGAATGGGAAGGGGAAAAGTCTAAAGCACAGAGGTGTGGATCAGTGCTGGACACAAGTGACAGTTTTGTGATTCTGTGTTATTTCCTTTGAAAATGAAACTTGCAGCTGAACTGTATATGCAGCCATAGTACTTACATACACACTCGCACAAACAAGGAAAAATACAATATCAAAACAAATTATTAATACAATAACAGACAGACACAAACATATAAATAACTATATTGCATCACAAATTATTGATTAATAGAGTCTGAGTTGTTCATACAAATAAAGAAAAGGAGGCAAGAGGCAACAGCCTGAGATTTGGAACAAGTCACTTTATATGTACCTAAATGGTATCCTAGAGCGCTACATCATCTAGATGTACCATAATTTGTACATATATTTGTGATTATTTCAAAAGAAATGTGTATTTAAACGTGTTTAATTTTGGCAAGTAGATTGGGTGACAGTAGGTTGACTGCAGTTATTACTTCACTATAAGTGTATCACCTTCATTTATGACTCAGAGAAGAAAACAGAAAGCAAAAATTGTAATGTTCTCTCAAGTCAGGTCAGAGAGACTTTCATTTCTTTTGTAGTTCTAGTTACGCACAAACAAAATCAAAGAAGGTCTTTCTGTCTACTTTGATTCTTGGCATTTGTGTGGCTTTTGACATTCATCTGTGGTGTTAAGAAAAGTCCCTTGTGTCCTGTTTAGAAATCCGTTGTGCAAATGCTCGTTCACGTTTAAAAGTTAATTTGCTGTGTTTGGCACTTAGGAGTGTCTGTTCTTAGCTCAACATTGTCAAGTTGTCTCTTTGCAAACACTTCCAAGTTTAGCAGACATTAGCAAATTTATGATATATTACTTATTCAGTGGGGAAATCATTTTTTAGAATGAACTACTACATTCAGTTCCTCAGTTAAGTTCTCCATTCATTTCTCCTCTAAACCAACTTTATCTTCTGAGCCCCTGTACTACTCATTAACAGCTTTAATCACTTAAAAGGTGCCCTGGAAGGGAAAACTGTATTTATCTTGGCTTTCTTTTCTTCTTTGAAAGGTAAATTTGGCATAGCCAAAATAGAACAGCAAACCCTGCCCACTCCGAAGTCCTCAACCTGTTTTGTTTCAACGGTTTATCAGGGAGTGCAGCTAAAACGCTAAAAGCTAACATGAATTTGGCTGGCTGGAGAAGGGAGAAGAAGAAAGACTCTAAAGGCTAAGCTAATCCAGCCAGCTGTTTACAGTGTATTTAGCTAGAATGCAGCCCATGCCAAGATGACTGTGCTAAGCTAAAATATGCTATGCTATGTGGCTACTGTGGGCTGACACACGCATACTTTAAAACAAACCAATACAAACTGAAATCTTAAAGTCAGAATACTGCTATCTTTACCACAGAATATGACCAAGGCTTGTTTTTGAAAAGAAAAAAAAATTATATATATTTTTTATCATTGAGAATCAGGGTTACGTATGGAGGGGTAATTGGAGTAATAATGAGGACTAGAGAATAACGTTTGACTTCAGTGGTCTATAACATAGTTGTAAATAGGCTTGTAAAACCAAATCTGAGCATTTATCACCAAAGCTAAAGTTGCATACTTAATACTTACTATTTATACATTTAAACTGTAATTTTCACTATAAGGTGCACTTAAAATCCTTTAATTTTACCAAAAATAGTCAGTGCGCCTTATAAACAGGTGAGCCTTATGTATAAATTTTATCAGTCAGGTTGTAAGCAGCAGTAAAGCCACTCCAATGAAGTACAGCGTTATAAAGGAGTTTCCGCTTAGTTTCTTCAGCACAGAGGCTGGAGCAGTATTAGAACTAGCCGCTAACCTAGCTAAGCACTAACTTTTTTGCCATTCAGAGGCTAGTATATTGAGCTGTAGTCTGCTGCTAACCCTAGCTAGCTTTGCTGGAGCAGCATTAGCATTAGCAGCTAAGCGTTAGCTATTTTTTCATTTAGAGGTGAATATATCGGACTGTTGTCTGTGCATTTACCCTGTTAAAACAAGCTATGTGGAACCGCTAGCTAATATCTCCCTGGCTTATTGGAACATTCAGTGTTCCTCAGTGTAGCGCTGTTTGATGGTTAGCCGCTAATGCTAATGCTGCTGTGCTCAGGAAATCTTGAAATCTAAGATTACTGTAAATAAACAGAAGTTTTTTTCTCACCCAAATAAACAATTTCCAGCAGAGAAATCTTTGTTGATAAACGTCCAGCACTTGACTGACTTTAAAATAATGTTTTTTTTTTTAATAATTACAGTTTTGTTTACTTAGCTTAGCTTTACAGCTTCTGTTGAATTAGAAGGAAAACATCACAACACCCATGTTGCTTACTAGTGTCGCCTTATGTATAAAAAAAGACTTTCATTGATAGTGCGCTTTATTATACTGTGCGCCTTATAGTACGATAACATAAAATACTCAATATATGCATTCCTGTGGTAAAATGTACAATTCAAATGAAAAGAATTTATTAAAATTAAATTTGCAAGTGAGCAATTGTAAAAACATCTGCCTATCCCCAACATGATGGAGAATCAATATTGTGATTAGCTCATTTTCTGCTGTGGAATACTCACAATACTCAGCACTCATACAAAAACAGAAACCTGTAATTCTAATAAAAATGGATGCTGACATGCTGACAGCATGAAAGAACAGTCTCTTATAAAACATGCTCTAACCAGAATCTCCTCTTCTCCCCCACAGCATTGAGCAGGACGTGAACGGACAGGCAGTGTACTCTAAAGCTGGGGCTGAGACCAACCATGTGGAAGTCAACCCTGAGGAGGTGGAGGTGCTGCTGTCCAGCAAGAAAGACACTCCTCAGCCTTCGTTTCTGCGCTCTCTGCTCAAGGCTTTCGGCCCCTACTTTCTCATTGGCTCAGCCTTCAAACTGCTGCAGGATCTCATCACCTTCATCAATCCACAGCTGCTCAGGTGAAGGCTAGTGGCAGCTTACATAACACGCCTTAAAGGGCCCACGTACTTTTTTTTCTTTGTTTTGAGTTATTTTCTGGCATTTGTTTGCTTCTTATTACTGCTTAGAGTCATTGCTAACACGTTAATGCGTGTGATTAAATGTTACATTTTTTGCGCAAATGAATCCATTTTGGCCCATATTTCCTCTCATAATTTTACATTTTTACAGAGTCAATTGACTCTGTTCTGGCATCACTACTGTTAAGTTAAAATGGTAGATTACTTCTTATTAATTTTGAAATAAGTTCTTCTACTTCTCTGTCCCTCTCTCACTTTCTTTCTCTCTTTCTCTCACTCTCTCCTGTGAAGCGTAAGTTTGCCATGTTTCCTCTTCTACCTGCTTGATCTCCTCCTTTATCTGGTAAAAGTAGTATTTATAAGTAGTTTTGCTGTTTGAGATATTAGGGCTTTTATGTCCTAATGCTCTCCCTAAAACCTTTGCAAATCCTGTGTGAAACATGAGCTGTTTGACAAAAGTTTGCACTTGTCATCATGTTTCACTATACCCTAATACCATTTCACACTGGATTTCTTTTTTAAACATAATCAAAACTACACAGAAATGTTATAATATACTGTATTTTTACTATAGCCAAGTATCTATCTATTACATCTAGTACATCTATTTGTTTTATTTTCTGGAAGTAAATAAAGTACAAGCATTTTAACTTTGATTAATCACAATTAATCATGATTAATAAAAAAAACATTGTCATTCATTTGATAAATTTATTTTATCAATTTACCATTAGTTTTTTTCTAAATATTATACATGCAACAGTAACTGCCATACTGTATATCCGGTACATACTAGGATTGTTGGATGCAATATTACAAAAATTGAAAATACAATTTATACAGTACAAAAGAGAGATTTATCCAGAAGGAAATGTGTATATTGAGGGAGCATTTCTATCCGGCTCCAGCAGACAAGAGATGCCTGGTATCCGGCAGTTAAGAGTCGCTAGAAATTTACAATGGGGAAGTAAGTGGCATATGATGACACATAGTCATGGTGAATAGTTGCAGGAAAGATGACGTGAGGTGATAAATGATGTTTGATCAGTCTTATCTTAGGGTTTGGTGCGTTTATGAGCCGTTGTCATCGACTTTTCCGTTGCTGGGTTTCCTGCAATGCCGCTATCTTGTACTTAAAAAGACATTAGACGAGCACCAGCGAGGCCTAATCAAGTGGCACGGAAAGGAGCCTAGGTAGTGAACAGATGTCACTGTACTGTTTGCTTCTATAAAATCCATTGTACGAGTCCTTTTCAATGGTCTTCTATTGTGGTGGACACAATAGCCGTCATGGTTGCTAGCGCAGACTTTGTCCTATATAACCTTGGCTTTCAAAAAAAGCCTCAGAGCATATAAAATAAATAAATATGCACACATATATATTTTACTAGGAACCTTTATCATGTTTGTTCGGGCCGACTGAAGTAAATATGAGCTGTGTATGCTGATTAGATGGTGAGCATGTGAACAATGCTAGCTTGTCGTGCTGCTTTGCGTTTAGGCCTCTGGCGGCGTTTGAGAGGGTTTTCAGTTATTTGCAAAGCAAATGCAATATGCAAATTTGTTTCCAGTGCAGTGTGTATGTGAACGTGTGATCGGGGGTACTAGTTTGTGTTGGAAATCTATGGGTACAAATCTATCCAAACATTTCTCAGCCAGTCTATGGTTTCATTGGAATAGCTGAACTAAACTTTATTTATTTTCTTGAGCATTTAATTTTGCCTGAGCTGTATACCAAGACTAAAATAATACTGCTTTACATCTGTTTTGTTTTATGTTGACTTATTAAACATTGTATTTGGCTTAGTCTGTTTTTACTGGTGGGAACACTACATTCATACTCTAGTTCATACAACAAACATGTGGGCCACAGTCAAACAAATACTGCTGGGGCTTGACTTACTTCCAAACGAGATCTTCAAGATGACTGTGCTAACCTAGGATATGCTATGCTGCAAAGCAATTAGCTCTGCCCAGTAGAGGCAGATTTGGAGTTTTTTTTTTTTTTACTTTTTATGTAGTTTGTCCTGTTTTTATTTGTGGAAGTTCCATGCATACTCCATTGCAAACCTAACAAGAGAGCCATGGTCTGAGAAAATAATATTTTGCTTTTTCCAGATCTGCCTTTTATCATTTTACTCTTTACAGACACCTGAAAATATCAAATCACAAACTACTGCTAACATTGCCATGCAAGTACACAGACCACAAAACAGGCTATAGGAAAGCAACCTATGAAGCAAGCAGATGCTAGGAGGGTAGTAAGCTAAAAGCTAAGCTAATCCAGCTGACTGTCTACAGTCTCTTTACCAATTCAACTACAATTCAGCCCAGGCCAAAACGCCAATGCTAAGATACCATATACTATGATATGTAACTTCTGTGCGCCATGAGGATTCTGTTACGACCTGTTTACGGAAAGTAAAGAAACGCCAGTAAAGTGAGCAGGACTAGGAAGCTGTTAGACTAAAAGCTAAGCTAACCTGGCTATAGTCTAGTTAGCTTTTGGGCTAGAAGCCAGGCCATGCCATGATTGCAGTGCTAGACTAGGATATGCTATGAGACATGGACTCTGTAGGCCATCATGGTTCTACTAAGGCAAATATTTGTACGAAGTAAGATTTTTTCCAAGTTAAAAATTGCTGTTCATCTGCCTTGTAGAGGCAAATGCAGAGTTAATAAACTTTTTATTTGGTTTGATATGTTTTGACCAGTGGAGACACTCCAGTGCTCACCAAACAAGAGGGTCATGATCCCAAAAATTCATAACATGTTTTTGCCTGTGCACATCTGCAGTGTTCTGTCCATGCAAACCTTTACAGATTCTTAAAACATCCAATCACAAGCTGTTGCCTAATTGCACACAAATGGCGAACAGCCCCTTTACTCACACTTTTATTTTGGCAGGCTGTGTGCCCTCGTTGTGCCATAGATTCAGCAAGATGTTAGATGTTAGATGCAAGTTAGTTTACAGATGGAAAATTTTAACCACTGTAAAGCCATTGGCTAATGATATGCCTCCAACTGGGCATGGCTTCATTGTTTCTCATTTATTGGAGTACCCCTTACAGCACTGCATCTCATTTTCTCTATTGACGAAGACACCGCCTGAGGCACGAAACCCCTACACAAGTAGGGCAGTTGATAATGTACATCGTTATTTTAAGTCGCATTTGTCTGCCAAATGTAATGTTATGTAATGTAATAATAGCACCTTTTCAGCTGGAAGGGCACACATAGAACGGCATTCATTAAAGAAAAAACAAGTCATTTTGGGGCACATGATCATGAGTAATTGAAAAACTGGACACACTAGAGGTCACTTGATCATTCTTTTACCACCTGAAGGGCAATTTTGTATTAATAAAATGAGTATTAGATTGTAAATACTGTACTACCATCATCTGAGATTAACATAATGGGAATCTGACAGTTGTTTTTGATGAATGGACCAATAAAAATGCTCCATAATGGCTTGGAATAAAATATTTTTCCAATGACTTCCATTTAAAGAGCTTGAGTAGTTTTCAAAGGAGATTAGAGTAAAACTATCCTAGAACCATCCACATAGATTCTGTGACAGTACTATTATTTTAAACATAAATTCACTAAAAAAGAGGAAAACTTCCACGGGGGTTAATTTAATAATTTTTGTAGTCGATGCGTTTTCTTTTGATTTGTTTCTGTTTGATGTGATTTTTATTAAAAACGCATCACAGTAAAGATAAGCAGCTTTACAAACCTTTAAATGATGTGGTTATAATGTATTGTGTGTATTTAATAACTGTGCACAAAAAAGTATTGCTACTTAGCACTTGTTGATCTTTCACATTAACTGTCATTTGTTTTGAATATTTTATTTATATGTTAATTATTTTACAGGAATTTATGGTTCACTGTTATGTTCACTGATTTTCTCTCTTCTGTCTCTCTGTTTTAGAATGCTGATTGAATTCACCAAAGAGACGGGAGTCCCGTCATGGTGGGGCTTCGCTCTGGCCTTCATGATGTTCGGATGCGCCCTGCTACAGACACTCATCCTGCACCAACACTTTCAGTACTGCTTTGTCACGGGCATGAGGCTGCGCACGGCTATCATAGGAGCCATCTACCGGAAGGTAAACACACACACAGCTAGATGTAGATATTAGATACAGTCCAGATTACAAACTTGATAGATTTGTTAATCTGAAACTATTGGTTCACTTTATAAATAGTCAGTTTTGTCAAGTTAAGACTGGCTCTGTCATGTTTTTGTGGACCATTTGGAAAAATTCCAAAACTGTTTCCACAAAGTTGGGAGAATGACAGTGTCCAAAATGCATTGAAAGGGACCTAGCCCAACTCCGAAAAAACAACCCCAGACCATAATCCCCTCTCCTCCAAACTTTATACATTGGGACAATGCCGTCAAACAAAAACTGTTCTCCTGGCAACTGCCAAACCCAGATTCCATTATCAGATTGCTAAACGGAGAAGTGTGATTATAAAACTCCAGAGAACAAGCCCCCACTGCTCTAGAGTCTAGTGATGGCGTGCTTTACACCACTGCATCTGACTCAATGCACTGCGCTTGGTGATGCAGGTTCCCATATTATGGAGCTTGCTATACTCACTGTTCTTCTGCTAATCTGAAGGACACATGAGGTTTGGAGGTCTGTAGTTCATGACACACAATGTGCTTCAGGATGTGCTGACCTGCACTGTTATTGTACAGGTTCCTGTTGTTTCCAATCACTTCCACTGTGTTTTAATATCACTGACAGAATATTTAGTATTGAGAAATTTGCACAGATGGCATCCTCCAATGCTGGGATTTAGTTCCTGAGATCGACCCATTATTTCACAAATGTCTACATGTCTATAGGTGCTTGGTTTCATACAGCTGTGGCCATGGCAGTGATTTGGAAAACCTGAATATTTTTGGCATATTAGTGTACTTATATCAGTTTGAGTATACATTCTGAAACCATAAATGACTAGGGCTGCAACGATTGGTCAATATAATTTAAGTCAATTATAACAATTTGTCGACACCAAATGTTCATTTTCGACTAATCGTTAATTTGTAGTGTAGCACTACATAAATGAACGTGGACAGAAACACAATGGGAGTAGGGTAATGGTCTCAATCTCACAGCAGATTACACATTTCCTCATAAAATAGCAGCACAAAATGGCATTTAAATGTTCTGGACATTTCTACGCATTCAAATCTCAATTAAATCTCTTTCAATCTTTTTGAACTGATAGAGAAATCTAGAAACAGGAGGCATACCCACAGCAAGCATTGCCATTGGAGGGAATGGCAGAAATAATCGTTGACTAATCGACTGATCAGAGAAATAATCAGAAGATTAGTCAACTACCAAAATAATCATTAGTTGCATCCCTATAAGTCAATAGCCAACACTAGCCTCATTAAACACATGCAGGTACATTGCCCTCTAGCCCAGATTTTGTCTGTGTGAGAAAGGCTAGTAATGTCATTGTGTTGCTGCAGTTGATACGGGCTCCTTTAGTGGAGGCACGCATTGTGCTGCGCTGCTGAGTCAGAATGCATTCATAAGCTTCAGAACGTGCTTGAGTGACTTGGCCTGTGTAGTAACAGGCTTTTTTCTTTGTGTCATGGCTTTGATAAATGAGTAGGTAAAGAAAAAGGAGCTGTCCTGTGTGTGAGTGAGTGAGTGAGCAGAGGGGTGTGCATTTTTTGTTGTACTCTACTCTAGTGCACTTTTACCCAGTGGTATGTAATTGTTTGAGTGAGGCCAGGCCACTCCTGTCTGATTCACGAATGTTTACAAAGGAGTAGGAAGATGGATTATAAGGGAAGTGCCGCAGCCCTACTGAGCCATCTATTTTCAGAGAAGTAAAACTAGTTATGCAGGAGTATATTAGAGGAAGAGTATACTGAACAGTGTTCACAGGGACAGGCTTACAGAATCGGACACATTCCACAGCAACTCGTCTAGAGCATGTCTAGTCTGGTCACAAAGTTTCTATAGAAACATTGCATGAAACGACTAAAAACTCAAAGCACATTTTCAGAAAGCACATTTTTTATCATGTTTTTTTTAACCTTAGGGCTGCAACTTTTGGAAGTTTTTGGTTAGTCATTAACCTTTTCTGTCATTCCCTCAATCACTGTCTCCTATGAGCACAACGGCCCAACGCGTTAGATAAGTTGAAGAACCTCAAGAGAATACGCAGCAGGATTAGCCAGCAGACTTCCTCTGAGGGAGGGATCTGTAACTACTGTCTGTGGCAAGTGAGCAGATGATGGAGATGTACATACTTTTAAATAATGAGCAGCTAAGCATAAACTAACTTGTTCACGTTTTGCCATTTAGCACAAAATTGCTAAAATTGTGCCATCTACCCACCAATTGTTAGCAAGGCCAACTGTCGCCAATGACGAGCTGCATGAACATGCCTTTATACACTGAACCACTCAGAGCCCCCAGCTTGCTCTTTAAGATAAAGGAGTTAATAATTTAAAAAATATGAATCCTTAAAAATATTTTTTTTTCAGTGTAAACAATCCATTACTTTCTCCTGCTGCACTTACATATATGCGACTATTGTTATCACTAACAATCCTGCCAAAGGCTTTCTGTGGCTTCATACATCGCCGCTCTGAATATTATTGTTCTGTTCCACAGGCCAGTGAGTCATGATTGCGTCACTGCCTTCTGTACACAATGGCACCTAATCTGCTGCCCAAATTAGCCCCCAGTGCTGCATGATAATGGTCTGATGAACTGTATGAGAGACTGAACATCAGAATCCATTAGCTAAATGGCACAGGGGCTGATTGAGATGTTGTCTTCTGCTTTTTGTGCAGTCACTGGTTATTACAAATGAAGCGAAGCGTTCCTCCACTGTGGGCGAGGTGGTTAACTTGATGTCTGTGGATGCTCAGCGCTTCATGGATCTCACTACATTCCTCAACATGCTGTGGTCTGCACCTCTGCAGATCATACTGGCCCTCTTCTTCCTCTGGCAGGTCAGTATTTCAGTGCTGTATCACATGTAGTTAAGTATACAAAAAGTGTTTATTAACTCTTTGGAGTTGACCAATGTGTTGATGTGTTAATATGATAATATGGCCATATAGGGTGATATGGCCTGTCAATTAATTTTTTTGAATATATTATTACTGTTTTACATAGTGTAAGATGTAACATAATTGATGTAACTTTATTTCTATAGTAGAAAATTATAGCTAACACCCTATACATACAGGATTAGTTTCTCATAGGGATGTCTGTGAAAAATATTTCACACTTATATTCAGTGATAAAACTCTCGCATCCGGACTACAATTTAAAAAACAGGAGGACCAGTGAGTTTTTAGTTTTCTCTGTCACATTAAGTGACGATACTTGAGATTTGAGTCCGGACAGAACTAAAATTACCGGACGACCACAGAGTTCAGAGAAAAACAGTAGGTAATTTAGCCTGTAATTTTCTCAGAGGACGTCTGAGAAAAACACATACATGGTCGTTCCGGATGAGAATAAAATCACAGAGGACCCCCCCATAAAAGAGAAAATTACCCCAGGACCCCCTGAGAAACAAATCCTGTCCGGATAGGGCTATAGAATGGCAAAATTCACTATAAACAAAATCATCAGTAAACGTTTGTCTATTAGTAACTTACTAAGACTTTGTGTAGATTTGTATAGATTTGTAATAATGTAACAAAATAATCGGCCACAACACTAGTGCAGAATATTTAGTGCATACATATAAACTGCAATTATATAACAAATACAAAACATACTGTACAATTAAAGTAAGTAAAAAAACTATATAATAAAAAATAAATCTATCATTATTAACAAATAATAATAATAATAATAATAATAATCTGTGCATTGTCTTATTGTGCTTGCTAGTATAGGTAAAGCTCCTACTCTCTCTCTCTCTCTCTCTTTAATTTTCTCTCTCTCTCTTTCTTGCTGTCTCTCTCTTTCTTCCTCTCTCTCTCTCTCTCTCTCTCTCTCTCTCTCTCTCTTTCTCTCTGGTGTTCTCCATTCTGGTGTGGTGGTATTTAAAAAGTTGTAATACAAGTAAAACTGCATGCCTAAGTCAGATAAAACTAATGAGGGAAAGTGGTTAAAGACTAAACAGCAAATAGTAAAGAAAACAAGAAAATGAAGGGGAAAAAATTTGTATTAATAACGTCTCTTAGGTCCAGAGCAGCTACTACCTGATGCCACTAGTATACCAACATGTGATCATACTGCACAATTCAGAAACTCATATTCTATCTCTCTCCATATCTATCATCTGCCACTTATCTGTAATTGGTGGTGGTCCAGTAGACCCTCACAAATTCTAAAGGTTACTTTATTGTGTAAGTGTGAATTGATTTTAAGTGCAACCTTCCAGTTAAACTTTTTCTTCGTCGAGCCAAAGAATCGGGCACAAACATGCAATAGAAAACTCAGTTCATCATAACTCTAAAAAACCATAAATTGCATTTGAGAGGAAGATGGGTGATCACAAACCATCAAACCAAGCTGACCTGCTTGTATTTTGGCCCAGGATATAGTTATCCAAAAGCAGTGTGTAAGACTTTATGAATATGTTTTCTTTGCATTATTTGACGTCTGAAAGCTCTGCATCTTTTTTGTTATTTCAGCCATTTCTCGAATAAATGCTTGCAATTTGTGAGAAATGTTTTTTTGTAGTTTGTAGAATAAAACATCAATGTTCATTTTTACTCAAACATATACCCATAAATAGCAAAATCAGAGAAACTGATTCAGAAACTGAAGTTGTCTCTTTTTTTCCCAGAGCTGTATTTTAATAGATGTATTTTTATATATATTGAATTGTATGTATTTTAAGTTCAAGAATGCTAGATGGGAATTTATAAAGTGTCAGTCTGATGCAGCTTCAACTGCAGCCTCTGTTTTATCCAAAATATCACATCTTGAGGCAGAAACAGAAAAGTAATTACCTACAACAGAATGACTGCTGTTGTCTCTCAGGAAGACTAGATTACCTTTAGGATTGCTGTAGAAGCACACGGGTAGGCAGCATCATTATTGTCTGTTTTTCAGACTGCATTGTATCATTTCTTTCTACTTCTATTTTCTCTTGTAGACTCTGGGACCCTCAGTCCTGGCTGGAGTGGCTGTTATGGTCCTGCTGATTCCCTTCAATGCTGTCATCGCCATGAAAACCAGAGCTTACCAGGTCTTTCATCTGTCTGTCTGTCTGTCTGTCTGTCTGTCTGTCTGTTTGTGTAATAACAAAGAGAATAGAAGGTGTTTGATTAGAGGAAACAATGTCACCTCATAATTCCTTTTATTTATATGTTCTGGGGTAAAGCTTTAGCTCACTGCCTTTTCTGTCTTATAATAACAGAATATCTAAATCAGAGTCTATAGAGTGTGTAGCCAACAATTTACACACACAGATGAATTATTACAGATGGTGTGTTTTGCAGTTGTACAGCAAATTCAAGCTCTGCTTACTACCACTGCTCTGCTAATACAGAGGGTTTAACAGCTCAGCACACACCTGCTCCAGGCCTTTATCTAATTTTCTTCATTGTTCTGTGGTCTGCAGGTGGAGCAGATGCAGTATAAAGACGCCCGCATCAAGCTGATGAATGAAATACTGAATGGAATAAAGGTACTGAAGCTCTATGCCTGGGAGGTCTCCTTTAAGGAGAAAGTTCTTCAGATTCGGCAGAAAGAGCTCAATGTGCTGCGCAAAACTGCCTACCTCAGCGCACTCTCCACCATGGCCTGGACCAGCGCCCCTTTTCTGGTAAAATTCTTTGCATTCCTTAACATCAGACTGAGCTTTGTCAGACTGAACTGCAGATCATTTTTAATGAAACTCACTTTCTGCACTTTTTGCTTTTCTGTAAACTCTATCTCTGCCTAATAGTGCATCAATAAGTTTATATTAGTAATCTGTTCATCATGTCAGCCAATAAATTCACAGAATAAAACGTAAAACCCAAACTCGTTTTTTAACATATCAAGCAGCATTATAAACGTGCATCAGCATAAAGATTAAGATTATTTAAATCCTTCAGTTTCAGCGTCACTCCCAAAGCGTTTTCTCTCCATCTTGCGGATGCTGTATTAAACACTTCTTGCTTATTTTTAGTACCATGGTCTGTTTTCATGCATAAGCAGACTGAGAAATCTCCAGAATCTGAGAATCTTGAGTCATGCGGACTCTCCATCAGCAGACTTTCTGCTTTCCTTCCTTCACTACTCCTATTGTGATCCTGGCTGGCACAGGTATCTGTTGGCTGATGGATCAGAGCTTTGAATCTGGTGCTTTCCTCCAAAGCCAACAGCTATTTTGGTTCGCTGCATTGCATTCGTTAATGTTGATTTATTGTAGTCCTGTCAACATTAAGGTATTAATGCTTATTTATTCAAACAAATTATTTTACCAAGTTTGGTAAACTATTTTAACATGTGATTAACCATGATATATTACTAAACAATGTTGTAATTAATCTGATTGGATTTCTTTGTATTCTTCTTATTTTTATTTTAGATATAATTTCATAAAAAAAAAATGTTCCCTATTTTTCCCTGAATTACCCAACCCACTCATTAGGACTCCCCCTATCAGTAGTGATGCCCTAACACCAGGAGGGTGAAGACTAGCACATGCCTCCTCCGATACATGTGAAGTTAACCACCGCCTCTTTTTTTCGAGCTGCTGCTGATGCAGCATTGCACAGTAGCATCCCAGGGCACTCGGAGGAAAACGCAGCAACTCGCTTCTGATAAATCAGCTCACAGATGCCTTGTGGTGATCGACATGACCCTTTGGAGTGATGTGAGGAGAGAGCGCCATTTACCCACCCAGAGAGAGTAATTTTAATTGTGCTCTCTTGGGGATCTTGGTAGCTGATGGCAAGCTACATGAACAGGATTTGAACCAGCAATCTCCTAATCATAGTGTCAGCGCTTAGCCTGCTGGACCACTCAGAATCCCCTGATAGAATTTTCTAATTGATTGACACTACTAGTTTATTGCTAAGTAACAAAAAAATGTGGATTTTTAGCAATCCAGCAAATCCTGCACAGACGAGCAGGCATGACACATCCTTATGTAAAAGACAATGTGTGGGTGACCCTCGTTTTGTGTTGACATGATTCTCAGTAGACCCAGCATGCTTTGTGCTCATCGGCGTGTGCTAATGGAATGATATATCAGTGTCAGAGGTGCTAAAAGTCACCTAATGGATATTCCTCTTGAAATATTCCCTCAGGTTGCCTTGACAACGTTTGCTGTTTACGTGAGCGTGGACAAAAACAACGTTTTAGACGCAGATAAGGCTTTCGTCTCCCTGTCGCTTTTCAACATCTTGAGATTTCCCCTCAACATGCTTCCGCAGGTCATCAGCAGCCTTGTGCAAGTGAGTGATCTCTTCCCTTTCCTGCACGCAGATTTCTACACAACACACTGTTTTTCTTACATAGCAGAAGTAATTTCAGTTCAGAGGCAGGGTTATCATTACTCTTCAAAATTTAAACAGCACATTTCTTCAGTCTAAACATGGCTTTGATGGTTCAGTGTTTTAAAAGTGAGTGTTTACTGCTGACTTCAGCTGGACAGTGTCCAGAATACTTGCTACTCTGAAAGAGATTTTTCAATGCCACTTCTCCCCCCTAACGTCACATGCTTTTCTTTTCCTTTCCACTTCTCGTGCTGGTATGCAGGCCAGTGTATCTCTCAAGCGAATCCAGGCATTCCTGAGTCATGATGAGCTGGACCCAGACAATGTGGACAAAAAACCTGCACCCTCTGGTAAGACAGCAAAGCAGGAAAGCTGTTTGTTAGGTCTGTATTTCTGTAGATCCTCAAGAACTACCCAGACCTGTCTTGATCAGCCCTTCCGTTCTGAGCAGATCTGCAGCCTCATGGTTACTGCTCTAGTTTTTCTGGCCATGTAAAAGTTCTATAATGACTTAGCAGTTTGTCAGCTGCCAAGTTTTGTGTATGTGTTAATGATGAGTCACTGACATGATACTTACTTACACTTCCAGATCACGCTGTGACTGTTGTGAATGGGAAATTCTCATGGGCTAAAAAAGACCCACCTGCTCTTCAACAGTAAGCATCATCACAACTGCAAAAAATAATAATAATCTGTTAAATACTGTCAGATTGCTTTAACTATGGGCTGAACTGTAACAGAAAAGTTACAGTTAAAGTCTGATAAATTTATGCAAATAATAAATCAATACATGTCTATAATGTTTGAGCCAAAGTAGCTAACCCAGAATAAAACATTAATTAATTAATGTAATTAAAGTAACACCCAATGTGCATCAAAACATTACATCAAATTATTTTAATTGCAAGATTCTTTCTTTTAGTAGAACAGCGACAATTAGAGGCCACATATAAATATTCTTGAAATGAGCACTATGACAGTCTGTTTTCATGCCTTGTGCCATTCAAATTGCATCTAAGAAATGAGAAGTTTAGGTATATATCTACCCCGATGGGCGTGGTGGTCTGGAAATGAGATGTATTCAGGTACATTTCTGGCATGTGTCTATCTTGGCCGTGGAAAACACAGTCAACAGTCACCCGTTCATACCCATCTTAGCTAAGCAGACACACGTGTGTGTTTTTACATCAACAATAAACAGAATAAAGAATAAAATAACATTGCTGTTCCCGTAAATGACCTGCTTGCGCACCTTCACAGCATGAATGTGCGGGTCAGTTTCCTCTTCTGAGATGCGCAAAGTGCTGCGCTGTTAAGATATCAACGTGCCAAAGTCAGAGCACATCTGACTCTTAAAGTGAATGGCAAGTAAAACACTCATTGGTTTATTTCAAATTACGCCCAAAACACAACATGGATTAATTAAGAGATTTAGTACATGCATTTTGTGCATGTCGAGTCCTCACGATACCAAAGACAAACCCTACATGCTCTAAATCCAGCTGCATTATGAACGGTTCACACCTCACCTATAGATCACTATAATAGGGCCCTTATTGTGTTTTCTAAGATTAAGATACTTTTTTCGTTGTGTTTCGTATTTTTTACATTTTTTTGTTATTTAGTTAAATCTGTGCAAAATAAAGGGAAAACAAGTATGCATGTAAACACTAACAGTACTTTAAGGATAAGCTCCTCTATTTTAGATATTAAATCTAGAAATTTAACTATGTAAACTGTTTGTTTCGAGGCTCATTTATATAGATTTTATTGTAAAATTTAAATTAAAATTAAAAACAAAACAGTGTAATAAAGTGTACTATATTAAATAGGAAGTTAGGGAACAATGCCGATCTAAGAAGAATTTCTTTAGTGTAAATCATTCTTAGCTTGCGCAACAAAAAACTTGGTACCACAGTTCCCCAAATGTTATCTTGCTGACTCAACCTAAAATGTATTGTTGCTCAGACTTTTTTTAGTTGTTAATTACTTTTTAGTTGTTGTTGTTTTTTTACAGTCTTTTTAAGACACTTTTAGTAATCTGGCCTCTAAGTTGGTTTATCTGTGTGTTTGCAGCATTAACGTAATGGTACCTCAGGGCTCGCTCCTGGCAGTGGTCGGTCATGTGGGCTGTGGGAAGTCATCTCTGGTGGCCGCTCTGCTGGGGGAGATGGAAAAGTTGGAAGGGCACATTTCCATAAGAGTCAGTGAACTTTCACCTTTTTGTTTTACTTTTACTCTATCCTCTGGAATTTTAATTGCTTTGTAGTGTAAATTTGCTGAACTTTTTGTATTTGAAAGGGCCTGAGGTGTCTGAGGTAGTGTGGTTCACTGTGGGATATTCTTTTTCTCTAATCTCAGGGTTCTGTGGCTTACGTGCCCCAGCAAGCGTGGATCCAGAATGCCACTCTGAGAGACAACATCCTGTTTGGCAGGCCATATGTGGAGCAGAAGTACCGCTGTGTGCTGGAGGCATGTGCACTCACGCCTGACCTGGAAGTGCTTCCTGGAGGTGACCTAACAGAGATTGGAGAGAAGGTACCAAAGCAGCGTTCGTTTTAGTTGTGTAAAGTGGCAAAATGGCATAATGCAAACGTTTAGACATTCATAAGCTATGTTTCTGTTACTGTGTTCAAATGCAAACATAAAACAAAATATTCTTATTAAAATTTTAAGCAAGACTAGAGCATTATTTTTGTTTAGTATATTTTAGAGTGATAAATTGCTGAGTTTGGACACCCCAGAAAATGTAGACTTTAATGTTACTTATATCTGCGTATTAATTATAGCTGTTGTTATAAAATGTTAGATGATGGAAACGTGTAAGCTTTAAGCTTTCTTTAAAGCTTCCTATCACTCAGAAAAATAAAATAATTGATGCCAACAAATTACTGGAAGAAGGGGGTTTAGGATGGACTTTTCTTTTGTTTTTAAGGTAATCAAGGAATGGGCAGTAAACATGGAGGTCAAGACAAAAAAACTTTTAAATCAAATTAAAACCCCATATTTTACTCCAAAACACCCATAGCAAATTCAGTACTGTTCTGAAAATATTATTTTTATGTACGAGTCATTTATCGAAAAACCTTCTAAGGAACATCTAAACAAGACCTGTGGACGTTTAAATAGAGATTTTTGGCCACAGTGGTGGAGTGAAGAATTATTCATTTAAATGCCAGCAAATCATAGAAGCAGACATTACACCCTCTGTGTCACAGTGCTGAGATGAACCAGATGCTAACAGCTGTAAAAAAAAAAAATGTTGAAATCACAAGTACAGGAGCCAGCCCAGGTCAGTACCATGAGCAGAACAAACCACATGGACTGGAGAAAAACAGGCAAAAAAAAGAACAAAAAAAGGGTTAAAATAAAAAAAACATAACAAAAATACTTTAGAATTGTCCATAAATATCCGACGAGGAGCGTTTGACCTATAGCCCGATCCGGGCGGGATTAGTTTCTCAGGGGGGCGTCTGTGAAAAATATTTCACACTTCTACTCAGTGATAAAAATACTCAGTTTTTTGGCTTTCTCTGTCACATGACATCGTGTTCAGTAGCTCCTCCATTTCCACTCGCTTTTGTGTTTACATAAATCTCCGTGGAAATACGCACCCAAAGTGTAATTATGGTGTGTGTAGCAGTGGATAGATAGCTTTTTTTAACGCAAAGTGCTGAAACTTGTGTGTCCAGACGGGACTAAAATTACCAAATGACCACGGAGTTCAGTGAAAAACAGTAGGTAATTCAGCCTGTAATTTTCTCAGAGGACGTCTGAGAAAAACACGTACATGGTCGTTCCGAACAGGAATAAAATCAAAGAAGACCCCCCATAAAAAAGAAAATTAGCCCAGGACCCCCTGAGAAACTAATCCTGTCCGGATAGGGCTTATGTCAAAGTGATGTGTAGAATCCTGGGTAGTGTAGTTCACAAGGTTGACATGGACAGAGGGAGAGACGTGAAGTGTTGAGAAAAAAAAAAGATTTAAGATTATTTTTATTTTTTTTAGTTAGTTTTACAAATTATTAATTGCTCTCTTTTTACAGTGCATCAATCACATGTTTTGTTGAACGTTAAAACAAGTGGTTTTAAGCACACAGTCTGATTGTCCACCATATCATTCTTCTGGCCACCAGTTGCTACAATAAGCACTTTGATTTAAATTAGGTAAAATTCTGAACGTGAATAACAGTAATAATAAAAACAGTGGAGTGGAGTGTGTGTTATCAGACCACTGCAGCTGGTATTTGGAAAGCCCCCTCCTGTGTTCCACTGCTTCTGTATCATGTTTTTTTTTTTTTTTTTTTTTTTTTTGCTCTCCTGTTTTGGAAAACAGCTGCTAAATTTTTGTGTTTTTGCAGGGTATTAACCTGTCTGGTGGCCAGAGGCAGAGGGTGAGCCTAGCCAGAGCTCTGTACAGTGAGGCAGACGTCTACCTAATGGATGACCCTCTGTCTGCGGTGGACGCTCATGTGGCCAAGCACATCTTTGACCATGTAATCGGGCCAGAGGGAGCCCTCCGTGGAAAGGTAGTAAATGAATGTGTTTGTTTTATTCAGTTTCAAAAGTATTGGGACACCTGTTAATTTATTTTCTTCTGAAATTACGGATATTAAAAGATAGTAAGGTCATGATTTTTGATAATCCCAACCCCATCCCACCTCATTCTACACTACACAACAGCTCAATGATGGGGGGAGTTATATCTTTCTATAAACACCTGCCAGTAGGCATTGTGAGTCCTTACTCTTTTGACAGTACATTTCTCCACATATACAGCTCTGAAAAAAATGAGACCACTTCAGTTTCTGAGTCAGTTTCTCTGATTTTGCTATTTATAGGTTTATGTTTGAGTAAAACAAACAATATTGTTTTATTCTATAAACTACAGACATTTCTCCCAAATTCCAAATATTTTTTTTGTTTCATTTAGAGCATTTATTTGCAGAAAAAGAGAAATGGCTGAAATAAATAAAAAGATGCAGATCTTTCAGACCTTAAAAATGCAAAGTAAACAAGTTCATATTCATAAAGTTTTAAGAGTTCAGAAATCAATATTTGGTGGAATAACCCTGTTTTTTTATCTCAGTTTTCATGCATCCTGACATGTTGTCCTCCACCAGTCTTACACACTGCTTTTGGATAATCAAAATGTAGGCAGTTCAGCTTGATTTGATGGTTGTAATCGTCCATCTTCCTCTTGATTATATTCCAGAGGTTTTTATTTTGGTAAATTAAAAAAAAAAAAACATCATTTTTAAGTGGTCTCTTAGTTTTTTTTCCAGAGCTGTATATATTGTGTCAGCACTTATATTAGCTGAATGTATTATTTGAAAGGGTGTCCACAGATATATAGGCATAAGCTCTATGTTATAATATACTTGTTACAGTTTTAAAGGTTTTGAGCTGACAGTGGGGTTATAGTTTCTGCAAGGCTGTGAAGAACTGCATTTTATATTCATCAGGTTCCTTTTCATTTCCTATCCTATATTTAAATGAGCAATGCTCACACCCTCGAAACCCGGATCGTGGATCAGGTATCCACATGAGGATAGAGGACTTCAGTCAAATGATGCCTCTTATCTGGTGATATCAGAGCTCTCTCAGGAACAAGATGCTTATCCGGGCTATAATGCTTCATTAACCAGCATTAAATCATTTTGACAGAAGTTAGTTAATATTGCTATGACTATAAAATTAAAAATACATGCTCAATATGTGATCCATTCCTAACTGTTGATTTTTATGTGTTTGTGAGTAATTAACTAACTGTAAGGAATTGTACTGTGTTATTAATGCAAATTTGTAATTTGTTTTCTTTTTTATTGTTTCTTTCACTGGGACATCACCATTTGTTTTAATGTGAGAAACAGTATCACTCTCAGCTTTAAATAATGATCAATAATGACAAAAACACTACACAATTTTTAGGGCTCCGTGTGGCTGAGCAGATTAAGACACTTTTGGTCTGGTCCTGCTGACTAAGATTTTTTTCTTAACATACTTTATACATATTGTGTATATTTATACATTTTTTAAGCACATACATGAACATGTATGGCACCCAACCAAGAAAAATGCAAAGAATTATAATTAATGCTAGAGTTTACTCAGAGAAGCCTGACCCTCGATCCTTCCACCTAAAAATTACTACCCAGAATCTGTTTTCAGTAAAAATCAGCAAAAATGACAGACGCCTCTGTGCCTGCCTGAAAGGGTTAATTGACTTCGTTTGGAAAAAGAGCTAAAATAATTTAAATAAAAATTATCTAAATAAATGTACTGTTTTTGCATTCCTGTTCTGATAATTTTAAGTATCCACATATTGGAAGAATTATGCTCATCCCTAATTAAAAAAAAAATGTATAATGTTGCTGTAATGTCCTGTAATTGATGTATGATGTTTTTTGTTTTTGTTTGGTTTTGCAGACAAGGATCTTGGTGACTCACGGCATCAGCTTCCTGCCCCAGGTGGATAACATTTTGGTGCTGGTGGAGGGCATGGTGTCGGAGATGGGCTCCTATCAGGACTTGCTGAAGCAGAACGGGGCTTTTGCTGAGTTTCTGAGGAATTACTCTTTGGAGGACATCATAGAGGAGGACGAAGTGACAGGTACACAAGAGAAAGCACTTTGAAGCTAAATTAAAAGATAAAAAGAGGTCATGGCCATGAAAATAGTTCTTTCTGAATGCCTAGAGGGGCATGTTTAGACAGCAGTACTCACACTGTTTCTCCATTTTTGTCCCCTTCTCTCTCTGTGTGTTTTTTTTTGTCATTTGGACACTTGCGGGTCCATCAGAGGTGCTGATTGATGAGGAGGAGTCGTTCCCTGATGATGCTCTCAGTAATCACACAGATATGGTGGACAATGAGCCGGCAGTCAACGAGGCCCGGAGGCAGTTCATGAGGTAGAGGGTGTATACTGTGTATGTCTTTTATAAGTGTTTTTATAGCTGCATCACCTTTCAGCCGTTCAGTCTTTCAGCCTTCTCGTTTGCTCGAATTCAGTTTTCACAAAAGCTCACAGCTTGTGGCTCTGCAGGAATGACTTCACGGTGTTCCTGGCCAGCTGTTCCTGGTACAATCTGCTGCATTGCTGTAGAGTAATCTACAGTCTTTTAGTGGTGTTTTTGAGGAGATGCTTATTCTAAAAGACAGATGTTTCTGCTGCTGAAAGCAATCTTAAACCACCACATAAAAATTGTTGGAATGTCCGGTCACAGTCCATGTGGTAGCATGTGTGCCACTGAGCTTTTTTATGCATATTCTTTTGCAGGCAGATCAGCATCATGTCCAACGATTTGGAAAACCCAAAGACAAAGTCCATCCGCAAGCGCCGCTGCAGCGAGAGGAGGCCCGGGGAGCCGCCGCAGGAGAAGAAGGAGCCCAAAGTGGAGAAGCTCATCCAGGCTGAGACTGCGGAGACGGGCCGGGTGAGTAGCTCACTGCTGCCCTCATCTGGATAGAGGTGGGCTTTTCACTGCAGATATGAGGTTGTGTCTAAGCAGAGACTTTACATGAAGCTTCATTTCTGGTATACGTTCAGATGATTCATTTGAATTTATTATTCCAAATTCAAGCTTGAGGGTTTGTACCACATGGAATGAGGGCACTTTAGGTGTTGGAGTCTCAGGGGGTTTCATGCTTTCATGGACTGCAGTTATTTGTTTGCTGATTTTTTTTTGTATTTCATTTTTTTAAATATTACAAGTTTAACAAAACCATATAGCAAGCTAGCAAGAACTCAAGATCATGGTCAGAACACGTCAATGGAAATATTTGAAGGTTAGAAGGATGTCACTGATCATGCCTAATATAGGAGAAATGTGCCCATGTTAAGGGTGTGCCATATTGTGCTGTACATAATAATATAATTACCTATACACAGCTCTGGAAAAAAATTTAAGACCACTTAAAAATGATGAGTTTCTTTGATTTTACCAAATTGAAAACCTTTGGAATATAATCAAGAGGAAGATGGATGATCACAAGCCATCAAACCAAGCTGAACTGCTTGACTTTTTGCACTAGGAGTGGCATAAAGTTATCCAAAAGCAGCGTGTAAGACTGGTGGAGGAGAACATGCCAAGATGCATGAAAACTGTAATTAAAAACCAGGGTTATTCCAACAAATATTGATTTCTAAACTCTTAACACTAAAAAGAAGTGGGATCCTCAAGCCAGGCACAGTGAGATGTTCAGTGCAGTGCACAAACTGACTGCGTTGTGATTTAAGCACTTTCCAACGTCACTAAGCATGTGCTTTTGTAAGTTAATTTTTAGTAAATTAATTAATTTTAGTAAACCTATTTTAGCCACCTATAACAACATAGGTTAATAAGCATAAAAAAAATAAAAAGGCACAAAAAACATCCGACAACAAGCACTTGAATCCAGCACTTCAGTGCACAGCTGATTATAAATGTCATCAGTTAACTCAGATCCTCTCAGCAACCGTTTTCGTGCTCAGTTTCTAAATTAGCTAATTTTTTCTGGGTGCAGGATATGAGCAGCAGTCTTTCAGAAACTGTTCCTCTGTAAACGGCTGCCCTGCTTTCACGATGAGCTCACTGACCACATACCTGCCTCAACTGCTGCAGAACTTTCTCGTTTTGAGAATAGTTCTGCTGCAGGAATAGATTTCAGCAAAGCTAAATGACAAGTGTGTTTCTTTCATAGCTAGCATAATGAGCTACATTATGTTTGAGTAGTTTGAGACCCCTGTGTTACGAGGATTCAGGAAGCAAGAACCTTAGAGGTACAGTATGCCTGGCCTATAATGGGCAGATTCACTGAATTAAATAACCCAAGCCTGCATGTATTTATGCCTTCATGCTAGTATTCTGGGCTACATAGGAAAGCAGTTTTTGAGCATGATGATGTTTAGATGTTAAGCAAAGTACACAAAGCACTCAATATTAATTATATATATATTTTTTTTCCATATCACACAGCTCTATCAATGTGTCATTATGTACACCACAGGTGGTTGTTTTCATACTGTTCATATCAACTAAAATTCAAAAATATGCTGTGATATAGATTTTTGCCTTACTGTCCAGCACTATGTTCATATACACATAAAAATCCACATAAAATAAAAAAAAAAAAATGGACAGTACAATACTGCTATATAGCAGTCAGGGTTAAACACAACACAACATAAATCACTGTCTGAAAACAGTCTTTACATGTAAACTAATAATAAAAAAAGTGAATACTGCTTTTTTTTTTTTTTGAAGGCAGCCATTAGTCACTGCTTTTTATATGTAACTGTGGGTGAGCGATATGGCCTCAAAATAATATCACAATATTTCATGGTATTTTAACGATAACTGGCATGCTATAGCATCCCAATCCCAAAGTATTGAGGCGTAGTTTGCTTACACTGATCCAAACTCTTTCCAGCAAGAGTACTGAGACCCAGTTATATTTAGGGCTGCAACTAATGATTAATATTTTGGTAGTCGACTAATCCGATGATTATTTTTTTGATTAGTCAACAAACATGTTGCTTAAACATGAAAAGTACTGTTTATCTGTTGTGTTTGGGCACCCATCTCCTATTGCACTTCTGTCCCCAGCACTTTGTGTAATGCGGTACTGTTACAAATTATCGATTAGTCAACATATAAATATAAACATTGTCGATTATATTGACAGAATTTTGCAGCCCTAGTTATATTGAAGTTATATCCTTTTTCCACAGAGTAAATTATGACTGTTGTATTTAAAGATTTAATATTTCTGTTCGGCATATTAACACTGTATTTACTCTCTGCTTCAAATGTTTAGGTGAAGTTCAAGGTTTACTGGGAGTATGCTAAAGCGGTGGGGCCTATACTGTCCCTCTTCATCTGTTTCCTGTACGCCAGTCAGAGTGCAGCTGCTATCGGAGCAAACATCTGGCTGAGCCAGTGGACTAATGACTCCAGGGACAGCGTTACTGCGCAGGAGAAAGTTCATATGAGAGTGGGGGTGTACGCATCGCTGGGCATCACACAAGGTATGGCACAGGTCCCCTCAATGAAGTGTTACTGTGTTGTTTTGGTGGTGTGTGGAATGTGCATGAAGGGTGGGTTTGAGTTGCGATTATAAGAGGAGGTGAACAGAAGTCATACATTTGTTTATTTTCAAAATATTTTCTCAAATATATCACACTATGATCACAATACAACAATAATAGTATTGCAGTATTTGACAAAAAAATCCTCTACTTGTTTTCCTTTTGTTCTTATCCTCTTCTTCACCTATTTTTCTTTCCTCTAGGTATTATTATTATTATTATTACTTTATTTATCATGGTGATTATTTCTATTATTATAATTATCGTAGCTTTCTGAGGTCCTATCTGTTTTTACTGTTTAACATGCTTTGACTTCTCACTGTATCCATGCTGTGTTAAATCTATATTATTGGTATTATATCATGCATTATAATATTAATATTTACTTATGTACCTTTACACTAGGGTTGCCAACTGTTCTGTTAAATATGGAATTACGTTCCCGTAATTGGAAACCAATTTTGTGTTCCATATTTTATATAAGGTAAACTCTGCTGCTGCTCTCCTTCAGTCACCCGGACATGTTATGTTCCACTACCCAAACACAATAACACTTCTCACTGGTTGTAAAACATTTGTCTCAGCCAATGAGAAGCTCTGACAGTGTTGATACAATATGCCAGACAGAGATACGGGATAAAGCTCTGTAAAAAATAGATACATAAATAAAGTGGGACAATTAGAAAATGACTATCAATGGCTACAATGCGAAAAAGAGTAACCCCCAGCTTTTTCAGTAGTTGGATCTCCTCAGTCTAACACTACTAGTTTAAGTCTGTAGCCATCCCTCAGTCTGGTTATTCAGTCTTATTTAGTCATCAGCACCTTAGTAATAAAGGAGATTTGAGAGAAATGGAGGAAGTTTGGAATGTATGGCTCGTAATGTATGGTGCTCTGGCATATGTGTTAAACAGACAAGTTGTATCAGTATTTCAGTATAAGTGGCAGCAGAGTGTAGAAGCGAGGGTAGAAGTAGTAACCCTACCCTAAGCCTTCCACCCCTACAAACTGCCAATAGCTTGATCACCTTGTGAATGAATGACAGTATCCATATTTCTTCTAGCCTGGAAACAACATAACATATAACACACATACTATGAGTAGAACTGTCTTGTGTTTGTGCCATCACTGTTTTCCTGTGTTCCTTCTTCTCCATCATATCCATGCCCTCCTCCCCATATTCCCATCATGCCACCGTAGTATAGTGACCCTCTTTCTCTTCCCCCTATTCTGCTCTCTCTACGGCAGGCATCCTGGTCATGTTCTCTTCCTTTACTCTTGCCATGGGGAAAATACAGGCCGCCCGTAAGCTGCACCAGGGCCTGCTGGACAACAAATTTCACACCCCCCAAGCTTTCTTTGACACTACCCCCCTAGGGCGTATCATCAACCGCTTCTCCAAAGACATTTACGTGATCGACGAGGCTCTACCTTCCACTATCCTCATGTTCCTGGGCACCTTTTTTGCCTCCGTGGCCACCATGATCGTTATCGTTTCCAGCACACCCATCTTTGCCGTGGTCATTGTGCCATTGGCTTTGGTTTACTTCTTTGTGCAGGTATTGTGGATCTTTCCAGAATTAAAGCGTAAATACTGAAGCAGCTCGGAATAATGATTCAGTTCTCTCCCCCCTCCTCCTGTTCGAGGTTGGAGCTTTAATGCTTCCGGCTCCGGCAAAGCAGACAATCTCTCTCTCTCACTTTTGCATCTTTCTGTTCTCCTGCATGTATTCTCTCTCTCTCTCGTTCTCTCTCTCTCTTTCTTTCTTTCTCTCCCCTTTTCTCTCCCTCTTGTGCTGTGCTCTGTTTTTTTCCTCCTCCCCTCCCTAACCAAGTATTCATTTCCTCTCTCTCTCCAACAGCGGCCTAGCCACCTACTTCCTGCTCTGCCTGTTTGCTTTTAGATTTTCTTGCACACATACACACACACATATACACACACACACATACACACACATTTACAAATACACTGGATTTAAGGCCTTATCTCAGCTTCAGACTTGGTGTCTCTACAGCCAAAGCCTGTCCAGCCAGAACCTGAAAGTTTTGGTAGGGCTGTGCAGATATCTAATGTCTTACTGACCCCTTGTGGATGTATTTACATCAGATACCTGTCAGTATTTTAGGAATACTGTGGAAGAAATTCTTTATATAAATGTTTGGAAGAATCGTTCATTTCATCGCTCATATTAGCAGTCTTGCCCATCTGGTTGTTTTAATTAACTTTACCTGTAGAGTAGAGCTTTCATTGCAGATGAAACAACGATACAGCGAGCCAACAGTATTACAACATTAGAACTGATAGTCATACTTCATTATGTATAACTTTCTCAGCACTTTCTCATTTGGTAATATAAGTGCCTTTTTCTTTTTTGCAGACTTTGTCCCTATTATTATTTTTTATAATGAACTACTAGGTCCTGTAGGTTTGTAGAAGGGGCATGCAGCAGTATGCAGCAGTTCACACCATATTATCACAAAAGAGATGTCATGGTTTGTGTATTCTACGTGCAAAACTCCACTGCAAAACAGTCTCCCCATCCTACACATGGAAAAGGTGCCAGCCCAAACCAGCATGATTTGTAGCTCAACCCTGCTAGGGAAACTGAAGAAGAAATGTATTCATGGAACAAAACCAGTTACGGCTATGACAATACAGACTGTGATATAACAAAACACACGATACGTGTATTTTATAGGGAATTGATGAATATAATGCAGAACCAGATTTCATAAGCGTCACCCAGTTTGCTGCACTTCCAAAATGCATGTCTAAGCTCAATCCCCCCCTTTTCACCATTTTTCAGGAACACAGTAACAAAGACAGTAAGGATGATGAGAGATAGAGCAGTCAACTGACTTCAGCACTATTTCCTAAAAGCTTTTTTAAAGATTATCTTAAATGGTGGAGAGAGTTTTATTTGTGCTGTGAGGAAAACCTTAGTCCTGTAGCTGAGAACACATATATGTTTAGATGGAGCTAAGTGGATTACAGATACAGAATACAAACATACTGAATAAAAGTGGATAACGGTTGGGTCTTGACATGAAAAGTTTGTTCTTAGTTTGTGAGCCATTAGCAACATGCCATGCTAAGTGTAAGAATCTTAAGAAATGCAGAGTACAGAAAGCTTTCTTTTATCAGCAGCACAGACTTGCTGCTTACTCTATAAGTGTGTGACTACCAGTAGGTGCTGGTGATGGGTCCCATGCCTGTCCATGTTTATCAGTCGGTGCTTCCAGACATGAGAACGAGAGTGTGTGTGCGAGTGCAAGGATTAACACACCTCTTCCTCATTGTCTTTCGCCTGTGCTGCCCCTCCCCTCCTCCTCACAGGTGTGCTGATTCTGGCCAACTGTTTACTGTGCCGGGCCTACAGCATGCTGAAGGCTGCCCACGCCACCCACCTCACCATGCTCCATGCCGTTCTGAGGGCGCCGCAGGCCTTTTTTGAGGCCACCCCGTCAGGGCGCTTGTTGAACCGCTTCAGCAAAGACGTGGACACAATAGACTCTCTCATTCCAGACAATATTGATATCTGGATGCGCACTTTCTGGTACACAGTCAATGTGCTGCTCGTATGCTCTGCCCTCACCCCTATGTTCCTCATAGTCATAGTGCCGTTAATGATGTTCTATTGGTGGGTCCAGGTAAATAGGAACAAGTCTGCTAACTCATTAATACAGCATGCTAACGTGTCATTGTTTTATTATTTTTCTTTTTGGATGTTTTGTCTATAGCTGCATTGCCACTGTATTAGTAGTGTGGTAGTTTAGACCATATGTGGTTTGGTGGTCAGGGTTGTATTGTTCTCAGGGTGAGACTCCACATCCTGGACTTTTCTTTTTTTTAAACAGTTGTTCTTTATACAAATTAAAGCTTAAAGTATTTCAACCTCATTGTGCCGTAAATAATTACTGAGGTCTAGAAATTATTTAGAAACTGAGGGCCGGATATACTAAGCTTTAAGCACCAGGTTTCAGGTGTAAATAGTTGAATAAAAAAGCATTTTTGTATTGTACCCATATCCTACCTTCAGACATATGCATTTGTATATGTGTTTGAGGATTGGTGGTGATTACATATTTTGACAGGCCCGTTTTTGCACCTTCCACATTTTTCTTTAAGATAATGCTGTCTCAGACAAGCACAAATAGTAAATTGGGCATCTCTGGACATTTCATGTGTTTTATCCTCCACAGCAGCTGATTATGTGCATTTTCCATGCAACCAAAAACTACATCTGCTACAGCTCAACTCTAAAAACAACCAATAGGGAGCAGCATAGAATAACATTTACAGTGACCTGCTTTGGCTGGGCAGAGCTTGCTACTACGCAACAGACAGAAAACTTCCCAGCCCACTGACCTCAAGTTCACTTTGGAAAATGGGCATTCCATGTTGGCCTCTTTCCTTGGTTATACATAACTTCAAATCTTCTTTCTTTATTCTTGTTTTAGTGTGTTTCTTTCAGGCAAAAAGTATTTTTTTAGTCATATTGCATCATAGCAAAAGTGTAAGACTGCTGTTATTGCTCAGTCTTCAGTGAGTTTCAGTGTGTTACTGGGAGGCGCGGGTCTTGTAGACATAACGAAAGAATATTTACCATTGAAAGATAGGAAGGTTTTTACTTCCTAAGGTTGACATTTTTGAAATGTGACTGCAGAGAAGTGATGAGAGAGTCTGTTGCGCAGTAACAAAATACCCACAAAGCATTTTGATTTCCATTCAGATGATTAAGTGATCTATAGTATTAATTTCACTAGAACCAATAATAGTGAATGATTGTTGTATTTTCACAATACTGAGAGAATAAAGGCTGACACACAGTACCAGTCAAAAGTTTATACACACCTTATATTCAGTGTTTTTATTAAAAATGTTCTGCATTGTAGATTATTTTAAAAAAATCATCCAAACTTTGAAGGAAAACATTAAACAATAGAATTATTTAATAAACAAAAAGTGTTAAACAAACCAGAATATGTTTTATGTTTGAAACTTTTTAAAGTAGCACCTCTTGCTTAGATGACAGCTTTGCACATCTTGGCTAGATTTTCTCAGTCAGCTTTATGATGTAGAGTCACCTGGAATGGCTTTCAGGTAACAGCTGTGCCTTATCAAGAGTTAATTACTTGAATCTTCTGCCTCTTAATGTATTTTAGAGCATTGTTGTAAAGTTGTGAAGAGGTAGAGTTGGTATACAGTGTATAGCCCTATTTGAATAATGTTCTAATCCATATCATTTCAAGAACTACTCAACTAAGTAAAGAAAAATACTTTAAGAAAAAGATCAAGGACTCAAGTGCAGTCTTAAAGACCATCGAAAATGTTTTGATGAAACTGGCTCTCATAAGGACCACCCCAAAATTACCTCTGTTGCACTGGATAAGTTCATCAGAGTTACCAGCCTCAGAAACCGTAAGTTAACAGCACCTCATATAAGATAATTCCTTTACAGTGTAGGGAAAAAACATAAACACAATAGTAAAAACATTGAATAAAAAGGTGTCCAAACTTTTAACTGGTACTGTATTTAGGAGTTCCCTAAAACTGAAAATTCATTCATATTTACTTTGGATTAATTCACCTTCTCTTATCCTG